>NC_037679.1:32078842-32397870 GCF_003255815.1 Theropithecus gelada | reverse complement strand
AGAATGGGAGAAAATTTTTGCAATCTACTCATCTGACAAAGGGCTAATATCCAGAACCTACAAAGAACTCAAACAAATTTACAAGAAAAAAACAAACAACCCCATCAAAAAGTGGGCAAAGGATATGAACAGACATTTCTCAAAAGAAGACATGCATACAGCCAACAGACACATGAAAAAATGCTCATCATCACTGGCCATCAGAGAAATGCAAATCAAAACCACAATGAGATACCATCTCACACCAGTTAGAATGGCAATCATTAAAAAGTCAGGAAACAACAGGTGCTGGAGAGGATGTGGAGAAATAGGAACACTTTTACACTGTTGGTGGGATTGTAAACTAGTTCAACCATTATGGAAAACAGTATGGCGATTCCTCAAGGATCTAGAACTAGAAGTACCATATGACCCAGCCATCCCATTACTGGGTATATACCCAAAGGATTATAAATCATGCTGCTGTAAAGACACATGCACACATATGTTTATTGTGGCACTATTCACAATAGCAAAGACTTGGAATCAACCCAAATGTCCATCAGTGACAGACTGGATTAAGAAAATGTGGCACATATACGCCATGGAATACTATACAGCCATAAAAAAGGATGAGTTCATGTCCTTTGTAGGGACATGGATGCAGCTGGAAACCATCATTCTCAGCAAACTATGGCAAGAACAGAAAACCAACCACCGCATGTTCTCACTCATAGGTGGGAACTGAACAATGAGATCACTTGGACTCGGGAAGGGGAACATCACACTCCAGGGCCTATTATGGGGAGGGGGAGGGGAGAGGGATAGCATTGGGAGTTATATCTGATGTAAATGATGAGTTGATGGGTGCTGACAAGTTGATGGGTGCAGCTCACCAACATGACACAAGTATACATATGTAACAAACCTGCACGTTATGCACATGTACCCTAGAACTTAAACTATAATAATAATAATAATAAATTATTGCCAAGACCAATGTCAAGAAACTTTTCCTCTATGTTTTATTCTAATAATTTTATGGTTTTAGTTTTTGTTTTGGGTCTGTAATCCATTTTGAGTTGATGTGTGTATGGTGTAGGATAAAGGTCCAGTTTCACTCTTTTGCTTGTGGATATCCAGTGTTTTGGCACCATTTATTAAACAGACTGTCCTTTAAAAAAATAAATAAATGAATAAACTGTGCTTGTGCACAGGAAAAGAGACCATCATCAGAGTGAACAGGAAACCTACAGAATGGGAGTCAATTTTTGTGCTCCATCCATCTGACGATGGGCTAATATCCAGAAACAAGGAACTTAAACAAATTTACAAGAAAAAAGTAGCCCCAACAAAAAGTGGGCAAAGGATATGAACAGACTTTTCTCAAAAGATGACATTTATGCAGCCAATAAACGTATGAAAAAAACCTCATCATCACTGGTCATTAGAGAAATGCAAATCAAAATAACAATGAGACACCTTATCATGCCAGTTAGAATGGAGATCATTAAAAAGTCAGGAATTAACAGATGCTGGAGAGGATGTGAAGAAATAGGAACACTTTTACATCGTTAATGGGAGTGTAAATTGGTTCAACCATTGTGCAAGTCAATGTGGCGACTCCTCAAGGATCTAGAACAAAAAATACCATTTGACCCAGAAATCTCATTACTGGGTATATACCCAAAGGATGATAAATCATTCTGCTGTAAACACACATGTGCATGTATGTTTATTGCAGCACTGTTCACAATAGCAAAGAATGGGAACCAACCCAAATGCCCATCTATGATACACTGGATAAAGAAAATGTGGCACATATATGCCATGGAATACATGGAGCCATAAAAGAGAATGAGTTCATGTCCTTTGTAGGGACATGGATGAAGCTGGAAACCATCATTCTTAGCAAACTAACACAGGGACAGAAAACCAAACACTACATATTCTTACTCATAAGTGGGAGTTGAACAATAAGGGCACATGGCACAGGGAGGGAAACATCACACACTGGGGCCTGTTGGGGGTTGAGGGGCTAGAGTAGGGATAGCATTAGGAGAAATACCTAATGTAGATGACGGGTTGATGGGTGCAGCAAATCACCATGGCATGTGTATACTTATGTAAAAAACCCACTTGTTCTGCACATGTATCCCAGAACTTGACACATAATAAAAAAAAAAAATTCAAAACAAAGATATTGGACATGCCATGTCATGACATGAACAGTCTTATTTGAATAGGATATACAAAATTTTATATAGGTATTTATAATGTTGTGATTTAGTGTCTCTATGGTACCAGTATGATCCTTAGATTTGGTGCTTCTATTAGAACTAATATATTTAACGTTATTGTTTATATTTCATTTCTTCTATAACTCAGAACATTAAAACTCATCAATTTCTTCAAGCTAGTGCCTGAGAGTAAGAGTGTTAAATTAGTTTTATCCTATACTCTCTCTATGCTAGTCCAGGCTACAGATATCTGTTACACAAGTCTGGACTTTATTTGCAATTACCCTTTATTTAAAAGCCTAATTGCAACACTGATTTTAGTTTTTGGTGTTTACATTTTGAGACCTCAACAAGTTATTTAAATATCCAGTTCTCAATGTCAAGAAATATGTGCTTAATAATATTTACCTAACATTTTTTTTAAAAAATAAAAGTGAAACTTTTTAAAAAGTTGTCAGCATATAAGAGATTATTAAAATTAGCTGGGTAATCCCAGCTACTCAGGAGGCTGAGGCAGGAGAATCACTTGAACCTGGGATGTGGAGGTTGAAGTGAGCCGAGATTGGGCCACTGCACTCCAGCCTGGGCAACAGAGTGAGACCCCTTCTGGAAAAAAGGAAATAAAATAAAATAAGAGATTATTAAATTATTCCTTGCTATTTTGTTGAAAAAAATTTAAAGTTAAATCCATGCAGTTAAGCCTAGAGAACAAATCAAATCCATCATTTAATATAAGTTGGCATTTTTTATCTGACTAAAATGGAAGAAGGGGATTTAAAAACTTTCATTTCAACCACTGTATCTCGAAACGTGAAGCTCCTTTGTATGGGGAAAGATATGAATACATCATTATTTTCTTTTTTTTAACCTAGAAAGACATGAGTTGTCATTTGAAAAACTACTTATTTTTTAAGCACCTGTGGAAAAAAATAAAAATAAGAAAAAGAAAAAAATTAGCTTCAAATCCCTTTTAGACACGTGATTCCATAAATCTTTCATATCTGATTATCAGATGGAGGAGAATGAGATAAACCTCAACAATTTTAAAAGACTAGTTTTCTTCCCATTGGAAACTGTCTGATATAATAAAGACCCTCAGAGGAAAGGTCTGACTCTGAAAAAGACTTGACCTTGGAGGCAGACTAGATAATTTGTTAACACTCTTACCTAGAATGTATTCTGTTCAGGTGTCATTGCTGAACCTCTGTGCTCAGTGAGTGCGCAGTCACACAGGACTTGATTCTCGTGAGCCAGGATTCGTATAAAGAAATTGACTTTGATATGAAGTCACCACTTCCAGGAATATCGCTTTCAAATCTATTCAGGTGGGAGACATAAATTTAAAAATATGTTTGGGAGAAATTTGATCAGTAGAGTAGAAATAAACATAACATTTGCTTTTACTGTCAAGCAAGGAATTTGGAAAATATACATGTGCCGGCTTAAAGGGAACTTGAGAAACACCTCATGGGAAATTGATGGGAAATGAAAATAGCTTGAGGAAAATCAGCAGCTTTGACAATATGTGAGTCAATTTCAAACAAATGAACTCTAAAAGTTCAAGATCTTAAATGGTTCTTTACACTTCCACTTGCTAGAGGGGCAAATAATTTATCAGAATTCTAAATTTAATTATTTCTTAGTATATCTATTCAAAAGATATTCTGTATAGAGAACTCACAAAAGAGAAAAGTGAGGAGAGTTGACTTATGTTCTTGTAAAGAACACAGGGATTTTAAAAAAGTGTATAACTAGAAAGGGACAGTCACACTGAAAATAAATGTAATTTCATGGTACTTTCACCCATAATTTAACTTGTAGAAAAATTCATTAAGAGTTTGTGTTTGCATAGCAATGAACATATTTCTAACTATTTTAAAGTGCATGTTGTCAGTTTTTATCAACAATGACAATGATTGGAAAAATTAACTTTTAAAAAATATGAATCTTGAATGTCTTCCCTTTGAATAATGAATCAGAATGGAGAGGATAGATAAGCAAACTTGACATTATCTAAGCTCAAAGGTGAATGATATTAGGGAAATATATTTGCTGTATTTCTGTGTACATTTTTTATGTACAGTGGTGATAGAGGGTATTGACAGCTGGCTGGGGTGATGTAACACCTGTTAATAAGCTACAGCACCTGGGAAGTCTCTAGAATAGGTATGAAAAATTATATAAATTGATCTTAATTTAGTTCTCCTTAGTCAAGTTTAGGATGTTCTGTAAATCTGCAGTTGACTCAGTGACATTTTGAAAGGTGAGTATTTGTTTTAGGCCAGTAATAAATATTTACACATGGGAAATGAAATTTACACTGAGATTTAGCTTTAAGTTTTGCAAAATTTCAACCTTGCAAATTACATGTATGGCAAAATGCACGTCATGTGAAAGCAAAATTGTTGAAGTAAGCATGTCCTGAATTTATTCATTGGCCTGCAATATTTGCATACTTTGACTCTTGTATTTGCAGCCCACAATTATCACGGTGCAAAGAGAGGAGCTGAGGCAGGAAAAACAATAGAAATATAATAGAATTGATCACTTTTTCAAATATAGTCAGTCTAGGTCTGAGGAAGTAAGTTTTCTAAGTAGCAAAGGCATTTATGTGATTATAAATCTGTTACTTGTCACAATGTCTCCTTTTCCCACATGTATCTTTATGTTTGAGCTGAACTCTCTAATTAACCTAACAAAAGGAACCCCTACTTTGAAACTCTGTCTCTTCTTTCTGTGCATGTATATGCCACATATTTGAAGATTTGCCTTATTTTTCCAAATTGTATTATAAATTTACCCCTTGAACAGAGTAAACTCTTTTTAATATCTAACAAATTATATTTTTTGTTCTATTGTGTTTCTCAAAGAAACATTTAGCTCAAATTTAAAGTGCTAGTATGTAAACTGAACTGTTCTTTCTTTATCACTTTCATGTTAAAACATACTCTCATGGAGAAGAAAAACATAATTATGAAACATGCCTGAATTCAGGTGGCTAAACTCATATGAAATAAAGAGAGACAATTCAACTAATCATAATGTAACACAAAACAATGTGATTAACACAACATAAATACAAACAGAGTGCTGTGGAGATGCTTTAAAAAATTGAACTTTTTAAAATTATACTTTAAGTTCTGGAATACATGTGCAGTAATTTTAAAATTATACTTTAAGTTCTGGAATATATTGTTATGCATGTGCCATGGTGGCTTGCTGCACCCACCAACCCGTCAGGTACATTAGGTATTTTTCCTGATGCTATGCCTCCCCGTGCTACCACACCCCAACAGGCCCCAGTGTGTCATGTTCCCCTCCCTGTGCCACGTGTCCTCATTGTTCAACTCCCGCTTATGAGTAAGAATATGTAGTGTTTGGTTTTCTGTCCCTGTGTTAGTTTGCTGAGAATGATGGTTTCCAGCTTCATCCATGTCTCTACAAAGGACATGAACTCATTCTTTTTTATGGCTGCATAGTATTCCATAGTGTATATGTGCCACATTTTCTTTATCCAGTGTATCATAGATGGGCATTTGGGTTGGTTCCCATTCTTTGCTATTGTGAACAGTGCCACAATAAACATACATGTGCATGTGTGTTTATAGTAGAATACTTTATAATCTTCTGGGTGTATACCCAGTAATGGGATTGCTGGGTCAAATGGTATTTCTGGTTCTAGATCCTTAAGGAATCTCCACACTGTCTTCCACAATGGTTGAACTAATTTACACCCCTACCAACAGTGTAAAAGTGTTCCTATTTCTTTACATCCTCTCCAGCATCTGTTGTTTCCTGACTTTTTAATGATTGCCATTCTAACTAGAGTGATATGGTATCTCATTTGGTTTTGATTTGTATTTCTCTAATGATCAGTGATAATTAGCTATTTTTCATGTTTGTTGGCTGCATAGATGTCATATTTTGAGAAGTGTCTGTTCATATCCTTTGCCCACTTTCTAATGGGGTTATTTGATTTTTTTCTTGTAATTTTCTTTAAGTTTCCTGTAGATTCTGGATATTAGCCCTTTGTCAGATGGATAGATTCCAAAAATTTCTACTATTCTCTAGGTTGTGGGTTCACTCTGATGATAGTTTCTTTTGCTGTGCAGAAGGTCTTTAGTTTAATTAGACCCCATTTGTTAATTTTGGCTTTTGTTGCAATTGCTTTTGGTGTTTTCGTCATGAAGTCAACAAGACAGAAAATTAACAAGGATATTCGGGATTTGAATTCATCTCTGGACCAAGAGGACCTAATAGACATCTGAAGAACTCTCCACCTCAAATCAACAGAACATACATTCTTCTCAGCACCACATAGCACTTATTCTAAAATGAACCACATAATTGAAAGCAAAACACTCCTCAGCAAATGCAAAAGGACAGAAATCATTAAAAAAAAAAAAGTCGATCACAGTGCAATCAAATTAGAACTCAGGATTAAGAAACTCACTCAAAACCACACAACTACATGGAAACTGAACAACCTACTTCAGAATGACTACTGTTTAAATAACAAAATTAAGGCAGAAATAAATAAGTTCTTTGAAACCAATGAGAACAAACACCAAATGTACCAGAATCCCTGGGACACTGCTAAAGCAGTGTGTAGAGGGAAATTTATAACACTATATGCCCACAGGAGAAACTGGGAAATATCTAAAATCAACACCTTAACATCACAATTAAAAGAACTAAAGAAGCAAGAGCAAACAAATTAAAAAGCTAGCAATAGACAAGAAATAACTAAGATCAGAGCAGAACTGAAGGAAATAGAGACATGAAAAACTCTTCAGAAAATCAACGAGTCCAGAAGCTGGTTTTTTGAAAAAGATGAACAAAATACATAGATCACTAGCCAGACTAATAAAGAAGAAAAAAGAGAAGAATCAAATAGACACAATAAAAAATGATAAAGAGATCACCACTGATCCCACAGAAATACAAACTACCATCAGAGAATACCATAAACATCTCTATGCAAACAAACTAGAAAATCTAGAAGAAATAAATAAATTTCTGTACACAAACACCCTCCCAGGACTAAACCAGGAAGAAGTCAATCCCTGAATAGACCAATAACAAGTTCTGAAATTGAGGCAGTAATTAATAGCCTACCAACCAGAAAAAGACCAGGACCAGATGGATTCACAGCCGAATTCTACCAAGGCTACAAAGAGGAGCTGGTACCATTTCTTCTGAAACTACTCCACACAACAGAAAAAGAGGATATCCTCCCTAACTCATTTTATGAGGCCAGCATCATCATGACACCAAAACCTGGCAGAGACACAACAACAAAAAAGAAAATTTCAGGCCAATATCCCTGATGAACATTGATACAAAAATCCTCAATAAAATACTGGCAAACTGAATCCCGCAGCATATTAAAAGGCTTATTGACCACGATCAAGTAGGCTTCATCTCTGGGATGCAAGGATGGTTCAACATGTGCAAATCAATAAATATAATCCATCACATAAGCAGAACCAACGAAAAAAAGCCATGATTACCTTAATAGATGCAGAAAAGGCCTTCAACAAAATTCAAAACCCCTTCATGCTAAAAACACTCAATAAACTAGGTATTGATTAACATATCTCAAAATAATAAGAGCTATTTATGACAAACTCACAGCCAATATCATACTGAATGGGCAAATGCTGGCCACTTTCCCTTTGAAAACCAGTGCAAGACAAGGATGTCCTCTCTCACCACTCCTGTTCAACATAGTATTGGAAGTTCTGGCCATGGCAATCATGCAAGAGAAAGAAATAAAGAGTATTTAAATAGGAAGAGAGGAAGTCAAATTGCTTCTGTTTGCAATGTCATGATTGTATATTTAGAAAGCTCCATCGTCTCAGCCCAAAAACTCCTTCAGCTGATAAAAGAAACTTCCGCAAAGTCTCAGGATACAAAATCAACGTGCAAAAATCACAGGCATTCCTATACACCAATAATAGACAAACAGAGAGTCAAATCATGAGTGAACTCCCACTCACAATTGTTACAAAGAGAATAAAATACCTAGGAATACAACTTACAAGGGATGTAAAGGACCTCTTCAAGGAAAATTGCAAACCAATACTCAAGGAAATGAGAGGACACAAACAAATGGAAACACATTCCATGGTCATGGATAGGAAGTATCAATATTGTGAAAATGGCCATATTGGCGTGAACCCGGGAGGCGGAGCTTGCAGTGAGCCAAGATTGCGTCACTGCACTCCAGCCTGGGCAACAGAGCAAGACTCCGTCTCAAAAAAAAAAAAAAAAAGAAAGAAATTAACCATCAAGTTACCACTGGCTTTCTTCACAGAATTAGAGGAAAACTACTTTAAATTTCATGTGGAACCAAAAAAGAGCCCACATAGCCAAGACAATTTGAAGCAAAAAGAACAAAGCTGGAGGCATCACACTACCTGACTTCAAACTATACTAAAAGGCTACAGTAATCAAAACAGCCTGGTACTGGTACCAAAACAGATATTTAGATCAATGGAACAGAACAGAGGCCTCAGAAATAACACCACACATCTACAACCATCTGATCTTTAACAAACCTGACAAATACAGGCAATGGGGAAAGGATACCCTATTTAATAAATGGTGTTGGGAAAACTGACTAGCCATATGCTGAAAACTGAAACTGGACCCCTTACTTACACCTTATGTAAAAATTAACTCAAGATGGATAAAAGATTTAAACATTTGACCTAAAACTATACAAACTCTAGAAGAAAACCTAGGCAATACCATTCAGGACACAGGCATGGGAAAATTGAACATTTAAAAATAAAAATCAAACAAGAATCGTAACATCAATATATCATTATTAACTGGTAGCCAGTATGCTACAGAGATAGAGACTACAATAGGTAGTTGTAAGTGAATATGACTGCAGTGTTTGTATTGCCATGGTTTGTAACTACAAGGAATATTTTATACTATCTTGGTATTAAAATTGAAAAATGTTACCATTTTACTGAGGTGTAACTGATATACAAATAACTGCATATATTTAATATATACAAGTTGATAAGTTTGTACATAATGCATACACCTGTGACAACATCACCACAATCAAAGTAATAAACATATTCATCATCTCCAAAAGTTTCCTTGTGTCTCTTTGTGGTCTTTGTGTATGTGTGTGTGTGCACGTGTGTATGTGTGGTGGTAAGAACGTTTAACAAAAGATCAACTTTCCTAAAAAATATCCAATACTGTATACTTATTTCTAGGTACTCTCTGTAGTACAACAGATCTCTAGAAATTATTTATTGTTTAACTGTAATTTTACACCCATTGAACAACAAATTCCCATTTCTCCTCCCCCTGTCTCCACTAAAAGAACTATTTTCTGCTTTTGTAAGTTTGACTATTTTAGATTCTTCATATTAGTGGAATCATGCAATGTTTGTCCTTCTGTGACCAACTTATTTCACTTAACATAATGTCTTCCAGGTCATTTCATGTTGTTGCAATTGGTAGGATTTTCTTATGTTTTTAAGGCTGAATAATATTCCTTCCATTACATATATATAATTTTATTTATCCATTCTTTCAGTGAACATTTAGGTTGTTTCCATGTCTCTTGGTTACTGTGAATAATGCTGCAATGAACATGAGAGTGCACGAACTCTTTAAAACTCTAACTTCTGGGTATATATATACACAGAAGTGGAAACGATAGATCATATGGTAGTTCTATTTTTAAGTTTTCAAGGAGCTTCTATACTGGTTTCCATAACGGCTAAACCATTTAACATTTCCACCAACAGTGTACAAGTGTTCCAATTTCTCCACAATTTTATCAACACTTGTTATCTTTGTGTTTTGCTTTTTAAAATAATAGTTATTCTAACAGGTGTTACATGATATCTCATTGTGGTTATAATTTGCATTTCCCTGAAGATTAGTGATGTTGAGCAACTTTTCTTATATCGGTAGGCCATTCGTATGTCTTCTTTAGAGAAATGTCTATCCAAGTCCTTTACCCTCTTAAAAATCAGTTTTTGTTTTTGTTTTGTTTTTGCTATTGAGTTGTGCAAGTTCTTTACATATTTTGGAAATTAGCTGCTTATCAGATACATAGTTTACAAATATTATCTCCCATTGCATAGATTGCCTTTTCATTCTATTGATTGTTTCTTTTGATACATAGAAGCTTTTTAGTTTGATGTAGTCTCATTTGTCTTTTTTTTTTGCATTTGTTGTCTGTGCTTTTTGTTTCATATCCATGAAATTACAGCTATGACCAATTTTATGAACATTTTAACATATTTTCTTTTAGGGGTTTTATGGTTTCAGGTTTTATGATTAAGTCATTAATCCATTTTGAATTGATGTTTGTGTATGGTGTAAGATAAAGGTCCAATTTCTTTCATTTGCAGGTAGAATTTTTAAAATTTAGTCTTTGTGTGTATATGTATGTGTGTGTTTTCAATTCTTTGGAGGCAGTAACTAGAAGTGTTTTAAGATTTTAGTTTTGGCCGGGCACAGTGGCTCACACCTGTAATCCCAGCACTTTGGGAGGCCGAGGTGGGCGGATCACGAGGTCAGGAGATCGAGACCATGGTGAAACCCCATCTCTACTTAAAATTCAAAAAATTAGCCAGGCGTGGTGGCGGGCGCCTGTAGTCCCAGCTACTGGGGAGGCTGAGGCAGGAGAACGGCGTGAACCCGGTAGGCGGAGCTTGCAGTGAGCCGAAATCGCGCCACTGCACTCCAGCCTGGGTGACAGAGCGAGACTCCATCTCAAAGAAAAAAAAAAAATTATAGTTTTTGTTGATTCGAGTTTAAGATGAATCCAGAACATTGTGAAAATTTGAGTCTTTTGAAACATGAATATTTCTGATGAGCTTACCTTGACAAGATATTTTCACCTACTTTGTTCTCTGCTTCAGTAGGGAATATGAAATTTTTAATTTTATGTGTCCAGGTGGAAAAGTAAGACAACCAAGTTTTTCTGCCTGAATGAAGCCCTTTCCAACCTTTGTCTCGGGTAGTAGTTTAATAGTCCATAAACACTGTTATGACCCTCTGAAAACTATGCAGTGTTTCCATATGGAGCTTGATTTGTGGAGGCGATGGGGAAATCCATTCAAACATATAATATTTAGTTTAATTTTAGAGAAGTCAGAGATCCTATGATCTCATTCTCAAACCCCAGATACAGAATACCTAATCTAGAGCCTTTTCACATTCAAATATATTTCACTAAAAACAGTATTAATTGTCATACATTTATTAAACCTCAGAAAAACAGAAGTTTGACATTTGACTAAAAAGTCAACTATATGAATCAGAATTGGAATTTTGTTGTGATTATCACTTAATTTAAAAACAAACACGGGGTTCATGCTATAAAATTTTATTTATTTTTTATTTTTTTAAAGGAAGGTGCATTTAGGTTAAAATTGTTTTATTTTGGGGAAATTGTGAATTTTTTCTAGAACTTTTGGAAGAACATTATTGTTATATTCTATTGTGGCTTTTTGAGCTGGAAGCATGACTATCTTGTAAATATGCAATTCATTGAAATTTTTAAGTTTAAATTTTTTCATAAAACAAGAGGATAAATAATACTTAAAATTCCCTGGGTCATTCTCTCTTCCATTTACCTTATACTTCCTTAGTATTGAAGATAATATTTTTTAGAGAACCACATAGACATTGTTCCATTATAAAATTTGGAATAATTAACACGACACGTCTATATACTTACTCTTTTATTTTCACCAGTGATTGATATTAAGATTTCGAATTCTGAATGTTCTTGGTACTCAGCTCTCATAAAAAAAAAAAACCCAATGTTTAATTAATATAGCCAGAATACCCAATGATCCAAAACTCCCTGTTGAACCTTCTTAGAGATAAATAGCTTTGTGCAATCATAAAAATTCGGAAGCACAAACCTTCACAATTCCAATAGTTGCTACCATTCTCAGTAGATTATTACTTCCAGGATTCAAGGATTCATGGATGAAAATGTTCCAAATAAGACTCTAGAGGTGTTTACCCTTTGAAATTTATTTAAAGCCAGATAATTCTTTATTTTCAGGAGCTGTCCTGTGTATTGTAGGATGTTTGCAGCATCTCTGATCTCTCTCCACTAATTGCCAGTAGCATCTGCCTTAGCTCTGACACCAAAAATGTCTCCAGACATTGTCAAATGCCTCACAAGGGCAAAATAGAACCCCATCGAGAACCACTGTCCCAAATAACATTTTATCTAAGAATGTTGGCCTTCTCTGACACATGAGATCCATCTTCTGATTTACATAGTCTGAGATGGAAAATAAGTTTTGCCTGATAAGTGTGACTTGAGGGTCAAAACTCATTGTTGTGACCCCTTAAAAGTCAGACATGTATCTGAAAACGCAAGTGAGACTCTCACATCATCTCCATTTGAAGTCCTCAGTTTTTACTTTATAGGTATCACTCACCTTATCAGAAACTTCAGTCTCCCTCAATGCTCGGATAGAAATTGTCATTACTCTTCTGAAGTCAAAAAACATTCTTCTTCTCAAGGACATAGAACTAAATGGCAACTGTCTAATGTCAATCTCTTGGAGAGCTTTGCAAGATGTGGTGTTTATATGGCTTCATTCCACATTTTGTGTGCCATTCCTCTGTCACTTTTTCACTAATAAAGACCAAACTATTAGCAGGTAAGCTGAACTCCAAAATCATCCTGCTATATTTACACACTGATAAAACATTTCTTTACCGAGGAAGTTAAGCACGACCTATCTCAGTCTTTTCTGTCCCCTTTTATCTGGCCAAGTACTGAGAAGTTACTAAAGTGACTGCTATAATTATATAAACATTCAATAACCTTCATGCAAAAAAAAAATATATCCCTTGTCTCCTAGTGATGACTGCTCCATATCCCCTAAGTTAGATATTGCAGTCAGATCTACTGTAGTCCTTAATTCACTTTTAAGGCATGTGAAGCCTGGGATCTCTATAATTTATCTCAAGGTAACTCCTAACTTTCTCTCTTCTTTAAATTATATACAGAATTTTACTAAGGATATGACCACTAAAGTCTGACCTCCTGAGTTTGAATCCTGAATCAACACTTACAAGATATATGACCATAGGCAAGTTTCTTAAGGTTTTCTGTTTGTTTGCTTTTGTTTTTGTTTTTGTTTTTGAGGTGGAGTCTCACTCTGTAGCCCAGGCTGGAGTTCAGTGGCATGATCTCAGCTCACTGAAAGCTCCGCCTCCCACGTTCATGCCACTCTCCTGCCTCAGCCTCCCGAGTAGCTGGGACTACAGATGCCCGACACCGCGCCCGGCTAATTTTTTGTATTTTTAGTACAGATGGGTTTCACTGTGTTAGCCAGGATGGTCTCAATCTCCTGATCTCGTGATCCGCCTGCCTCGGTTACTTAAGTTTTTAACCCTACACTCAAGATGTGAAGTATAATAGTGTCTATTACTAGGGTTACTATTATGATTTAGTGAGAAAATTTATGCAGAATGCTTAGGACAGGACTTACTAAATAATGATGACAGAAAGTGTTAGCTATTATTAATCCCAGTTTACTCTTGCTTGCTAAATCTAAAATTTGAAATGACAGGCTCTGGAAATTATTTAAAATAATAATTTTTAGCTTTGCTTCTTTACACAGCACTTCAACCTCAAAGATCTACCATCCTAAAGTCATAAAATCTTTGCACATGTATTTAACAAATAGTATATCCTTCTCGCCTATTTGCAAACTTTGCAAATTTTAACTATTATGAGTGAGAGACATGGCTTACCTTACAGAACATGGGAAAAGACAAAGCTATAAAGAGATCATCACTTGTTAGCCAGGACTAAAGCAACTCTTCTCAAATACTTTTTCATCTTCTTCATCTCTGTATAAACACATAGATAGGTAGATAGGTAGGTAAATAGATTTTTGTTCATGCACACAATGCACATATACACATGCACACACACACCAACTTCTCTATGAGTTTAAATGTATTTGCTACAAGCAAAATGAGCACTGTTGAATGTCTTAGAATGCACTCTGATTCAGAAGTAAGTTAAAATCTTCAGCACTGTGTATTTTGATGGCAGATGTTAGATTGGTATAATAATAAGTTATATTTTAAAATGAAAGCTGTAGCAAAACGGAGAGCATAAACTTTAAGAATAACAAGAACCAAAGAAATCAGACTACTGAAAATATCATTCAAAATTCAAGTATGTTTAAAATATTTTATTATATGTGTGAAAATGTAAGCACTGACAAGAAGCATTAAGTTGATGAAAGAGTCTCTTACTCTTCCTTGTAAACTTGTCTATGTGGGCAGCACTTCTGTAATTATATCCTAGATCACTCTTAAACTGGCAGGAACTCTTGTTCACTGAAAATCCTACTGACGATCTATTGTTCTCTTTTATCTGTGGAGCCAACCTTTTGAATTGCATTGCATCTCTGTAAAGTGCACTTACCTGGGAATTCATATTTACTTAAGCCATGGGATCATTTCACTTTTGGTCTTTAATATACTCATCCTCTATATCTGGGTATGTCAAGGCATGGGATGGCATTTTGTTTCCTTCACTCTAACTTATTTTTTTATTTTACTATAAATTCTGGGATGCATGTGCAGAACGTGCAGGTTTTTTACATAGGTATACATGTGCCATGCTGGTTTGCTGAAACTATTAACCAGTCATCTAGGTTTTAAGCCCTGTGTATTAGGTATTTGTCCTACTGCTCTCCCTCCCATTCAGAGACCCCCACCCCCAAACAGGCCCCGGTGTGTGATGTTCCCCTCCCTGTGTCCATGTGTTTTCATTGTTCGACTCCCACTTACGAGTGAGAACATCTAGCTTCTAATTAAACGGAAATGAGGTGGGACAGCAGAGTGACTGAAAAAGTACTCCTAGGTACAGAAGGTTATAAAGTGTGCCAAAAGGTACTATAAAAAGCTTACCAGTAAATAAGACGTATTCAAATGGTCTAGACTACCATTGTTAGTAGAAAAAATAATAATAATGGAAGATTGTAAAATGATATACTTGATTCTGAAGACATTCTTTTTTCATTTATTTAAGAAATGTTTATTAAGCAACTACTGGGAAATACACTGGAGTTTCATAAGTAAACAAAAATAAAATATACACATAAATAAGCAATCCCTATGCGATGAGATACTTAATGAAAAAGTGTGATTGCAAGCACATAAGAAGAACACTAGGTAGCTTTAATTTGAAAAACATAGTGTAGACCATTTATAACAAATGCAGTTAGTACCCTACTTACATTTCTTTAACCTTACCACTTGAATGACTGTTGTCCGACTTGCAACTAATGGTGTCTGAATCCTTTGACTAGAAAACTTACAAGGGGAGGAAAACCATTGTGGCAAGTGCCTATCAAGCCAAAAATACCAGAAAATTAACAACACGCCCTCATTCCTGCAGAAGTAGCCCTCAGTCAATGACTAACAGGATTTAGAGGTTAAAGACCCCAGTTTATTTGTCTCTTTTGTGAAATAACTCTGAGACTTGTATGTTATATAATTTCCCAAAGTTTTCTGCAGATTTGAGCTCCAGTCACCCATAAGAGTTGCTGACTTCTGTTTCCTTCCCTTCTTTGCCTCACCACTTTCCTCCAAGTGTTTCTTGGATCTCTCAAATAAGCTATTCTCCCTCCAATCTTCATTTCAAGGTCTGCTTCTGGAAAATGCAAACTAAACCACCATCTAATCTAACAATTTCAAAAGTGGTGGAACCTCTTTTATAATATGAATTATAGCAGTTACATGTTTTTAAAAACCCCTACTAAATATTTCTATGATCTAAAGCTAGCAATCTCTCCTTCTCTTTGTCTTATATCCTGAGTCTGCTGATGTTTTCTCTTACTTCTGTGTGATAATGAAACTCTGAGCCAGAAGATAGTATCTTTTTGAAAGTTCAAAACAGCAAGACAAAAAAGGTATATCTGGGTCATTTTTAGGAATGACTTAACAGCCAGCTAGATTCTCAAAGTTGTTCCTTACAAAAAAAAAAAAAAGAGAGAAATGTTCTTAACTTGGGGATTTTAAAAATAAGAACTTGATTTTTCTTTCTTTTAGCTAAATCTTCATAACCCAGTGCTTTTCAACAATGATTAAGTAACACCAAGATTATCTTGTTATTGTAAATGTTATCATGAAATGTTTTGATGGAAAAAACAAAATATATTCAAGTAACTTTCTAAATATTTGGGTGCATTAGGGACATTTCAATATAAAAAGGGAGAGAAAACTTAGAAGTTGTATGATTCTATCCTTTACTTACTCTGCACACTTCTAGCAAATATATGAAAAACTCGGATACTTAGATTATGTCACTTTATAACCTATTCTACTCTCAGAGGAACAATATTGAAATGTCTATCAATTGCTCTCACTCTCCCCCCAATTAGCTATATTAAACACTGCATCTTCTTTTCTGGCATTGCAACTGAATACTCTGAAGAAAGTCACTTAAATTCCATCCAAGGCTTTTTGGTGTGACCAAATATCATAAATATGTGAAACTAGAAAACAATGAGAATTATAGACATTGATATAAAATACGTGTGTGTGTATATATAATATATATAGTCTACAATCTTATTAAGAAAAAAGGTGATACTCTGTCACTAGGTGAAAATCTTCCTTCTGCAAGACCCTCAAGTCCTTGTTGAACTGAGGATCATATTATTTGCTAAAATATAACTTTATAAATTTCCCCAAATATGCCTGGGATTGCTGAAATGCACATATTAAAATCGTATACACTTAAGAGGCTTTAATACTTCTTTGTGCATATTTACGTTGCATAAAGAAAAATGTAGGGAGAAGAAAAGAATTATATTACCACTGTCAAATGTACACTGCAGTGAAAAAAGAACTTATCTGCAAACTTGTGCTTCATCTCTACAATAAGATGGATATTTTTCTAGATGACTCAAATGGTTTTCAACAGTTTTAAGAACTTCCTCTTATTAATATAGGGCACATGGATACTGAGTGCCCGAATAATAACGAGAGCAGCAGCAGCAACAGCAACAATAATAAAAATAACTTCCATTTTTTGAACTCTAAATATGTGCCAGAGAATGTTCTAAGCCCTGTACCTCTGTATATCTACTAACACATTTCATCCCCAAAACAGAGATAAATACAATTAATATCTGCATTATTCATGAGGAAAGTGAGACACAGAAGGATTCATTAACTTGCCTAAAGACACATAGCTCTAAGTGACAAAGCTAAGATTCGAATGCAGGCAGTATGAATTATGACCATTGTGCTACTCTAAATGCAGTTATATTATAATAATTTCAAGGGTATAAAAATTATAGCAAATTTTTACAATAAGGCATAATATTGAGCAATAGCCTTAACCCATTATCCCTTTTCTCTGGAGTGACTGGATATGAAAATGTGAAAAGAATAATACAAACATTTACAGTTACTTTGGAGGAAGGAACGGAAATTAAGTTTGCTTGGCAGAATGTTACCTTGTCAGCATACTAGAGACAGGACAGAGCCTCCTGAGGACTAGGATGTGCAAAAATATTCCACCTTTGGCTTTAAAAGATGAGGTTTTCAAATAGATGTTTGAACACACAGTAAATGCATGTTTCTCAGATTTGATGTTATTCATTAATGATGAAACAAAGATACTAGTAGAAGAAATGTACTTTTACGAATTATCAGAGGTAAGAAACCTAAGATCACAAATCTGACTGGATTCAAAATATGACAGAAACTAGAAACATTTCATGAGATGAATAAAAGAGATTTTATTAAAATTAATGAGTCATATCTCAATGTTGAAAGAACTGAGGTTTTGTCTATTAGAGTTATAGCTAAGTTGATCTATTTTTCCCTACTCTTGAAGTATTATCAGTTATCATGGCTAAATGTATCCCCCAACACATCCCTACTGACATTTGTGGACCAGCAATGCCACAGTCAATTCATCACTCTACTCTCATATGGTCTAAATGCTGAACCTATGATCAAAAGGGGAAAAAATAAAATAAAATATTGACAATATTGATAGTGTTTCTGTCCTAAGCTGTTTTTAAAATAGAAAAATAATATATGTCATAAAAATCTTTTTCCTTTTCAAAATACAGACATATTGAAATAGACTTTCACAGTGGCAAGGATATGAGAACAGGGAACAAATGAAAGGGTAGCACAAAGTACTGTGTTCAGGGGTCAACACTGTCTGTCAATCAATATGGACTTGTTTAATGAATTCTCAAATGTCATTATTAAGAGAAATGAGCATTTTTTATTTCAGTATGTAAAATGAATTAATTCTCCGTCAATTCAGGAGAGCTCTGACAACTCTCATTTTTAGCCCTATCATTATTATACACACTGATGTCAGAATAAGGCATATTTTCACTTTAAGCAATGCATCTACAGACATATATAGTAAGTGCCTCTCTCTGGCTGGCATGCATGGTCCATTTTTACTATAAATTCTTCTTGATTTTTGATACAAGTATTACATTACCTTGGTAAGCAAGCTCATTTAATGTTACTAAAAATAAACCCAACAGACTTGGTTGAAATAGGTTGCTTCAGAGCAGGAAAGGCAGAGGCACAATGTAACTGAAAGGCTATAGGCTTTGCTGTCAGAGAAACTAGGATTTCTATGTGATACTGAGCTAGTTATTTAACCATGAGATTAAGTTTACTCAACTAGAAAATAGAGGTAATATGTATCTCATAACAGATATTGTGGAGATTGAATGATATTCATATGCCAAAGCTGTATGTGTTATTAAATTACGTTTAACCTAAAACTGCCTCATTACATACTTTAAGTTTGACCTAAAGGTTTCTCCATACATAGTGAACAGTGACCTAAGTGAATATGTAAACAAACTGTAATGTATTCCTGTAATAAGTAGCCAAGTCTCAGCCAATCACAGCAGCTGAGTTTTGGCCAATCACAGGCAGCCAACTGTTCAAACCATGTTCAAAGAAGGCAAATACCCAGCACTAACCAATCCAGATATTTCTGTACCTCGTTTCCATTTTCTGTACGTCACTTTCATTTTTTTGTCCATAAATTTTATTTGACCATGTGGTAACCCTAGAATCACTCTAAATCTATTCTGGTTCTAGGGACTGTGCAAATTTCAATTTTTTTAAAAATTAAACTATGTTACATTTGTCCAAAGTTTTTCTTTTAATACTGTTCAACATTTTATGTTAAACAGACTTGGGAATGATAAAATTGATAATGATTGAATAATCAAATTAAAATTTAAAGCTTTATTATATTGTGAGTGGAATGAAAAGAGATAGATGTTTTCGCCAGCCCCCAACAGAGCTATTTCTTAACATTCCTTATAACTTTGTATATAATTTTCAAAATGTAAAAAGGAAACTCAATTAGAAAAAAAATCTGACCTAATAAATTCTAATTATATCTAAAATTCAACATACTGAAATAATACTTTTGTTTGTCTACCAAGTTCAGATAGAAGTTAGGATGGCCTATCGTGTAAATCTGCATTGCAGAAAGACATAGCACATATTCAAGTTCATGACAGTGTTAGAAAACTTTTTCTAAATGAATGGTAATTTTTATCAGTGTAATTCACACACATACTTTAAAATGAAATAACACAATAAAGAAAATTCTACAGAGGAAAAAACTGGCTTTCAATGTCATGTCTCAGCATTACTACCATGCCACCAACTGCCTTGCATTTGATGAGTTCCCAGAATTCCTTAGAGTGACTTTCTCTCAGTTCTCTTAACTTGTCCCCTCTCCCTGTGCCTGCTCATTCAGCATGTTATTTCCAAGTACTTGGTGAAGTCCTGAATATATTAAATAGCAATTAATACAATCTTGCTCTGTGGCTAGAGGTCCTTGGGATTTTAATGCTTGAACCACACTCAACTAAAAGAAGTTAAAATTTTTAACTGATTTCTTGCTACCCCATTCTATGTAAATTTTTCTTCCTGTTGCTGCTTCACCAAGGACACCAACAATTATTGTTTTTAGAAGAGGGTTGCATATTCTGCATTTTAGTTAATTTGGATTTCTTCTCTTTGGCTTTCTGATATATTCAAGAAGACTATAATGTTACATCTTTTACAGATTTTACTCTGTGTTAGGGTGCAATTGATGGTAACTTGCTATTTTTATGTCTACATCCTAACCATAAAAATAATACTTATCTTCATTTTAAAGATTATTTTCACTGAAAGTAGGATTTAATTCAGCAATGTAATCCCCCATCTTCCTTCATCATTTATTTTGACAAACTATTTGTCATTGTTATTTTTTTTCTCCCATGAAAGGAAGTCTTTTTTTTCTCCTGGCTGCCTGCAAAGTTTACTCTTCTTTTTTTTCTCTTGGCAATATTATTATGGTGTGTCTTAATGTGATTTTTCATTTCTTTCTTTTTTTTTTTTCATGCAGCACATGATCTACAGTTCTTCATGAATCTCTGAGTTCATGTCTTTCAACAGTTTTGGACAATTTTTAGACATTTAATATTCTATCCCATTTGCTCTCTCCCTTTTTTCTAGGATTGCCTTTTACTATGAGAAAAAAGGATATATATTTTCACTTTTCTCAAAATTCCTCGTAATCTATTTTATACATTTGTATTCTTCCTAGATTTTCAGATTTATAACTTATATTAGTGTGTCTTCTATTCCACCACTTCAGTTTCTCTTAAATATAGTTTGCTTTTAGTAATTTTAGTAATTATATTTATTATATTGTTCAGGTCTGAAATTTTCATTTGGTTAATTTTTAGATTCACGTTTTCTAGTGACATTCTCAATTTTTCCTCTTTCTCCATTATTTTTTCTACATTTTTAAGTATATCAGTCATAGTTATTTTAAAGAACTGAGTCTGATAACTTTCTTATGAGTATTAACTTAGAGTCTATTTATATTCTGATATGGTCATATATCCCTGCCTCTGTGCAGTGCTAGTCACCTGTATTAAAATTAAAAATATAGTCTTAAAATAATTTCTTCTCTAAGAGAATGTTTCCTCATCCTATCCCCAGGTGATATTTTATTTCTTGAATTCAATCTAGAACTAAAATAAATCCTTGGTAGGAGCTTTAATAAATCTTTATCTTCCTTGGGTTTGCCAACTATCTACTTTAGGGCTTCTCCTTCTACCTCTTATCCCTCTGTTTAAAAGTAAAAAACAAACAAATTCTTGGATTTGTTTGGGTTATTTCATTGCAGGTATACAGAACCCAGTTCTAATTAACCTAGTAAGAAACATGGAATTTCTTGCAGAATTAAGGAACAGATGAAAGAACAGGTTTATAACAAATGATAGGCAACATCTCATGAAATAGTTTAGTGCTGGGTGGATAAATTAATTAACAATCGGATTCAAGTTTCTTGTCATGAGTCTATTAGAATACAATTTCTTATTTTTCTAACTTTTTAATTTTTTATTAGATAGCAATTTCTCAGATTTTTTTTAAAAGCCCAATTTTATTACTTGGGATAATTTACCAACAAGTTCAGTAGAACGTGGAACCTCCAAGAACATAAGGGAAGCCACGTAAATTTGGCTTCTGACTAAAAAATGTTTCTTATAAATAAGTACAAGGTAAAAGCCCAAATACTAATATTTCCTAGTGTTACCTCAAAATACAAATGTCATTGTTTACAAAAAACCATTTTACATTCCGGACACAAAAACAGAAAATGAAATATCTGTTATCTGAAGCCAACAGAAACACCCAAATTTATTTCCAGGATAGCTAGTTATTTTTGGTATTTCTAGATGACTCACTAAGATCCAAAATTTTATGACTAAGGTATATTTTAAAAGATTTATTTGAAACATAAGATACATTGAATTCAAATAATTCACGTTTTTTTATGTGATACATTTGAGTTAATCTAGAAAAATTATAATGTGAATAAATAGCACTGATATTTAGAAATGTTAAGAAACGTTTACTTTCTGTAGTATGAATCACTGAATGTTATAGCTGAAGGGGACATTAGAGGTCAGATAAACTTAACATATTATTTTATATGAATTATTCTGCATGAAAGTGCTGAGTCAGTAAGAACTGTGTATGGCAATGATTCACTTTTGGTTTTACAGATTCTGAGATTGTTGGGCCTTAGGTCATGGCTCATGATATATTTATTTAATCAAATAATTATAATTAGTAAGATAATTTTTAAAATATATTTAATAGGCCTATTATGTGAATTATCTTTTTTATATGGCTCTAGAGACCCATGGAGAAAGCAGTTGAGCACTATCACTAGGAGTTACTTGATATTCATGCCAATGCTTTCTAAGACAATGACAAAATGCATGTTAAATACTTATAAATAACATAAACTTTTACACAGAAATAGGATTGGGTTAGCATTCTAAATGTTAAAACTGAATAACCTGTATGTCACTGCCACTAAACTTAGCCTTAAGGAACTTCTCTGCTGGCAGAACTTTAGACTTTATCATTAGAATAACAGCAATTGCCACAGAAAATATCAGTTATTTGTTCAAGATCTCACACTATAAGTTAAATGGCAGATCTAGGAAGAGTACTTACTCTCATATCCGAACACTGTGATATTCTGCACAAATTTAATGTAACTCTCATGGGAGGGACAGTTTTTTAACAAGGGGTATTTGCATTGTTGTGTATATTAATGGTGTGTTCTAAAGGAGCACTTTATTCCTGTCCTTGAAGAGCTTATCATCTAGTTGGCAGATAACACGCAAATTTGAAATGTTTTTAAATTATTCAATGTACATGCATATTGGCTTAGTAAAAAGTGATTATGTGAGAATTGGAAAATTATGTAGGGTTAATCTGGTACTTTGTGAAGACAAATTTTAAATCAGGCTTTGACAATGATAAAGATGAATGAGTGGAGATATTAGGAGAAAAGTCTTTGCTTAAAAACACAAAGGTGGGAATACATGACTGTTCCTTGGAGCTCAGTAAAAATTGTTTCATAGACGAGGACAGACAAGTGGAGAGGCAGTTATTGGGGAACTAGAATGCTACTCATAAGGCCTTATATTTGTCGAATTAGGAAATACTAAAACAAAACCACTGTAGTTTCCTTAGGAGGAACATTGTACAATGAAAATAGATCAGGAAAAGAGTATTTCAACTATAATAAATGTCATATTTTAAGAAAAAAATAGAGCATTCGCATAGCAAATATCAATTTTTAATTCAATATTCTCATTATTCTTCACAACTACCATTTTTGGCTTTAAGTACTAGTTCTCTTACATTTATATTCTTTTTTCCCCTTTAGTAATAGAACCTCTAAGTTTTAGTTACAAGATGATAACCT
This sequence comes from Theropithecus gelada, assembly GCF_003255815.1. NCBI lineage: Eukaryota > Metazoa > Chordata > Mammalia > Primates > Cercopithecidae > Theropithecus > Theropithecus gelada. Next base: position 32,374,311 of record NC_037679.1, on the reverse strand, counting down.
AGCAAGATATATTTCTTAGTCTTTCTTTAGTGTCGATGTGTCCATGTACTCACTTTGGATCAATGGTATATACAAGAATATATGAGCAAGCTCTGGATCATGAATTTTCTTCTTTACCTTTTCCTGGTCTGGAAGGTGGATATGGATGCAAGTCAGCATTAATGATGTGATCAAGAACACAACATTTGGAGATGATAGAGTAAAGAGAAAAGAACCTGGATTCCTAAATGTTTTTATGGGTCAGATCGTTTTCACCAGCCCTGAACAATTCACTTTTATACTGGTTCGTGTAAAATTTCAGCAGTATAGCTTGGACACTAAAACACTAATTCAGAAATTAGTACCTAGAAGTGGGGTTTTGCAGCAATAAAAGTTTAAAATATCTGACATTGTCTTGGTGTTGTGACAGCAGGCAGAGAAAGGGTATACCACATGCCGATATGCCAGTGACACTTGCCATGTGGAAAAACACTTGAACTATAAGCAGTGATAATTGGGAGTCATATTAAATGTTTTTGAACTTGTAGCTGTATGAGAAGAGGCTAGAAAAACAGAGCTCCATTTCTTGCTAATTTTAGCAAAATCCTATAAGAAAGAGAGAAGCCCAAGCAAGAAACTGCCAGTTTGCAAGCAAGGTGGAATCAAGGTTCTCTCTACCCGTGGCCTGTAATCTACGTTACTGAGAACCAGAGACTCAGAGACATGGAAAAGCCAATCTTTCTGTATTTTAAACAACAGAAGATGAGATTGTCACTCAAAGCCTTTCCTGGTCAGACATGGTCAGCCTAGACTAAAAAAAAAAAAAAAAAAAAAAAAAAAAAAAAAAAAAAAAAAATTTAGGGTACTATCCTTCCATTTGAACCTATTGTTTCATTTGGCAACCACTCCTGAATTGTGGGAGACAAGGAGGAGGAACTTACAGGTGTGATTATGGCTGCCCAATGTAATTAATTCCCTCACTAAAGACAACAACAACATCAAAAGTAGGTAAAATGGGGAGGCAAGAAGGAGCACTGAAGATCCGCAAGAATGTTCCTGGACCAAACTGAGGGTTGAACTACTATTTTTTGTGGCCCATTAATGAGATGCAGATAAACTGGAGAAGAAGAGAGTTGTCATTTCTGTAACTGGTTACAGAGAGAAGGCCTGGAAATTATTGGCAGGCCAACTCAAAATTACAAAGATTTCTGGAGCTTATATACATTCTAAGCTATATGTCATTATGTAAGTGTGCATTTATCTAAAGACATAAGTGATTACTTCTTTTAGTCTATAACTAAGGTGTGAGTCCTGAAGACCTTCCTCTGGAGCCGCAGTAAATTTATTTAATCTAAATGGGTCCAGGTACTGGGGTGATTACCCTTATCTTGTCTCCTGCTAAATCATGGAGGTTTGAGGAGTTTCTTTAGACTCCCAATAAACATGTTTGTGGAGGCCTGGGGAGTTTCTTCAGACCCACAATAAAACCTGTTTAATTCTAAATGGGTCCTGTTAAGAATTCCTTCCTTATTTTGTCATGCTTTAAGACCCAGGAAAGGCCCAGGCAAAACTCTTGATGGGCTTTTGTTACAGACCAGCCTTTGTATAAGGATAATGGCTTTTAATATTTAACTTAACCACTCAGTACTGAAACAGTTGTTAGTGAGACTTGATCTGCCACAAGGACAATGGGGGTATCCTAGCTGATTTTTGACTAAAATCCTGTAACCAGAATACAATATCAGAAAACAAAAATAGGTTTCTGGTTGCTTTTTGGTTCTGAAAACTATGTTTTATTGTTTGAACCTTGTTTTGTCACATGTGCTCTAGAAACCATCTTCATCAGAGACACTTTAAGGGCTGGGTAAATCAAATCTTGGGTCTCCCCTCCTAATACCTAACAAGTCAGATCACTGCTGGTGGACTGTGAAAACTTTTGTTAAAAAACAAACACCCCAGTTGATTGTTATGCACATTAAAGCTTTGAAACAACTTTCTTTTTTATTAAAAATAAGAATATTAAATATAAGCCACATGTCTGTTTTTTTTTTTCTTTACATGGCAATAAACACTGTCAATGACAAGCAGATACTGAGCAGATACTGAGACTGAAAACAGAAATAACAGTTATCTTAAAATATCTATTATTCACACAGGCATATGATTATTAATCTACAGGCTGTCAAATAACTGTATGACTGTATCTATTTTCTTTTTTCTAACTGTTAAGGCAGTGTACATGTGCAGGTTTATTATATAGTTATATATAATACATAGTATATATAACATGTGTATAACAATATGTAAACTTGTGTCATGAGGGTTTGTTGTAGAGATTATTTTGTCACACAGATATTAAGTCTAGTACCCATTAGTTACTTTTCCTGATCCTCTCTCTCCTCCCATCCTTCCCCTTCTGATAGGGCCCAGTGTGTGTTGTTCCCTTCTATATGTCTATATGTTTTCATCATTTAGCTCCCACTTATAAGTGAGAACATGTGGTATTTGGTTTTCTGTCCCTGCGTTAGTTTGCTAAGAATAATGAATGGCCTCCTGCTCCATCCATGTTCCTGCAAAAGACATGATTCCTTCATTTTTATGACTGCATAGTATTCTACGATATATATACATATATATATCACATTTTTATCCAGTCTACCATTGATGGGCATTTGAGTTGATTCCACATCTTTGTTATAATGAATTGTGCTACGATGAACACACACCTGCATGTGTCTTCATAATAGAATGATTCATATTCCTTTGGATATAACCCAGTACTGGGATTGTCTGGTTGAATGGTATATCTCTTTATAGGTCTTTGAGGAATTGCTACACTGTCTTTCACAATGGTTGAACTAATTTACACTCCCACCAATGGTATATAAACATTCCTTTTGCTCTGCAACTTCACCAGCATCTGTTATTTTGTTCTTTTAATAATAGATATTCTGACTGGTATGAGATGGTATTTCATTGTGGTTTTGATAGATTTCTTTTTTCATATGTTTGGCCACATGCATGCCTTCTTTTGAGAAGTATCTGTTCATGTTCTTTGACCTTTGCCAGATGCATAGTTTGCAAAACTTTTCTCACATTCTGTAGGTTGTCTGTTTACTCTGTTGCTAGTTCCCTTTGCTGTGAAGAATCTCTTTACTTCAGCTAGATCTCATTTGTTAAGTTTTGCTTTTGTTGAAATTGCTTTTGACATCTTCATCATTAAATTTTTGCCCGTTCCTGTGTACTGAATGGTATTGCTTAGGTTGTCTTCTAGGGTTTTCATAATTTGGGGTTTCACATTTAAGTATTTAATCCATCTTAAGTTAATTTTTGTATATAGTGTAAGGGAGGGGTCCAGTTTCAATCTTCTGCATGTGGCTAGCCAGTTATCTCAGCACTATTTATTAAATAGGGAATCCTTTCCCCTTTGCTGGTTTTTGTCAGGTTTTTCAAAGATCAGATAGTTGTAGGTGTGAGGCCTTATTTCTGGGTTCTCTATTCTCTTTCATTGGTCTATGTGTATTTTTTTGTACCAAATATGTTTGGGCTACTGCAGTCCTGTAGTATAGTTTGAAATAAGGTGATGCATCCAGCTTTGTTCTTTTGGTTTAGGATTGCCTTGACCATTCTGGGTCTGTTTTGGTTTCATATGAATTTTTGAATAGTTTTTTCTAGTTCTGTGAAGAATACCAATGGTAGTTTAATATGGATAGCATTGAATCTATAAATTGCTTTAAGCAGTATGGTTATTTTACAGTATCGATTCTTCCTATTCATCAGCATGGAATGTTTTTCCATTTGTTTGTGACATCTCTGATTTCTTTGAGCAGTGTTTTTAGTTCTCCTTGTAAAGACCTTTCAACTCCCTTGCTAGCTGTATCCTGGGTATTTTATTCTATTTGTGGCAATTTTGAATGAGAGTGCCTTTCTGATCTGACCCTCAACTTGACTGTTTTTGGTGTTTAAGAACATTAGTCATTTACATAAATGACGAGTTGATTTATTTTGCAGCACACCAACATGGCACAAGTATACATATGTAACAAACCTGCACATTGTGCACATGTACCCTAGAACTTAAAGTATTAAAAAAAAAAAAAAAAAAAAAGAACATTAGTGACTTTTGGACATTGATTTTGTATCCTGAGACTTTGCTGAAGTTGTTCATTAGCTTAAAAAGCTTTTGGGCTGAGACAATGGGCCTTTCTAGATATAGGATTATGTCATCTGTAAACAGGATATTTTGACTTCCTCTCTTTCTGTTTAGATGCCCTTTCTTTTTCTTGCCTGATTGTCTTGGCCAGGATTTCCAATCATATGTTAAATAGGAGTGATGAGAAAGGGCATTCTTATCTTGTGCTGGTTTTTAAAGGGGAATGCTTCCAGCTCTGGCCCATTCAGTATGATGTTGGCTGTGGGTTCATCATAGATGGCTCTTATTATTTTGAGGTATGTTCCTTCAATATCAAGTTAATTAAAAATTTTTAACATGAAGGGATGTTAAATGTTATTAGAAATATTTTCTGCACTATTGATATAATCGTGTGTTTTTTGTTTTTAGTTCTGTTTATGTGATGAATCACATTTATTAACTTATATATGTTGAACAAAACTTGCATCTCAGGGATAAAGGCTACTTGTTTATAGTAAATAAGCTTTTTGATGTGCTGCTGGATTTGGTTTGCCAATATTGAGAATTTTTGCATTGATGTTTATAAAAATTATTGGTCTGAAGTTTTCTTTTTCTGTTACGTCTCTGCCAAGTTTTGATATCAGGATGATGATGGCCTTGTAGAATGAGTTAGCAAGTTCCTTCCTTCCCTCAATATTCTGGAGTCATTCCAGCAGGAATGGTATCAGCTCTTCTTTGTACAGGTAGTATAATTTAGCTGTGAATCCACCTGATTTTGAGCTTTTTCTGGTTGGTAGGCTATTTATTCTTGTCTTTATTTGTGAGTTCATTATTTGTCTGTTCAGGGATTTAATTTCTTCCTGATTCAGTCTTGGCAGAGTGTATATATCCAGGAATTTATCTATTTCTTCTTGATTTTTCAGTTTATGTGCAGAGAGGTATTCATAATATTATCTGATGGTTGTTTGCATTTCTGTGCAGTCAGTGGGAATATTCCCCTGTCGTTTCTGACTGACTTTATTTGAATCTTCTCCCTTTTCTTCTTTGTTAGTCTCGGTAATTGAGATCTTTCTAGGTTTCTGATGTGGGCATTTACTACTATAAATTACCCTCTTAATATTGCCTTAGCTGTGTCCCAGACATTCTGGTATGTTGTATCTTTGTTCTCACTAGTTTCAAATAACTTCTTGATATCTGCCTTAATTTCCTTATTTACCCAAAGTCATTCAGGAACAGGTTATTTAATTTCCGTATGATTGTATGGTTTTGAGTGAATTTCTTAACCTTGATAACTATTTTGATTGCACTGTGATCAAAGAGTGTTTATTATGATTTCAGCTATTTTGTATTTGCTGAGGAATGTTTTACTTTTATGATTGATTTTATAGTATCTGCCATGTGGCAATGAGATGAATATATATTCTGTTGTTTTGGGATGGCAATTTGTATAGGTATCTGTCAGGTCTATTTGATCCAGTGCTGAGTTCAGTTCCTGAATATCTTTGTTAATTTACTGTCTTGATGATCTGTCTAATATTGTCAGTGGGGTGTTAAAGTCTTTGACTATTATTGTGGGGGAGTCTAAGTCTTTTTGAAGGTCCCTAAGAGCTTTGTGAATCTGGGTTCTCCTGTGTTGGATGCATACAGATTTAATTAAGTTAGATATACTTGTTGAATTGAACCTTTTATTATTATGTAATGACCTTCTTTGTCTCTTTGATATTTGTTGGTTTAAAGTCTGTTTTGTCGATAACTAGGATTGCAATCTCTGCTTTTTTCTATTTTCCATTTGCTTGGGATATTTCCCCCCATCCCTTTATTTTGAGCCTATATGTGTCTTTGCATGTGAGATGGGTCCCTTGAAGACAGCATACCAATGGGTCTTGGTTGTTTATCCAGCTCGCCACTCTTTGTCTTTTAATTGAGGCATTTAGCCCGTTTAAATTTAAGGTTACTATTGATATGTATGGATTTTATCCTGTCATCATTATGTTAGCTAATTATTTTGCAGACTTGTTTATGTGGTTGCTTCATAGTGATACTGGTCTATATATTTCCGTGTGTTTTTGTAGTGGCTGTTAATGGTCTTTTCTTCCCATATTTAGTTCTTTTTTTCAGGGGCCCTTGTAAGGCAGGTCTAGTGGCAACAAATTTCCTCAGGATTTGCCTATCTGAAAAGACTTTCATTTGCCTTTCACTGATGAAGCTTGGTTTGCCCAAATATGAGATTCTGGGTTGAAATTTATTTTCTTTAAGAATGTCCAGTATTGGGCAGAGTACAGTGGCTCATGCCTGTATTCCTAGCACTTTGGGAGGCTGAGGTGGGGTGGATCACTTGAGCTCAGGAGTTTGAGCACAGCCTGGGCAACATGGCAAAACTCCATCTCTACAAAAAATACAAAAGAAAAATAAATAACCAGGCATGGTCACACACAACTGTAGTCCCAGCTACTTGAAGGGCTGAGGCAAGAGGATTGCTTGAACCCAAGTGGTAAATACTACAGTGAGCTAAGATCATGTCACTGCACTACAGCTTGGATGACAAAATGAGATCCTGTTTTAAGGAAAAAAGTTCAATATTGGGCTTCAATCTCTTCTGGTTTGCAGTGTTTCTGCTGAGAGGTCTGCTGTTAGTCTGAAGGGCTTCCCTTTGTAGGTGACCTTACCTTTCTTGCTAGCTACCTTTAACATTTTTTCTTTCATTTCAACCTTGGAGAATCTGGTGATTATTTGTCTTAAGGATGATATTCTTATACAGTATCTTACTGGGGTTCTCTGCATTTCCTGAATTTGAATGTTGGCCTCTCTAGCTAGGTTGGAGAAGTTCTTATGGATAATGTGTTTTCCAAATTGGTTCCAATCTACCCATCTCTTTCAGGGACACTAATGAGTCATAGATTCTATTTTTTTACATAATCCCATTTTTTTTGAGTTTTCATTCATTCCTTTTCATTATTTTGTTTCTATTATTGTCTTACTGTCTTATTCAGAAAGGCAGTCTTCACACTCTGAGATTCCCTTCTTCACTTTATCTATTCTATTAATACTTATAATTGCATTATGAAATTCTTGTGGTGTGTTTTTCTACTCTCTCAGGTCAGTTATGTTCTTCTTTATATTGACTATTTTGTCTTTCAGCTCTTGCAATGTTTTTTCATGATTTTTGGCTTCCTCGCATTGGGTTTCAATGTACTCCTGTAGCTGAATTATCTTCCTTCCTATTCATATTCTGAATTCTATTTCTGTCATTTCAGCCCTCTCAGCCCAATTCAGAACCCTTGTTGAAGAGGTGATATGGTCATTTGGAAGAAAGAAGGCACTCTGGCTTTCTGAGTTTTCAGGGTTCTTGTGCCGATTTTTTTCTCATCTTTGTGAGTTCATCTATTAATAGCTTCAATCTTTGAGGTTGCTAACCCTTAGATTTTTTTTTTTCTTTTTTCCTTTTTGATGACTCTGAGGGTTTGATTGTGGCAAATCACAAATCACACAAAACAAGATGGATTCAGCTGACTAGCTTCATTTCTGAGATATTTTAGGGGTCCAAAACTCAGCTACCAACACCTGGACTGTGTGCTTTAACTCTGGGGGACTTGTATTGGGCCCCAATTTTGTTCTCTGGCTCCTAGAGATTTGAAGTCCACTACTGCACTGGAGGGGGGTTTGAGATGCAGCAGCTGTGGCAAAGGGCTAATAAGTGGTGGGGTGCCTGCTCTTCTGTGGGTGTTCACCACAATGGCAGAAGTAACAGTTGCAGGAGCACTAGGGGCTACTGCCAGATACTTTGTACATGGTCGGTTGCACTGGAGGTGGTATAGGCTTGGGGATGTGGTGCTGCTGGACACAGTTCTGGGTGGCTTCTCTGTGCACCACAAGCACGCATGATCATTCAATGTCTGGGAAGATCCACTGTTCCCTGTGCAGTGTTAGCACAAGGGCAGGGCACTGGCAGAACAGGGTTTGCCAGCTCTGTGCCCACCAAGGTTTCATCTCCAATGGTGTTTGGTGGTGGCAGGAAGCAGACTAGATTCCTGCATGCTGGTGGGGCAAGGAAACAAAATCCTGCGCAGGCAGACATGTACCAGCAAAGTGATATGGGGAGTTGTCATGGGCCCAGGGGAAGCTGCAGTATGGGGAGGGAAGGAGCAGACTTTTCTGTGGCCATAGGGGCTACCTCATTGGCTCTCTACTGGTCAGGCATGGTCTTCCAGTGCAGAAGCTATGTTGTAGGCCCCAGGGCACCTAAGACTTCCCTGCAAGCAGGCACAGCCAGGCTGGGGTCCCATAAGTTGACTAATAGACCAAAGGATGCTCAGGTCAGCCCTATCTAATGGACGAGACCACCCTGCAGAGATGAGGTCTAACTGTTCCCTTAGGGCTAAGGCCTCCTATGGGAGCAAGTCGAATCTAGGGAGATAGCTGTCCCTGGCTGTGTTCTGCTACAGATGCTCCCACATCAACCCTATGGGCTCCACATCAGTTGGATTGCTGCCCTTACCACTTCTCTAAGCAGCTCTCCCTACCAACTCGAGTGTCCATGGTGGTCAAGGAGTCTTCTCCTGCTGGGGTTCCAGAGGCCCATGGTGACAGTGGGTTTCTCCAGTTCAACTCACCTGTTTCTCTGGAGCGGCTGAGGTCCAAAAATGAGTTGTGTGTGGTAGCCCTGTACGGGGTTCCCAGCTTTTCCCCGCTTCAGCTCAACTTCTGTGTCTTCCCTCTGTCTATTCTCAGTGCCTTCCCTTAAAAGATCTGTTAAAACCATGCTAGTAATCTTAGTCCCTCAGTGGGAGCTCTTCCACATGGCTGCAACTAGTCAGTCATCTTAGATCCTACGTCTATTTCCTCAGAAGTACACTCAACAAAATCACTTTCAATTCTAACTTGCCATAGTTTTTAGAATTAAAAATATTATACTTATTTAAAAAATAAATTATTTGGAAAAAACAATGAACACTTTTGAAACATTTGATAAGGAAGTATGCACAGAGGTGGGGGGAGAGAGAGAAAATTTGTATAGCCCTTCCTTATTAAAAATAATAATCTTGTTAATAAATTAATGACAAGAGATGTGACATACTTACAAATGAGTCCTTCAGAAAAGCTTAATTTCTTCTTATTTTCTGAGTTCCTGTCTCAAAAGAAAAAAAAAAAAAAAAAGCTTTCATTAAGCTTTAAATAATGATATGAAAGTTAACTTCAATGGTCTTGGTAAATGTTAATTTATGAGCCTTTTTGTTAAATGCAGAATTATCTTTGAATTCAAATAATACTTTATACCAGGAAAGAGTTAAGTTGTAAAAGAACATGGATATGAAACATGTCTTTGAAAAACTGATATTAGTCAGGCATAGTAAATACAAAAATAATCTTTGCTTTTAGCTTTCTATAAATATTTAATAATAATTTTTGCCTTAGCTAATTTTTAACTGCATTAGCATGCCCTTGTGCAATATGTATATTAACCTGCACAGTTAACTCACTTATTAAATCAAATATTACTTGAAATCAAAATATAACTTTCTATAAATAAGACTATATTATACTACAATTAAATATTAAAATGTCATTCAGTTCATTTCCTCAGTGAAAATAACATATGGTAGCTATATTATATATTTAATGGACTAATCATATATCTCAGATCAGTTCTGTATCCTCTATTCTGGTTTAATTGCTATGCTCATCCCACAAATCATTTTGTAAAAATTATTAGACTGTTAAGATAGTTCTCATCTCTACCAAACTAAGTAAAGCACTTAACACATTTTAGCTGGAATTTATATCCAAATGACCACCTTATTTAAATATCAGTGCATATTATTCTCATATTATAACAAAATTAGCTGGAATTTATATCCAAATGGCCACCTAATTTAAATATGAGTGCATATTAATCTCATATAGTAACTATACTGATAAATTTGATCTATGAGAATGGTAGCATCTGAATCTTGAAGGTTTTATTAATTTTTTAGCAATTTCGTATTATTACAAGATCTGAAAACTAAAAGTACTAAAAAAAGTTTCTTCTAAAGAGAAGCAAGTATTCTAAGCTAACTTTATAAGGACATAGATAAAAGTTACCTTATAAGCAAATATGTGCTCAACCATCAACAGTGGACAAAACTTGTTTCTATGGAAACTAGAATATGTTAATAGCTTCCCTTTCTTCTTTGAAAACAGCGGGAGGAACAGTAATGTCACATCAATTAACAAACAATAAAAGCAGGACAGGAGGTAAAGAAAGGAGCTAAATTTAAGTTTAAAAATTAATAGATAGCTAGGCACAGTTGCTGACACTTAGAATCCCAGCACTTGGGGAGGCCAAGGTGGGAAAACTGCTTGAGGTCAGGAGTTCAAGGCCAGCCTGGACAACATGGCAAGATCTTGCCTATACAAAAAAAGCAGCTGGGTGTGGTGGTGTGCGCCTATGATCCCAGCTACTTAGGAGGTTGAGGCAGAAGGATAGCTTGAGTGCAGGAGACTGAAGCTGCAGTGAGCTGTGTTCACACCACTGCACTCCAGCCTGGGTGATAGGGTGAGACCCTATCTAAAAAAAAAAAAAAAAAAAAAAAAAAAAGAAGAAAAAGAAATATGTACAAATGGTAAAAATATAAATTCTTTAATTGAAGAAAAGAAAAAATTAGTCTGGTCAGAATCTCAAATTCAGCAGTGATTTGATTTTTAATGTACATGTTCTGGGGATTGGCAGGAGTGGACAATATATTCCACTCAAAGTGGGCCACCTATTTAAGTCATCTTTGAGGGAGGAACTCAGGGAGGCAGAATTAGATTTTATATCTAGGAACTATTTTTTATTTAAATCTATCATAATTTCTATATTTTGCATAAGATTAGTATTATTTAATGTGGTAATTAAATTTAAAATAATTGAAAAGAACTCTGTTGAAACCTTGAAGTAGACTTAACATACTTTTCAAAAGTATATGTACTCTGACTGAGTGAAAAAACAGTTCTGGACAATTATTTTACTCTCCCATTAAAGGTTTATATTTTTAAAAGCATTAAAGTACACTTTAGAAAGAGATTATATTTACCTATCAATTTTACAAAATCAAGTACTTAACCAAATAATTTTTGGTTTGTATCCAAATGTGATCATTCTAAAGTTTGTACACACTCTAAAATGAAAGCAATTTGGGAGGCCGAGGCAGGTGGATCACGAGGTCAGGAGATAGAGACCATCCTGGCTAACACGCTGAAACCCCGTCTCTACTAAAAATACAAAAAATTAGGCGAGCGTTGTGGCCGGTGCCTGTAGTCCCAGCTACTCGGGAGGCTGAGGCAGGAGAATGGCATGAACCCAGGAGGCAGAGCTTGCAGTGAGCCAAGATTGCACCACTGCACTCCAGCCCGGGCAACAGAAAGAGACTCCACCTAAAAAAAAAAAAAAAAAAAAAAAAGTCAAAAACAGCAGCGACAACAGACGTTGGCAGGGCTGTGGAGAAAAGGAAATGCTTATACACTGTTAGTATGAAAGTAAATTGCTTCAGCCACTGTGGAAGGCAGTTTGGAGGTTTCTCGAAGAACTGAAAACAGAATTACTATTAAACCCAGCAATCTCATTACTGGGTATATACCAGAAAGAAAACAATCCTTTTAACCACAAAGACACATGTAGTCACATTTTCATCACAGCACCTTTTGCAATAGCAAAGGAATAGAATCAACCTAGGTGCCCATCAATGGTGAATTAGAGAAAGAAAATGTGGTCTATATGCACTATGGAATACTACACATCTGTAAGAGTGAGGTTATTTCCTTTGCAGCAACACAAATGAAACTGGAGGCCATTGCCCTAAGCAAACTAACACAGAAACAGAAAACCAAATGCCATGTGTTTTCACTTATAAGTGGGATCTAAACAGCGGGTACTCATTGACATAGAGACAAGCACTAGAAACTGGGGACTACTAGATGGGGGCTGTAGGGAGTGGGCAAGCTTTGAAAAACTGCCCTATTGGGTACTATGCTCGGTACTGGGCTCATAGGATCATTCATACCCTCAGCATTAGTAACACAATATGCCCAAGTAAAAATCCTGCACATGTATCTCCTGAATCTAATATGAAAGTTGAAAAAAAGTATAAAATCAGAAAGAAAGAACTGAAAAATGAAAAGAAATAAAGGTGTAGTAGAAGTGACTACTTTTTAATAGGTAAGTTTGTATTTAAATCTCAACTCCACTAGTTCTGGGATAGTAACTATTGTATATCTGAAGAAATCAGAAGAAAATAAATTCTAGAATTTTGTTAATAGCAAGGATTATAGAACAAATAGTGTTAATAGCAAGGATTATAGAACTGATAGTGTCCTGATAAATGTTTACAATAGTATCGGTTGAGTGGAGTGTAATTGTATTGTTTGCCAACTTCCATGGTGTAAATACTCCCAATTGTGGTCCATTGTAAGCTACCAACTGTACGGTAAAATACTTGAAAGTTTAATAATCAGCTCTAGTGTTAGGCCAGTGTTTCTACTACGCATCTGACTCAATCCATTCATAATGCAGGTGACATCATCTGCAATGCCAAAATGTATATTGTAATAAAAATAGAACTCATTTGTGGATTTCTCCATGATATATATGACAACATGTTTCCTAACATATAACATATTGTCAAATCTTAGTTGCCAATGACTTTTTATCAATAATTCTATGAATTAGCTATTTAGTTCCTAATACTGCCTTCTTCTTGTAAACCCAATTTTGAAAACAATATATGAATTTATATTTATTAATTTGAATTTTAAGCATCATAATGTAATCTAAAATTTTAAGAAAAAATAAATTGGTAGTTTAGAAATAGTTGTCACTTTTTTAATAGTTTGTGATACATTTTGTGGGACTTTTAAATAAACTTGTGAAAATGGCTGTCATTTAAATAATATGGGGGAAAATAACTTCAAATACGTTCTTAAACATGCAAGTGACTTGAAATATTTATGTTCACAGATAAACATACACAATATTATATTTACTGGGATGAAATTGAGAGTGGAGTCTCGTTTTAAAAAAACTCATCAGATTCTGGATTTTCAGATTGAAAGTGAAAGTGGTTTTGCTTCTCTGTTAGGATTAGCAAATGTGGCATTGCTTTCCCATTAGGATTAGCTGTCAACCATCAGCTGTAATAGTAGAAAAATTACAGCTGTTCTCCAAGCAAGCCCAGAAGATGATGCTAGGAAGTTACTATCAGTTTCTATCCAGGTATGCAGAGCCAGCAAAATTTGCATGAAGGCAAAATCTGTATTGAGTGTTTAGCATGAAATTGTCTGCATTATACTTCCAGTGAATTTATTACCATCAAACTTATTTCATTGAATGAAACACTCTAAGGTTTTCTTTTTCTTTTTATATAAATTTGCCTCCTCTAGAGATAGAAACATCTAAGGTGACATTGTCTTTAGAAATTCAGAAAAAGATCCCCTAAAACAAAGATGTCATTTCTGTTTAGCATTCTTAGATTTGAAACTCAGTATCTGCTTAAAATACTCGGCATGTGACTGAGAAAGGAAATATCACTCTAGTATTAAATTATATATGAATATGCATATGAATTTATAAACATATCAGTTTATATGTTGACATTTAAATTAACACACATATGTATCCACCTTAATATGCTGGATATGGATATATATAAATATATACATACAGTGTATATATGTATTTTCCATGGCTAATTTTTTTCAGCAAACATTTGCTGAGTAGTTAGAATTTTTAAATCATTGTGCTAGGAGCTGAAGGGAAAATAAAGGTGAATAAAACACTCTGGATAAAAAGCGGGATTTTATTTTCTGGTAGAGAAGACAGGCACATGTATAGAAAATAAGGTTGATATACGAGGTGGTAGGAAGGAAAGGAAGAACAGAGTGTAAAGTCACCACACTATAATTCAAGTTATAAGGAATTTATTTAAAATGCTAACTCAGCAGATTGGTTTTGAGCAAACAATTCTACTAGGTCTGGTGAGTGTAAATTGGGAAATTTATGCTTAAATCCTTTTCAGAGAGATGCTTCCTTAGACATGAGTAGGATGTAATATCAGCCATGTGGATAGAAAAGGGATAAAGGTTTTTTTAAGGAAAATTTTCTAGTATCTATAAATTTTGTTAATGCTACAATCTTTATTATAACAAATTCACTCCTAGGAACTGCTCCATCCCTTTCCATCCAAGCATAAAAGAAACTTTTTTGTCCTCCTGAGAATACTCAAAAGAACATCATTACAATATGATAAAATTAGAAACCACCTACCTAACTTTCCAAGAGAGAAAAATTGTTAAATGGCATAAATTACATCTATACAATTTAATAGCAGGAAAAAAATAACAATGATTTTGTTTAAAATTGTACTTACTCCTATGAAAACATGTTCACAATAGATTATCATCATAGAACAGTGTCAGACACAGAGTTAGCACTCCATATAGAACATTTTGCTCTTCCAAGCATGACTTCGTTGCATTTAGAAAGAATTTATTTAAATTTGAACCAAAATACTGCCTACTGATTTTTCCATAGCTGATAAATATTAATTACAACATATGTGCGTCTGTGGTTAATAGCTCATGATTAATATTTCACAAAGTGTATCTATTTTTGTAGTCAATTGGATCCCATGATTATGTGGATTATAGATGATTTCAAGAATCACACCGTAGCTGCACATAGCAAATACAAGTACCTGCCAAATTATGGTTGTTATTCCGTACCTCTATCACAACTGTGTGTGTGTAAGGAATACAAGAACCCTCTCTAAATTCAGATCATATTTTCCCTGATTGATTATTTAGAGCTAAGCATGGTAGGAAGAAAGTAGCCTTAGGTAAGCATTATGTCACATCTTGTTTAAATTGTTAGAATTTCCAAGTACTGAATAAACTGTAATTGAAGTGGTGACTTACCTCTTTTATTCTCCTAAAACAAACAAACAAAAATTTCTCTTCCAACTTTTTTCTTCAATTTTGAACCTTGTTATACTCTCCAGAGCTTTACTTTTCTCTTGGTTATTTCTACAAGCATCTTAAGTCTTTAAGTTGCCTGAGTGAAAGGGGAACATAAAGCAGCAACACTTAGCAATGTAATAGATGAGTGCAATTATTATTTATTGCCTCAAATGAGAGTTGCAGAATTTGCAATGGATTTTTTTTTGTTTGATAATGGATATTTCTATACCCCTAGAGCTTCCCTTTAAGCAAACTTACTTTACTATACAAATAGCCCTTTGACTCTCACACTACCACACATCTGATTCTCCATAAATGCCATAAATTTCTTATTACATGCTGAACAAATATGTTTATCTGACATAGCTCTAAAACAATGTCAAAAAGAAAATAACTGATGGTTTTGAAAAGTTAACTTGTCACTCTATAGTTATTTACGTAGTTCCAAAATCTATCCAAACATACGTTTAATTTACAGACATGGTTGACCTAATTCCTAATTTTTGTAGTAGAAAAGTCTTAAAATGTAGATCTCAATGCCAAATTGTCAATGGAATTCACTTGCATTTGTATTTTGTTCACTTTAATAATTTGAATTTGATTCAGACACTCTATGACATTGACCAGTAAAGTTGGATCTCTCTGAACTAACATCAAAGCAAGGCATTTGCTATCGTTGCTGAAAATATTCTTCTGAAGTTTTCTAAAATGGTACATTCAGCAAAATTATTTCAATAGCTCCTGGACATGGGTAGCAGTTTTTCTTTCCTGTTACATGTTTTTATCAATCCAACTATCCTCATTTTACATAAGAGAGAAAAAATAAGATTCAACAGTGAGCCACTTTCTACCTGCCAGCAGGGGAATGTGGAATGGCGCCAGAGACAACCAAAAGTTAGCAGGTTCCTTTCAGACCAATTGAACCTGAATGAACTTCTTACATTTAATCCAATTCCCTTTCTACCAGTTCCCCTCTAGGTAGATAATTCTAATAATGCATTTAATGCATTTAAAACAGGACAATAACTTTATAGAGTAATTGCTACTAATTAGAAAGTCCTTGGTATACATAAGTTTTTTTTTTTTTTTTTTTTTTCCAATTCTTCCCTTTAATAATTTCTGCTTTTCTAGCTGATCTTTAGGTGACCCCATTAGCAGCTTAGCTGAGAATTCACAGTTAGAAGTCTTGTTCAGCCAAATTAATTAAGTGCCCTTTTCCTTCTTGGAGGAAATTAGCTGCTTAGGTAAATATATTATTTGAGTGTTTGTTTCTGTTTATTGTAATCATACTCAGAACCCCTTGGCACAGTTACACCTTGTTCCAAAAATTCTCTTTTAAATAATTCTTTCAGGTATTTTAGTCAGCTTTTGAAAACACCTATAATTTTCTCATTTGTGAACAAATAATTTATATTTCTCTAAATTTACTATGGGATTATTAGCTTTATATCACTTCTTGCCTTTGAAGTAATTTCGGGAGACTGTGGTCTCAGGGTGACTCTGTATAAAATCATTCATTCAAAGCAGGACTTGGCTCAGTTTCTTTAGTTCCTCAAAGTCTGATGACTGACATTACTGAAGGTGACCCCACAATGATGTCCTCAAGTGAGGCCACGTCACAGACACTCTGCTAAAAGATGTAGGGTGTACAAAGATGGATATGCCATGATTCTTATCCTCAAGAGATATAAACCATAAATAACATGAAATAGATGTTAAAATGCATTGAAACGTAAATAAGGCCAGGTGCAGTGGCTCACGCCTGTAATCCCAGCACTTTGGGAGGCCATGGCGGGTGGATCACGAGGTCAGGAGATAAGAGACAATCCTGGCTAACACAGTGAACCCCCGTCTCTACTAAAAATACAAAAAATTAGCCGGCCCTAGTGGCGGACGCCTGTAGTCCCAGCTACTCAGGAGGCTGAGGCAGGAGAATGGCGTAAACTCGGGAGGCGGAGCTTGCAGTGAGCCGAGATCGTGCCACTGCACTCCAGGCTGGGTGACAGAGAGAGACTCTGTCTCAAAAAAAAAAAAAAAAAAAAAAAAGGAAATAAAACTGTTTCACAGGAGCACTACTAAACATAAATTTGGACAGGTATGTGAGAGGGACGTGTGGTAACTGCATTCAAAATAGAGTGAAGTGTGAGAAATGTAATGACATACTGAACAAATGGCAAAAACATCTATTTTGACTAACATGCCTGCCCTGGGCACCTAAGTGTACACACTGACCACTAAAGATGAAGCGTATACTTGAACCAAGACCCTGTAAAACTTAGTTCCTAGCTGAGAAGTTTGAGTTTTAGCATATCAACATGCCTAAAGACTCCATTAAGGAGTCTTAAAAAGTTTGAATTCAATTTAACTGACAATCCTAATTTGTTTTTGGCAACACCAAGAGATAGTTTCTTGAATAGTATCTATTTCCCTCACCTACCATCCTTCATTCATTGCATCATTCAAACATTAAAAAAAAAGACATTTATTAGGGGCTTACTGCCATATTTGTAATATAGGTCAATTACCTAATCTGCCATACTATATTAATTACCATGACATACAGTGATGACTCAGATATGATATTATCATTCATAATTCAGAAGGCAAGATAAGAAAGTATGTAACTGTAACTGTAGAGTGAATTTCAAGAGAAGTAGAGGGTTCAAGAAATAATAATTTAAAAAGTGGCCTAAGCATTGAACTCAGATAAGCTTATCTTTATAGGAGTTATTTTACAAGTTAGAACATCTCAAGGAGAAATAGACATATTGAAAAATAAAATAAATCATTGGATTTGACGGATTCTAACTTAATCTGCTACTCCAAAGTACCTGTCAAAAGACTACAAAGGCTTCTATTTTTCCTTTAGAGAATTCCATTGGCTTATCTCATTGTACTTCAGCTGCATTTGAGTTATCAGGTTGAATGGGTTGTGATAGGTCATGAGAGGAGTAGCTCACCAGTGTGTTACTGAATTTCAGGATGCCTTAGTGTGTTAATTTATCAGATTACATTTTTCCATAAAAGTAATTTAAAACAAGGGGAAATTCAAATTTTGATAACATTGAGATGCCAAAAGATAATGTGGACCATTGCATTAGGGTCAGGAAGATGATAAAATGATTGCATCTAAGACCAGTGGGAAGCATGAAGATGGTAGAATAGTAATTCAGAGACCAGGTATGTGGAAGAAGGAAGGAGATCCTGGAAATTATTAAACTAAGGCAACCTTACAGTTTTGCTTACCATTGGTTCTACTCAGCGCCAACATACCCTGGACATGTACCATTGCCTGTTCTGACCTGCCAGTGTCCTTGCGGTATCCACTGTTAAATATTCTGCTTCTTTTTAGAACTCACATGCTACCTGTGGTTCATGTGGTACCTCCTGTTAAATATGATAATTATATTCCAAACTTATGTTTAAATTAAATTATTCATGTTAAAACAAAGCATTTTAAAGTACTATTATCTCTTTGATTCAGTCTTTTTTTTAACTCTTAAATTCTCATTTGATTCAAAGAAATTATAAGTAAAGCTGACAACTCTGACTGGCTTTAGTTTCTTAGTCTATCCAATCTTTTCTTCCTAGAGTCTGGTTTGTTTCTCTGTTTCACAGTTCATTGAAGCCCTTTGTGGTCACCGAGTACCATCCATCTTATTTTGGGTTGACTTTGTAAATCTCACACATTTAGAGTAGGTGATAGGGATAAGTGGAATCTGGAAACAAAGGTCTCACACTGGATAGGCAGGTGACACCTAAAAGTAGATTTGACAAAAATGAAAGGAGACAACTTTGGAAGTAATAGATACGATGAATACAGCACATTCTGTGACCTTGCAAAGAAAAGAGTCACTGTTCTTTTTTTTTTTTTTCCCAGTACAAATAATGTTGATGTACATTTTCAGAATCTTATATTTTTAATGAGTTAATACATGTCAGCATCTTTTAAAATATGTTTGGTTCCGTGTGAGTACTTGAAGTTAATTTTTTCCCCAGCTATCACCTGTGCTCCTTCATATCTTTCCCTACTTTCCAACTCTGTTATAGACTTATCTTTCAGCTTTCATCTCTCTGACTTGTATAACTTCTGATTGCATCTCTTTGGTTTTGTATTTTATACTTAGCACTTATTTAAGGCTTTTAATCTTCAAAGCTCCTAGAGAACATTACCTAATTAAACCTCACCATAGTATTGTAAGGAAAATCATTATTAGAATTTCTACTTTTTACATGTGGGAAAAATAAGGCAGAGGTTAAACAGCTTACCAAAAATCATAGTGAGAGCGAGTTGCAGCTTGTACTGAGACTGTTATGCACAATCCACTTGATCACGTTGCTCTGTTTTTTTTCCCCCTTTTCGTATCTTTTCTCTGGTGTTCTCTAGTATAATCTATTTCATTTAATATTATAAATTTTAATTCTTAATATTTTAAATCTCTTACAATGAACAGTAAATTTCCTTCCTTTAATAATATTTTTCTGTTAATTATTTTTCATTTTCTCAGTACTAGTTTTTGACTTATCTTATTTTTGTGTTTATTTTGAATTTTCTAAGTCTTTCACAATGTCTTCCATATTCTTTTTAATTTGTTCACAGTTTTATATTAATACAATACTTAATTAGCTAATCCACTATTAAAATGGAAAAGGCAACAGCTTTAAAAATCATAATTCAGATAGAATAATTACTCTCATGATTTTTCTGTAGAAGTTGGTCAAATAAATCAATGCCTCTGATTTATGATATCTTTATGTATTAGAAAAATAGAGGCTGGGTGTGGTGGCTTATGCCTGTAATCCCAGCACCTTGGGTGGCTGAGGCGGGCAGATCACGAGGTCAGGAGATGGAGACCATCCTGGCTAACACGGTGAAACCCTGTCTTTACTACAAATACAAAAAAATTAGCTGGGCATGGTGGATCCCACCTGTAGTCCCAGCTACTCAGAAGAAGGCAGCTGAAGGAGAATTGCTTGAACCCGGGAGTTGGAGGTTGCAGTGAGTCGAGATCCTGCCACTGTACTCCAGCCTGGGTGACAGAGCAAGACTCCATCTCAAAAAAAAAAAAGTAAACGAAAGAAATATATTTCACTGCACTGCTATAAAGATGAAATAGATAACACATGTAGAGTACCCAGCATAGCTCCTGGACATAGTTCTTTCACTTTTCTGTCTTCTTTTTTATTTTATTTTTTATACTTTATGTTCTAGGGTACATGTGCACAACATGCAGGTTTGTTACATATGTGTACATGTGCCATGTTGGTGTGCTGCACTTGCTAACTCATCATTTACATTAGGTATATCTCCTAATGTTATCCCCCCTCCCCCCACCGCACAACAATCCCTGGTGTGTGATGTTCCCCTTCCTGTGTCCAAGTGTTCTTGTTGTTCAATCCCCACCTATGAGTGAGAACATGTGGTGTTTTGTTTTCTGATCTTGCGATAGTTTGCTAAGAATGATGGTTTGAGCTGCATCCATGTCCCTACAAAAGACATGAACTCATCCTTTTTTATGGCTGCATAGTATTCCATGGTATATATGTGCCACATTTTCTTAATCCAGTCTATCATTGATGGACATTTGGATTGGATCCAAGTCTTTGCTATCATGAATAGTGCCGCGATAAACATACATGTGCCTGTGTCTTTATAGTAGCATGATTTATAATCCTTTGGGTGTACACCCAGTAATGAGATGGCTGGGTCAAAAGGTATTTCTAGTTCTAGATCTTGAGGAATCGCCATGCTGTCTTCCACAATGGTTGAACTAGTTTACAATCCCACCAACAGAGTATAAGTGTTCTATTTCTCCACATCCTCTCCAGTACCTGTTGTTTCCTGACTTTTTAATGATCTCCATTCTAACTGGTGTGAGATGGTATCTCATTGTGGTTTTGATTTGCATTTCTCTGATGGCCAGTGATGACAAGCATTTTTTCATGTGTCTGTTGGCTGCATAAATGTCTTATTTTGAGAAGTGTCTGTTCATAACCTTTGCCCACATTTTGATGGGTTGTTTGTTTTTTCCTTGTAAATTTGTTTGAGTTCTTTGTAGATTCTGGATATTAGCCCATCGTCAGATGAGTAGATTGCAAAAATTGTCTGCCATTCTATAGGTTTCCTGCTCACTGTGATGGTAGTTTCTTTTGCTATGCAGAAGCTCTTTTATTTAATTAGATCCAACTCCTCAATTTTGGCTTTTGTTGCCATTGCTTTTGGTGTTTTAGACATGAAATCCTTGCCCATGCCTATGTCCTGAATGGTATTGCCTAGGTTTTCTTCTAGGGTTTTTAATGGTTTTAGGTCTAACATTTAAGTCTCTAATCCATCTTGAATTAATTTTTGATAAGGGGTAAGGAACGGATCCAGTTTCAGCTTTCTACTTATGACTTGCCAGTTTTCCAAGCACCATTTACTAAACAGGGAATCGTTTCCCCATTTCTTGTTTTTGTCAGATTTGTCAAAAATCAAATGGTTGTAGATGTGTGGTATTATCTCTGAGGGTTGTGTTCTGTTCCATCTCCGTTTTGGTACCAATGCCATGCTGCTTTGGTTACTGTAGCCTTGTAGTATAGTTTGTAGTCAGGTAGCGTGATGCCTCCAGCTTTGTTCTTTTGGCTTAGGATTGTCTTGGCAATGTGGGCTCTTTTTTGGTTCCATATGAACTTCAAAGTACTTTTTTCCAATTCTGTGAAGAAAGTCATTGGTAGCTTAATGGGGATGGCGTTGAATCTATAAATTACCTTAGGCAGTATGGCCATTTTCACGATATTGATTTTTCCTATCCATGAACATGGAATGTTCTTCCATTTGTTTGTGTCCTCTTTTATTTCATTGAGCAGTGGTTTGTAGTTCTCCTTGAAGAGGTCCTTCACATTCCTTGTAAGTTGGATTCCTAGGTATTTTATTCTCTTTGAAGCAATTGTGAATGGGAGTTCACTCATGATTTGGCTCTCTGTTTGTCTGTTATTGGTGTATAAGAATGGTTCTGATTTTTGTACATTGATTTTGTATCCTGACACTTTGCTGATGTTGCTTATCAGCTTAAGGAGATTTGGGGCTGAGATGATTGGGTTTTCTAAATATACAATCATGTCATCTGCAAATAGGGACAATTTGACTTCCTCTCTTCCTATTTGGATACTCTTTATTTCTTTCTCTTGCCTGATTGCCCTGGTCAGAACTTCCAACACTATGTTGAATAGGAGTGGTGAGAGAGGGCATCCCTGTCTTGTGCCAGCGTTCAACGGGAATGCTTCCAGTTTTTGCCCATTCAGTATGATATTGGCTGTGGGTTTTTCATAAATTGCTCTTATTATTTTGAGATACGTTCCTTCAATACCGAATTGATTGAGAGTTTTTAGCATGGAGGGTTGTTGAATTTTGTCAAAGGCCTTTTCTGCGTCTACTGAGACAATCATGTATTTTTTGTCTTTGGTTCTGTTTATATGCTAGATTACGTTTATTGATTTGCCTATATTGAACCAGCCTTGCATCCCAGAGATGAAGCCCATTTGATCATGGTGGATAAGTTTTTTGATGTACTGCTGGATTCGGTTTGCCAGTATTTTATTGAGGATTTTTGCATTTATGTTCATCAGGTAAATTGCTCTAAAACTCTCTTTTTTTGTTGTTGTGTCTCTGCCAGGCTTTGGGATCAGGATGCTGTTGGCCTCATAAAATGAGTTAGGGAGGATTCCCTCTTTTTCTATTGATTGGAATAGTTTCAGAAGGAATGGTACCAGCTCCTCCTTGTACTTCTGGTAGAATTCAGCTGTGAATCCATCTGGTCCTGGACTTTTTTTGGTTGGTAGGCTATTAATTATTGCCTCAATTTCAGGGATTCAACTTCTTCCTGGTTTAGTCTTGGGAGAGTGTATGTGTCCAGGAATTTATCCATTTCTTCTAGGTTTTCTAGTTTATTTGTGTAGAGGTGTTTATAGTATTCTCTTATGGTAGTTTGTATTTCTGTGAAGTCGTTGATAATATCCCCTTTATCATTTTTTATTGTGTCTATTTGATTCTTCTCTCTTTTCTTCTTTATTAGTCTTGCTTGTGGTATATCAATTTTGTTGATCTTTTCATATCAACATTCTTTGATTTTTTTGAAGTGATTTTGTGTCTCTATCTCCTTCAGTTCTGCTCTGATCTTAGTTATTTCTTGCCTTCTGCTAGCTTTTGAATGTGTTTGCTCTTGCTTCTCTAGTTCTTTTAATTATGATGTTAGGGTGTCAATTTTAGATCTTTCCTGCTTCCTCTTGTGGGCATTTAGTGCTATAAATTTCCCTCTACACTCTATTTTAAATGTGTCCCAGAGATTCTGGTATGTTGTATCTTTGTTCTCATTGGTTTCAAAGAACATCTTTATTTCTGCCTTCATTTCATTATGTACCCAGTAGTCATTCAGGAGCAGGTTGTTCAGTTTCCATGTAGTTGAGCGATTTTGATTGAGTTTCTTAATCCTGAGTTCTAGTTTGATTGTGCTGTGGTCTGAGAGACAGTTTGTTATAATTGTTTTTCTTTTACATTTGCTGGGGAGTGCTTTACTTCCAACTATGTTGTCAATTTTGGAATAAGTGCGATGTGGTGCTGAGAAGAATGTTTATTCTGTTGATTTTGGGTGGAAAGTTCTGTAGATGTCTATTAGGTCCACTTGGTGCAGAGCTGAGTTCAATTCCTGAATATCCTTGTTAACTTTCTGTCTCGTTGATCTGTCTAATGTTGACAGTGGGGTGTTAAAGTCTCCCATTATTATTGTGTGGGAGTCTAAGTCTCTTTATAAGTCTCCAAGGACTTGCTTTATGAATCTGGGTGCTCCTTTATTGGGTGTATATATATTTAGGATAGTTAGCTCTCCTTGTTGAATTGATCCCTTTACCATTATGTAATGGCCTTCTTTGTCTCTTTTGATCTTTGTTGGTTTAAAGTCTGTTTTATCAGAGACTAGGATTGCAACCCCTGCCTTTTTTTGTTTTCCATTTGCTTGGTAGATCTTCCTCCATCCCTTGATTTTGAGTCTGTGTGTGTCTCTGCACATGAGATGGGCCTCCAGAATATAGCAAACTGAAAGGTCTTGATTCTTTATCCAATTTGCCAGTCTGTGTCTTTTAATTGGAGCATTTAGCCCATTTACATTTAAGGTTAACATTGTATGTGTGAACTTGATCTTGTCATTACGATGTTAGCTGATTATTTTGCTCATTACTTGATGCAGTTTCTTCCTAGCATCAATGGTCTTTATATTTTGGCATGTTTTTGCAGTGGCTGGTACCGGTTGTCCCTTTCCATGTTTAGTGCTTCCTTCAGGATCTCTTGTAGGGCAGGCCTGGTGGTGACAAAATCTCTCAGCATTTGCTTGTCTGTAAAGGATTTTATTTCTTCTTCACTTATGAATCTTAGTTTGGCTGTATATGAAATTCTGGGTTGAAAATTCTTTTCTTTAAGAATGTTGAATATTGGCCCCCACTCTCTTCTGGCTTGTAGAGTTTCTGCCGAGAGATCTGCTGTTAGTCTGATGGGCTTCCCTTTGTGGGTAACCCAACCTTTTTCTCTGGCTGTCCTTAACAGATTTTCCTTCATTTCAACTTTGGTGAATCTGATAATTATGTGTCTTGGAGTTGCTCTTCTCGAGGAATATTTTTGTGGCGTTCTCTATATTACCTGCATTTGAATGTTGGCCTGCTTTGCTAGGTTAGGGAAGTTCTCCTGGATAATATCTGGCAGAGTGTTTTCCAGCTTGGTTCCATTCTCCCTGTCACTTTCAGGTACACCAATCAGACGTAGATTTGGTCTTTTCACATAGTCCCATATTTCTTGGAGGCTTTGTTCATTTCTTTTTACTCTTTTTTCTCTAAACTTCTCACTTCATTTCATTCATTTGGTCTTCAATCACTGATACCCTTTCTTCCAGTTGATTGAGTCAGTTACTGAAGCTTGTGCATTTGTCATGTAGTTCTTCTGTCATGGTTTTCAGCTATATCAGGTCATTTAAGAACTTCTCTACATTGGTTATTCTAGTTAGCCATACGTCAAATCTTTTTTCAAGTGTTTTAGCTTCTTTGCGATGGGTTTGAAGTGCCTCCTTTAGCTCAGAGAAGTTTGATCGTCTGAAGCCTTCTTCTCTCAACTTGTCAAAGTCATTCTCTGTCCAACTTTGTTCCATTCCTGGTGAGGAGCTGCGTTCCTTTGGAGGGGGAGAGGCACTCTGATTTTAGAATTTTCAGCTTTTCTGCACTGCTTTTTCCCCATCTTTGTGGTTTTATCTACCTTTGGTCTTTGGTGATGGTGATGTACAGATGGGGTTTTGGTGTGGATGTCCTTTTTGTTTGTTAGTTTTCCTTCTAACAGTCAGGATCTTCACCTGTAGGTGTGTTGGAGTTTGCTCGATGTCCACTACAGACCCTGTTTGCCTGGGTATCAGCAGCGGAGGCTGCAGAAGAGTGAATATTGCTGAACAGCAAATGTTGCTGTCTGATCGTTCCTCTGGAAGCTTCGTCTCATAGGGGTACCCAGCTGTGTGAGATGTGAGGTGTCAGTCTGCCCCTAGTGGGGGGAGTCTGCCAGTTAGGCTACTCGGGGGTCAGGGACCCACTTGAGCAGGCAGTCTGTCCATTCTCAGATCTCAAACTCTGTGCTGGGAGAACCACTACTCTCTTCAAAGCTGCCAGACAGGGACATTTAAATCTGCAGAGGTTTCTGCTGCCTTTTTTTTGGCTATGCCCTGTCCCCAGAGGTGGAGTCTACAGAGGTAGGCAGGCCTCCTTGAGCTGCGGTGCCCCCACCAAGTTCGAGCTTCCCAGCAGCTTTGTTTATCTACTCAAGCCTCAACAATGGCGGGTGCCTCTCCCCCAGCCTCGCTGCTGCCTTGCAGTTAAATCTCAGACTCTTGTGCTAGCAATGAGGGAGGCTCCATGGGCATGGGAACCTCTGAGCCAGGGCACAGGATATAAACT
Organism: Theropithecus gelada; assembly: GCF_003255815.1. Lineage (NCBI taxonomy): Eukaryota > Metazoa > Chordata > Mammalia > Primates > Cercopithecidae > Theropithecus > Theropithecus gelada. The sequence continues at coordinate 32,348,273 of NC_037679.1, read as the reverse complement.
CCCAGTGTGCCATTTGCTAAGACCCTTGGTTAAGCGCAGTATTAGGGTGGGAGTGACCCAATTTTCTGGGTGTTGTGTGTCATGGTTTCCCTTGGCCAGGAAAGGGAATTCCTTTCTCCTTACACTTCCCGGGTGAGGCGATGCCTCGCCCTGCTTTGGCTCTCACTCGGTGGGTTGCACCCAGTGTCCTGCACCCACTCTCCAACACACTCCAGTGAGATGAACCCCATACCTCAGCTGGAAATGCAGAAATTACCCTTCTTCTGTGTCACTCACGCTGGGAGATGGAGGCTGGAGCTGTTCATATTCCCAGGTGTTACTGCTTTCTTAAGACTGGAAAAGTTGAGCTCTGTCTTCTTTTTAAAAATCTCTATGGTTTTTCTAAATTCAGGTGTATTTTGCATACATTTAAAAGCTAAGATTTTAAGTGTACAGTTTTATAAGTTTTGACAGATGTAAACATTATATGGCTCAAGATATTTCCATCCTCCCTGAAGGTTTTTCAATGACTGCTTCAAGTCAATACCATCCTTGAGGCAACATTTTTCTGATTATTGTGGTTATTCTAAAATTTCATACAAATAGAATCATCCAGAGTGTATGCTTTTTATCTGTCTTCTTTCACTCATTATGTTTTTTGTTGGATATTGTCTTAACATTAGTAGTTTTTTCTATTTACCTATGTTTCTAATTTTCCTGTTGATTTAAGTTGTTTTCAGTTTGGAGCTGTTTTGAGTAAGGCTTCTAAGTACATTATTGGAAAAGACTTTATATGAACAAATATTTTTATCTATCTTGTGAAAATAGTTAGGAATGGAATTGCTAAGTCATAAAAATAGGTAATGTTTGACACTGTATGATATTGCCAGTCAGGTTTCCATAGTGGTTTTACCATTTTATAGAGGTTTGAGCAAGGTACAAAGCTCTTGTTGTCCACATTCTTGTCAATATCTGGTAATAATAGTATTTTAAATATTAGGTAATTTATTAGGTGTATAGTAGTATTTAATTATGGATAATTTTTGTATTTATTTAATGAGTAATGATGTTGAACAACAATTGGCCTAATTATTTTTCTAGAATACTACTGCTAATGTGTTAGCAATGCTATTATTCCTTAGTAGATTTTTCTTCACATTTAGAATTTTAAATTTATTTTTACAATATTAACTTCACAAAATTTGTTACAATAAAAATTGTTCTATCAAAAGCAAGAAAATATATAGTCAACCCTACTAATTTAATTCTCAATACATTCAATATAACATTGGCAAGAACTACCAATTGTCCTCTTTATGGTAAAATGAGCATTGGATTTTTTTCTGCAGATAGAACAATATTTACATTTTTTAGTTTGATGGAAAGTTTTTAGTGAAAATGACAAATAAGTCTGGAAAAACTATAATGGAGCAGTTATTTTCTATAACATTATAGAGCAGATTGAAAGGGAAAGCATATCAACAGTTTGGAAGCAATATTTTCATGTTTATTAAAACTATATGGATTAAGTAATTTGAGGAACAATGACTTAGAGAATCAAACTGTAACTCTGCTTATTAAATGTGACTCATCTAAAGATAGGTATCAGAGAGGAGGGGAAAAAAGATCAGGAACCACTCAACCAGAGTTCAATTTCCTCCTGAGAATAAATTATCAGCATTTGTATTATACCTTCTCTGACTTTGCATCACCTAGCATATTTTTTATGTGAATAGTAGATAAAAAACTATGGTTTTTCTAGTTGTGACTACAAATGTTTTTCTTAAACACACCTTATTTGAACTTCTTTTTCCACTTGTCATTTATCACTCACTTTGGAAAATATTGAAATATGAGAGTTGTTTTTTAAAATAAGGTTAAAAGTATATATGCCACAGAATAAGGTTCTGCACACAGTATATAGCTGATTGATTTTGGGCTTTTCAGACTGATAACAGCATAGTTGACCAAGCTATCAATCTCAGCTAAATAAACTACTGAACCAAGTCAGCTATTGGTGATATTATTGACTTCTCATTTAGTAGCTTTAAAGAATGAGAAAAATAAAAGTCCATAGGCCAATTAGTCCTTTGATTCTATGACTTGAGATGGCTACATTATATAAGCTATCTGCCTTTCTGCAATAGATAGATGGCAAGTAGATAGAAAGAAAGAGAGACAGCTAGCTAACTAGATGGACAGATACAGGTACATAGATATAATCAAACATTAAATAGGGAATGTTCTCCCTTAGTAACTATATTTGGATTCTCACAAATTAATAATATAAAAATATTATATTAATTGGTTATCTAAAATTTCTAAACACACATAATATTCTGGACACTGAACTCAAAATTAAGTTGAGAATAGGACTAATCAGACATAATGTATGCCTGAATATCTAGCTTTTTTATCCTGACTTCAGAGTAGTTGTCTTGTATGCATGTGTGTGTGTGTGTGTGTGTGTGTGTGTGTGTGTGTGTGTGTGTTGTCCATTACAACAGACTAGGAAATGGATACAACCCCAGGACAAAACCTTTGGAAAGCTGCAGCTGTGGAAAACAAGAGTAAATTTTGTGGTTGATCGAGGTTAGAATGCTGTTAAAGTTTTCAATAATACACCATCTTAGTTTAAGTTCTCTAAAAGCAAACTATGAGATGGGAATTGATGTGCAAGCATTTTATTAAAAAGGTGCTCTCAGGATAAACCAGTAAGAGCGTGGAAGAGGACAGTGAAGGAAAAGCCAAGCAAGGGTGTGACTGTAGATGATTCCACTTTCAATTACCAGGCTAACCTACAAGGAGAATCCTGGAGTTTATGCCTCAGTTTGAGAAATTAATTTGAGGAAATTATACCTCAGTTTGCCCACCTGTGACTCAATAAAGTTGATCATTCGTACTCCTGTGTAGGTCAATCACTGTCTATGAAGCTGCCTCAAGGAAATAAACTTTTTACTATTTCCATCCTCTGGAATCCGCAAAGTTACTCTTCTGATCTATTAATATGCCCTAAGTAAGGACACCAGAAAACAGAAAAGAGAAAAACTTTCCTGACTATAATAGAATAAAATGAAGTCTGCAAAACTGTTTCTGCCCCTGGCCATTACATACATTTTATGTATTTCTGACATTTATGTTGGTCACAGACAAAGACAAACATAAAAACAACAATATGTCAGACAAGGCAAATATTTCACTATCAATTTTCAAAAAGCCTAAAAATAAGCAAGCTTGAAAAATACATTCCCTGGTTTTGGGTTTAGCAATAAAAAAAGAGGGGTGCTTTAGTCTAGGGTTTGAAGCTTTTGGTCTTTCCAAACAGGTAACTAATGATTCTGTGAGTTTTGCAGAAAAACAAATAAACATACTTTTTACAAAGTCATTAGAAGCAAAGCACAAAAAACAGGGTAGATTCAGAGAACTACAAAAATATCCAAAGAGGTCTAGGCAGGGCAGTAACAGTTCTCAATATAACTCTCAATTTGGAAATAAGCTGACTTAGCAGTTTTAAAGGCATCCCAGAGTGTTGGGGGAGTTCTGGGAAAATTTACTAAAGTGAAACTATTCTACCAAACTTGTCAGAGAAGGGAGAGATAACTCTAGTTTTTTAGCATTCATCTCTATGGATGTTGGGAGAAAAACAGAAAGAAAAAGCAGAATAATCATAATTATACAGTGTTAATTACCCCAATAATAGAGACTTTATGGAACATAAGAGAAAATGGTAAAATGTAGAGACCACAAAAGCTCAGTTGAAACTGTCCTTCCCTTCCAACCAGTATACTATGAAATATCTGGTGAAAACTTAATGACTACATAGAAGCGAAGAAGGGTAGAAACAACTGCTATGAAGGGATAGAACATACCACTGAACATACCACTCCTGTATTGTCTATAATAGTAACAGACATACCACTACCAAGTGAGAACTATCCAAAGAATGGGATTTTATCACATCTTTTATTATTATAGACAATATAGGAGTTGGATGGTATCTTACAATACTAATTTAAATGGTTATATCAACATTCATATACAGGATTTAAAATAAAAGATGAGATGCTTAAAATAATTATGCAAGATGTCTCCAGCAGTTTAGGCTGCTATAACAGAATATCATAGACAGGGTGGCTTAAACAATTTATTTCTCACAGCTCTGGAAGCTGAAAATCTGAGATCGAGATTCCAACATAGTCATTGTATTAGTCTGTTTTCACGCTGCTGATTAAGACAAAGTCAAGACTGGGCAATTTACAAAAGTAAGAGGTTTAATGGATGTACAGTTTCACATGGCTAGGGAAGCCTCACAATCTTGGAGAAAGGCAAGGAGGTGTAAGTCATATCTTATACGGATGGCAGCAGACAAAAGAGCTTGTGCAGGGAAACTCCCAGTTTTAAAATTATCACATCTTGTGAGACTCATTCACTATTATGAGAACAGTGCAGGAAGATCCACCTCATGATTCAATCACCTCCCACCAGGTCCCTCCTACGACACATGAGAATTGTGGGTGGTTACAATTTGGGTGGGGACACAGCCAAACCATATGATTCTGCCTCTGGCCCCTCCCAAATCTCATGTCCTCACATTTTAAAACCAATCATGCCTTCCCAACCATCTCCCAAAGTCTTAACTCATTTCAACATTAACTCAAAAATCCGCAGTCCAATGTCTCATCTGAGACACAGCAAGCCACTTCCACCTATGAGCCTGGAAAATCAAAAGCAAGTTAGCTACTTCCTAGATACAATAGGGGTGCAGGCATTGAGTAAATACAGCTGTTCTAAATGGGGGAAATTGGCCAAAACAAAGCGGCTACAGGCCCCATGCAAGTGTGAAATCCATCAGGGCAGTCAAATCTTAAAGCTCCAAAATGATCTCCTTTCACTCCAAGTCTCACATCAGGGTCACACTGATGCAAGAGGTGGGTGCCCATGGTCTTGGATACCTCCACCCATATGGCTTTGCAGGGTACATCCTTTCTCCTGGCTGCTGTCATGGGCTGGCGTTGAGTGCTGGGGCTTCTCCAGGTGCACAGTGCAAGGTGTCAGTGGATCTACCATTCTCAGGTCTAGAGGACGATGGTCCTCTTCTCATAGCTCCACTAGGCAGTTCCTCAGTAAGGACTGTGTGTGGGGCCTCCAACCCCACATTTCCCTTCTGCACTGCCCTAGCAGACGTTCTTCATGAGGGGCCTACCCCTGCAGCAAACTTCTTCCTAGATATCCAGGCATTTCTGTACATCCTCTGAAGTCTAGGCACAGGTTCCCAAACCCCAGTTCTTCACTTCTGTGCACTCACAGGCTCAATACTAAGTGAAATCTTCCAAGGCTTGGAGCTTGCACCCTTTGAAGCCATGGCCTGAGCTCTACATTGGTGCCTTTTAGCCATGGCTAGAGCGGCTGGGATGCAGGGCACCAAGTCCCTAGGCTGCACACAGCACGAGGACCCTGGGCCTGGCCCATGAAACCACTTTTTCTTCCTAAGACTCTAGACATGTGATGGGAGTGGCTGCTGTTAAGGTCTCTGACATGCCCTGGAGACATTTTCTCCATAGTCTTGAGGATTAACACTTGACACCTCATTACTTATGCAAATTTCTGAAGCCAGCTTGAATTTTTCCTCAGAAAATGAAATTTTCTTTATTATTGCTTTGTCAGGCTGCAAATTTTCTGAGATTTTATGCTCTGCTTCCCTTTTAAAACTGAATTCCTTTAACAGCACCCAAGTCACCTCTTGAATGCTTTGCTGCATAGAATTTTATTCTATCAGATACCCTAAATCATCTATCTCAAGTTCAAAGTCCCACCAATCTCTAGGGCAGGGACAAAATGCCACCAGTCTCTTTACTGAAACATAACAAGAGTCACCTTTGCTCCAGTTCCTAACAAGTTCCTCATCTCCATGTGAGACCACCACATCCTGGAAGTTATTGTCCATATCAGCATTTTAAGCAAAGCCATTCAACAAGTCTCTAGGAAGTTTCAAACTTTCCCACATGTTCCTGTCTTCTTCTGAGCCTTCCAAACTGTTCAAACCCTTTCCTGTTACCCAGTTCCAAAGTTGCTTCCACATTTTCAGGTATCTACAGCAGCACCCAACTCTACTGGTACCAATTTATTGTATTAATTCATGTATCATTACTGCTGATAAAGAAATACCCAAGACTGGGCAATTTGCAAAAGAAACAGGTTTCATGGACTTATGGTGCCATGTGGCTGGGGAAGCCTCACAATCATGGCGGAAAGCACAGAGGGGCAAGTCACACCTTACATGGATGGCAGCAGGTGAAGAGAGCTTGTTCAGGGAAACTCCCATTTTTGAAATTATCAGATCTCATGAAACTCATTCACTATCACAAGACCCACCCCCACAATTCAAACACCTCCCACCAGGATCCTCCCATGACACATGGGAATTGCGGGAGTTACAATTCAAGATGAGATTTGGGTAGGGACACAGCCAAACCACATCAGTTATGTTCTTGGTGAGGGCCCTCTCTCTGGTTATGTCCTCACATGACTTTCTTTGATGCATGCATGCAAAGAGAGAGAGAGAGCAAGAGAGAGATGCCCATGTTCCCTCCTCTTTTTATAAAACTATGAATCCCATCACGAGGGTCCCCTCCTTATCACCTCATCTAAATCTAATTACCTCCCAAAGTTCCCACATTCAAATACCATAAAATTAGGGGTTAATATTTCAACATGTGAATCTTAGGGGGACACAAACATTCAATCCAAAACATAATACCTAGAGGCAAGTTTACTGTGAAGGTAATGGAGGTTAAACTTCAGTGTCCTCACTTGTGTGAGCTCACTTCAAAGTTTTAAGAAAGACTTCAGCAGTATATTCACATGGATATTTACATTTGTAAAAATTTAAGAAAATAAGATTTTAACTCAATTGGTTGTGTACAGTATCTCAATGGTAAATTGTACTTGGTTTTCACCACCTTGCCTCTTCTATCAGATACATTAGAATGGACAAGAGCATTTTAGAATCTGGAGAGTAAATTTGGAGGCAATCGTGTTTGGATTTATTATATCTACTTATGTGAACTGCAGCTATTTTCCTGTGTAGTTAAGTTATTGCTAGTCATTCCGGTGTAAGAATGACTTCCAGAAAAATCCCTACACTAATGTGGTATTTCATCTATTGTTAAGACATAAAGGCACAGATGTGAAGTTGTATCATGATATAAATGTTGCTTATGTTACTTAGTCTTGGAAGTGTGGTTTAGCTGAGGAGAAACAAGATTTGACATGTGTGGGACCAATAGCTAGCTATGGAAATTTCTACCAATCATTAAACTTGTAAAATTGTAAAAAAAGCATTTGTGCCACATATATTTCTGGCTAAAACTATCAACCATTAAAAAAAGACTACTTTAGATTAATCACGTTAGGAAAGATTGATTAATATATTCTTCACTCTAAGGAAAATATTACAAAATTGGCATCATACAAATAGGTAATCAAATGGTATTTAGCCAAAATTTTAGGATAAGTTTATTATCAAAATATGTTAATTACATTTTTTATTGGTTAATTTAATTAGTTAATTTTTAATATGTTACATTATATTTCTGAATTTTGTGATGCATATGCATCATGCCTTTGGAGCATGAGATTTGTTCTGATTTACTTTGTTGACTCTAATTGTATATCCACTTTCATACCTAATGATATATTTCCAAGTTTTGATCTAACCCTGGTAAGACCTTATAGAAAGAAAATCCCTTAATAAAACAATGCTAGCAAATGGAAACAATAGAAGAAAATTAAAATACTACATTTTTGAAAAAGATAATTGAATATTATAAAAGGTCAGTTCTACTTTAATTTATCTATAAATTGAATAGAATCTCAACCCAATTACTAAAAGAATTTTTAATCTGACAAAAATATATTAGGTTATATTTGAAAATTAAACATATGAAATCAGTAGGAACATCATAAAATGAGAAGTGTAGAGAAACAGGGAGATAAATCTTACCAGGTAATGTATTCATATTTTGAATCTATGTTAATCAAAATCTTTTGGTCTATAAATAATTAGAAAGATAATAAATCCATCAAGCAGAATAGTTCCAGATATAAACTAAAATGTGTGATTTTAATTTATGATGGAGTTAATTTCAATGTAGGATGAAGAGATAAAAACTGACATGGGAGAATGTGCTGATCATGGGGCAAATTATAAATCATGATTCTTAACTTTGCATTACATCAATATAAATTCAGAATACATCGACTCTTCAAGCCTAACCTTAAATTTCAATAACAAGGAATGGCACCATCCTAGCAGATACCTTGGATATCAAAGGACAGTAGGTTGCTGTACCTGGGAAGTGTGCGGGTAAGGTCGCATGGTTTAGAATTAGGGAACACTACAAACCACAAGTTGATCAATTAGTAAATACTTTCATTGTAATCAAATTCTGTTGAGTACTTTTTGTTATTACCCTTAGACTGGTACACATACATTGTTTTGCCCATCATCCATCAGTTAGACAGCTAAACTTTTTGGTTTAAGTAGAATAAAAATTTCTCTCTTCACAGCTGCAAAACTTGAAAAGCAATATTCTAGTATTATTAGTTCTATTAGTAGCATGTATTACAAAAGCAGTAATACTACTGAAAAAAATGTTAGAAATTTCTCACATCAACACACCCCAAGCCATCATTGAGTAAAACACACATTTGTATAGTCTCAAATTTTTATAACTATCAAGAGGACTGAGAAGAAATTCAATCACCTCAATCATTTGTCACTAACTTATGGCTTCGAGATTTTCTTCTATCCATACAGCTGTTTGAGAATCATAACAAACCTTAAAGAGTTAATGGAAAGTAAACTTTACAGAAGTATTCAAGGTCATTGTTCCTTCAGCATGGCTAGATTCAGGACCTCAGTGAATCTCACATGGACTTTTATTTCTCTCCATTTCTTATAGTTGTTCTTGTGTACATTTATTTAACACTCGGTCTTATTTTTCTGCCTTCACATGTTCAAGAAAGATAGTCTTAATTGGATTCAGTAAAAATTATTCAAATTGCTCCTGATTCTAGCAGAACAAACTCTTCTAAGACTAATATAGCTTAGGGAACACTCTGACCATTATTTAAACCTCAGCCCTTTTAGAAATTAATTTTGGCAAGAGTTTTAAGTATTTTAAATGGCTGGCTTGAATCACTTCTCATCTTTGTGTTGCGGATGGCTGTACCATGACTAATATCCCCCAGTGTAAAGATCTGGTAACATTCTGATTCACTTACTTGGATTAGCCACCATTTGCCCTTGTAGTAAAGATAGAATACAATGAGTGACCTTTCAAAATGGTATTGGGATAGTAGGTTTCCTAAAGGCGAGAGCAATACAAAGACAAAATTCATACACTGTTTCACTGAAGCTAGAATTCCTTCAATGATAGGAAACACTACCATTTATGTAATACCAAGAAATAAAAGATGTTGCTAATGAAGGTGTTACACTAGCCTTCCACTTGTAGTTTCATTTTATATTAAAATAGATTTTTAGACATAATAATGTTATGCTTTCACTTACATGAAAAGGAAAATATAAGCAAAATATATTTGTTAAAATGTCATTAAAATACTTCAACATTCCGTGTCCAACTCTTCTGAAACTCTTCAACTTAGAGTGTGCATGTGTTTATGTGTGTGGGTGTGTGTGTGTGTTTTCACGTATTATTCTCTGCCAGCAGGAGTTTTAGAATTACAGCATTTCTCAAAAGAGTATTCATCATCGTATCTGAAATTTTCTTCCAAACTAGCTACACTTACAATGCAAGATTTTATGGAATGTGCAGACAAAATGGTGTTTCATGACTGCCACAGAAAAATAGCAATTAAAAGTTCAATCCCAAACTGAAATGTTAAACATTAAAATGTGACAAATTTGCATATTAGGATTTGTAAAATATATTACACTTGTTTTGTGATTGTTTTTTGTTTTATTCTTGTGTATTTTGTTTTCAGTGAATGAGTGTATATATATTATGACTATTTTATATATACATATACAGTTTATTAATTTGCTCCACTAAACTTATTTTCCCATATGGTTTCTCTCATTTCTAAGGCTTTCAGAAATCTAATTCTAGGGGTTGGGTAGAGATTGCTTAAGTAGTAAACATTTTTGAACTGACACATTCATAATAACATAAAATAATAGATTAGCAGAGTCCAACATTGCAATAACAAAATATTTGGCTACAGTAATAAATACAGCTACATCCTTCTCAATATGAATTCTGAAAAGTCAGTTTATGTTCTGATGTATGTAGAACAATGTTCCCCCAAATATGTCCCTGTCCTAATCCCTGAATCCTATGACTATATTATGGTACACAGCAAAGGAGAATTCAGGTTGCAGGGAGAAATACAAGTTTTAATTAGCTGAATTTGAGATGAGCATATTATTTTGAATTATCTATCCGGGTGAGCCCAATGTAACCACAATGATCCTTATAAGTAAAAGAGGGAGACAGAAGAGTCAGTGTTACTATAAGACACAGAGTGAAAAACAACTCAACTGGTCATTACTGACTTTAAAGATGGAAAATAATTATGAGCCAAGAAATATGAGTGGCCCCTAGAAGGGGAAAAAGGCAAGGAAACAGATTGTTTCCTACAGCCTCTACAAGAAATGCAGCCTTGAAAACATCTGTACTAGTCTGTTCTCACATTGCTACAGGGAAATACCTGAGTAATTTATAAAGAAAAGAGGTTTAATTGGCTCACGATTCTACAGGCGCTATAGAAAGCATGAAGCTAGCATCTGCTTGGCTTCTGTGAAGGTCTTGGGAAACTTACAATCATGGTGGAAGGCAAAGGGGAACTAAAGATTCCAGATGGTGGGAACAGGAGCAATAAATGTAGGGAGGTGCTACATACTTGTAAACAACCAGATCTCATGCGTACTCACCTCACTATTGCAAGGACAGTACCAAGAAGGGTGGTTCTAAACCATTCATGAGGAATCTGCCCTCATGATCATTCTACAAGACCCCGTATACAACACTGGCAATTACAATTTGACTTGAGATTTGGTAGGGACATGGATCCAAACTATACCAACATCTTTCTTTTCTCCCAGTGGGACCAATCCAGATTTCAGACCCCCAGAAGTGTAAAACAATGAATTTATGTTGTTTTCAGCCATGAAGTCTGTTGCAATTTGTTACAGCAGCAACAGAAACCTGATGTAATATTTAAGCTAACATTTCCACTGTTAAGTAAGAGTGATGCTATTAACTAGTGTATATCTGTCATTTGAATTTCACAAAACCAAAATTTTTTTCAATGTCACGTGTCTACAGAAATATCTCAATGTAAGTCATGAGCAGAACTTGATTCTTCTGAGAATTTAGAGAGGAAAAAAAAATATCGATCTTGATATCAGGCTAACTAGTTTCATTTTTTATGATTGAAAGGGCGGGAAGCACTCAAATCTTCCTGAGAATTGTCTTGATTGGATAAATCACAGGTTGGTTAATTTGTCAGGCGACCTTTCCAGAGAATCAAGGATCTTATTACTATGAATCTGTTCAGCAAGAACCATTGCCAGTAATCAAATACCAAGACACGTTCTGACAGTGGTAATTAATAATACAGATTTCTTTATTGGCCTGTAAAATTATCAGAGTATGTGTTTCCTATTGCAAAAGTATATTTTAAATGAACACACACACAAAACGACCCATGACAAAGAGTATCATCAAGCATTACATAATATGTAATGATTTGTTGGGATTACATATTATGTAAATAAATTTAACTTATATCCTTTAGGTTACAAAATCAAAAAAGGACACGGGAACAGGAGCAAAGTAATGTTGTATTCTTTTTCAAACAAGTTTTATTTTATGGCTTGTCACAGATGGCTGGGAATATAATGAGCAATAGAAATAGTTAACATAAGGAATCAATATTCTCACTATAATTCTGACTAGAAATTAACATCTATCTCTTCTCTCATTAACAGTTCTGATGCTTCTATGATAGTGTGTTTTCAGACTCAAAGATGATGTGATACTGTTTATCATTAGTCCATGTACTCTAAAATATTCAGTGACCAGAAATTGCACAGTAAATGGCAATATAATTCCTAGAAATGGGGCAAGGGTTGGGGGCTGGAAAGTAGGTTCAGGAAATGAATTTTTCAGATGTTGTGTGCTTCTTAACAACCTTTCCATAGTTATCCAAAACACAGCACTGTCTCCCTTGCACTGTTTACCCTCTCATTAAACATAATTTTACTCAACAGCAAAGACTAATAAAGGAAAACCCTTGCATGAACTCTTTGAATGCCTTTGGCATTTTCTCAGTAGCCAGTTACTATAACAATTGTACAGTCATAGTGAGCAATCTTAGAGTGTCTAAAAAAGGTAATGATTTATTAACACTATTATAGTGGGTCAATTGAGTGAAATGTAGAGCTGTAACATTCACAGGTTTACTATAGAACATTATAGAAGGTCATTTTACTTTATCTTATCTAAAAATTCCTTTCTGTTTATTGTCATCTATTATAGCACAGGTAATAAGACTTTTCTAGAAGGAAATTGTTTTATTAACAAGCTTTTAAAATGGAAAAATAATGGCAAATGTTGTGTGGTGAAATAATCTGTAATTCTGCAAAAATTAAGCACAAATGTAATCTTTGACTATTGTATTATAATTCAATATTTTAAAACACATATATAAACCAGTTACATATGTGCTAGTACATTTTTATATGTCTCTAGAAGTTATATTAGAATTGTTGCCTTTAACAGACTTATTAAAGCTCATTGTCACCTTTCCTAATACAGTCCCCAACACATGTCTATCATTCAGTAACTATGTATTAATGACTAAAATTTACTTCCTGCATAATTTAAGGTTTATTCACTAAATTCTCCACTCTGCATTGAAAAATTGCACTTTTTCTTTGATGCATTCTGTGACTGACCAGTCCATTACAGTCATGCAATAATGAGGTACTTGCTTCCTAGGATACACCTAAGCTTGCCTTCCTTGGGAAATAATTGACTCATGCACTGAGGTTTATTCTCAATCTCTATGCTTTTTGAAAAACAATCTGCCCTGCATTCCACTATTCAAAATGTTTTCTCAGGTTAGGTGAAAGCTATCTAATCCTGTGTAAAATTTCAGGTTCATCAGTGGATGATTATAGCTTAATATCCCACCTCTTACAGGATGATATCAAAGTAAATGTTACCAGGGCTCTGTTTAACATAAATAATAGAAGGAGTAATAGTAATAAAAATAATAATAGCTAAAAATTATGCTTTGGCTTTCATTGCCAAGCAGTAAACTAAAAACCTCACTTGTATGCTCACACATATTTCTCACCACCATCTTCCCATGAAATTTTCACTTTTATTCACCCCATCAGTCTTACAAAGGAAGCAGCACAGATTCAGAAAGTTTAAGAAACTTGTCAAAATTTTCCCAGTCTGAGCATATAGTACTGAAGATGAAAACCTGAAACTTCTGCTTCCAGAGTTTTAAAATTTAACCTTAATCTTTTGCTTGCACCCTGTTTTAATCCTGAAGAATGATTTAAATTGTACATGTCTATCACCTTAGTAATCTAATGATAGAGATTCTAAGGCAGATATATCACTAACACAAAATCATGCCATGTAGTCCATTGGGTATTGTCCAGTATATCTGGCTGGTACCCAATTTCCAGCAAATTTAACTTTTGTTGAAGTATTCAAAGTGATGGACATGTTAATTAGCTTGATGCAATCATTCCACATTAAATACATATATCATATATGTGTAAATATATACAATTATAATTAGTCAATATTCAATTACATTTAAAAAAAGAAAAAAATCACAATCACAGGAAAATATTTGTAAATGAGCCATGATATTGGTTTGGGGTCAGTTATCTATGAAAATAGTCTCTGTTAACTTTAAAAATCAGTTCCACCAAACTACACTGCATGTAATAGATAATCCACAGTTAATGATCAATAACATTATCTGGTTGCTTGCAGATTCTGATTTCCTCACATTTGTCCAGCTGCTGATTTTAAAAGGAATTTGCCTTTCTATTTAGTGAAGCAATATGTGGAAAACTATTTTGTAAATCGATTTCTCAGCTCTTTCCTCCTGCCGGAGATGTAGCTTTTAGGGGCATATGTGAAATACTGGGCTTGCTTTTCATTATCACCTGCTAATTACCTACTGTGAAGAATGTATTACCTGATAATGACACATGGTAAAACTTTGATCAAAGCTTTCCCTGGTACACAGAAGTAACAGTGTGAATGTCTTTGTTTTCGGCGACTACGTTGTCACAAAAGGGGGAAAATTTTAGGGGCATCTAATTCCATAAAACCACCATTTCCTCTGTATACCCCCCAAAAACATGTAAGAATCTATTTTTTTTTTCATCTATGAGATCATGAGGCAAAAAATCACTTTCATATGAAATCATTAACAATCTGAAGTAATTAAATAGACATGGCTTTGGAAAATGTTGGGCTGTTTAATTACATTAGCCAAAAATCATGAGACTCTGCTTGGTATTCACACCTGTTGCAGGCTGTATATATGTATGCCTAAGTTAGCATTCATGGTAAGATGCAACAGGCTTATGCCAAAAGATGTTTTACTGAGGCACACATCCGCATGTGGGTATTTGACTACAAACATGGTAGAAGCTACAGAAAATTTTACTCTACTTTCAAAATTAACTTAAGAGAGTCTAGTAAATTCAGATCAAAATGTAAAGACAAATTTAACATAAGACCCTAACTAAATCTGAACTGACAGAGCTTAGAACAGTGAAGAGGCTACAGTAACATACAAGGAAAAAATGTGGTATTGGTGTTTGTAAAGTTTATCATAAGTTAATCATGGTTTTTTTTTCATGAATTAATCAACTACTAAAGCAAAGATGTTTTAATAATAACTATTTTTAGAGAAACAAACCAAAAGAAGGATTACTATAATTCCACATTTTTATCAACTTGGAAGTTTCTTATATGTTAGAGTAAGCATCATTCTCCAAGCAAGAATAAATACTGCATGCCACTGCGCTCTAGCCTGCGTGACAGAGCCAGACCCCATCTCTAAAAAAAAAAAAGAAAAAGAAAAGAATAAGCCCCAGAGTTACCTAAATTAAAAAAAAAATCCCCTCCCTCCCAGGCCCAGAATATGACTCACTGGATACTGGTACACTGTTGCATCATGTGGCTATGCATATTTACTGCAGGATTCATAACACTAAAGCTGTTTCTCAAGCTGAAGAGCTTTCACTAATAGAAATGTTTGTCCTCTGAAATAAACTCTGTGGAAGAGGGAATGCCAGTGAAATCTACAAACTTATATTTTATTATTATTCGCCAGGTGTTTGTAGACCTGGGCTCTATGGAGAATCTGTAAATTGTATGTTTTTGCTTTCTCACTTCTTTCTACGTATGGCTCTCTCTTTTCTAGAAAGCAGTTTCATCACTGTGAAAATAAATGAAATTTAAAAACTGTTTGAACCCCAAAACACTTGAAACCTTGAGAGAGTGACTGTGAGCTGAGTCACATAACATGTTTGCACATCTTCTTCTTAGATTATAGCTTAACTCTCTTCCTCATTGTTCTTGTTCTGTAAATGACTAGAAAAGACCAGAGACAGAACTTCTATATCCAATCACTGATCTTTGTTATAGATTAACTGCTTGCTTTATTGTCCTCTGCCTAACTCAGATCAGGTGTCACCCAAACAGGATGTAGTGTAGAATGTTAAATATATCTTTCCTGAAATAATCAATCAAAAAGATGACTTTGCCTAATAAGATTGTGATAACTATGTATTAAGCCTTACATAAAAAGATACTGAAATTCCGTTAAACTTCCGTTAAGCTTTCTTGAACTTTGCCTATATAAATTGTTAATCAAAAATAAAATTCTAAGCCCTTCAACTATCTGAATGGACCCTTCCTCTTGGCAAAGAGCATTCCAAAGATAACCTGAAAAACTAGCCAAGATGGGAAGAGCGGGGTCAGACATAGCTTATTTTACCTTCTTCCCTTTTAGAGTTACTGATAGAATAGACTCTTTAAGCCTAAAAAGAAACACTTACAATTTATTCTTTCTGAAGCCTGCTACCTGGAGGCTTTGCCTGCACAATAAAACCTTGGTTTCCACAATCCCTTATCTTAACCCAGACTTTCCTAAGTATTTATACAACTTAAACTCTTTCAGCCAATTGCCAATCAGAAAATCTTTGAATCTGCTTAAGATCTGAAGGCCCCCACTTCCAGATGTTCCACTTTTCTGGACCAAACCAATGTACATCCTACATGTATTAATTGATGTCTTATGTTTTCCTAAAATACATAAAACCAAGTTTTGGACTGACCACCTTAAGCCCATGTTCTCAGGCTCTCCTAAGGACTGTGTTATGGGCTATTGGTCTGTAATATTTGGTTCAGAACAAATCTCTTCAAATACCTTACAGAATTTGACTTCTTCATTGACAAAACAATCCTAAAATTTCTATTTTTTAGAGCACTGACTTCCATGCTGTGGATCTGTGCTTTCTTGTATGGCTCACCCTCAACCTTTTTGCTAGAATATACTCTTTAAACCAGATTCCTACCTTTTTAATTTTTTAGGTTGACATTATTATTCTATTTAAATGCAAAGAACCTCTATCAGATGAAAAGAACCTCTATCTTTTCTTATACTATTTCTTATTTGAGTCAATTTCTGTTAGTTTTTCTCTCTCTCTCCTCCATAATCTGTGACCACTCATAATTTTATAGGTTATACCTATATGCATTAAACTTTTCAATCAAAAATAATCTACATTAGTAATTTTCAACTTTCTAATGTTTTAACAAGCATCAGCATGGAGGGCTTGATTAAATTCAGCTTACTTGGCCCCTCATTCAAAATTTCTGATTTAGTAGAATTTGAAGTACTTCCTGAGAAGCTGCATGTCTAACAAATTCACAAGTGATGCTAATGTTACAGGTCTTGGACCTCACATTGAGAACCACTGCTTTAGCATACTAGCATATTTCCCTAACAGAAGAGGTACACAATTTTGACCAATTTTCCTATTCAATGAATTTTTCAAATTCCATTAGGCATTGCTTTTAGGTGAAAACTCTATGAATGCTTAAAGGTGTAAAATTATATATATATATATATATATATATATATATATACACACACACACACACAGAGAGAGAGAGAGAGAGTGCGCGCAACAAAAGAGTTATGGAGTTAAATTTAGGTTTGTTTCATCAATATAACTATAAGCCAAAATATATCTTTTTCCTGTGTTCAATGAGTAGAATAAGATTCTACTAAGATTCTTCTAATCAGATTCTATAGTAGTCTTTTCTTTCATACAATTTTATACGTATATGAAACAACATCATTGCCATCATTTAATTTTTTGTATTCCCAACTTTTACCTTAAGTTCAGGGGTATATGTCAGGATGTGCAGGTTTGTTACATAGGTAAACATTTGCCATGGTGACTTTCTGCACAGATCATCCCAGCACCCAGGTAGTAAGCCCAACATCCACCTGCTATTCTTCCTAATCCTCTCCCTCCTCCAATCCACTGCCCTCCACAGACCCCAATGTGTGTTGTACCCTTACATGCATCCATGTGTTCTCATCATTTACCTCTCATTATTAAGTGAGAACATGTAGTATTTGGTTTTCTGTTTCTGCATTAGTTTGCTAAAGACAATGGCCTCCAGCTCCACCCATGTTCCTGCAAGGACATGATCTTGTTCCTTTTATGACTATATATAGTATTCTATAGCATATATTTACCATATTTTCTTTATTCAGTTAACTATTGATGGGTATTTAGCTTGAATCCACATCTTTGCTATTGTGAATAGGGCTGTAATGAACATAAATATTCATGTATCTTTATAACAGAATGATTTATATCCCTTTGGGTATATACCCAGTAATAGGATTGCTGGGGCAAATGGTATGTCTGCCTCTAGGATTTTGAGGAATCAACACACTCTCTTCCACAATGGTTGAACTAAGTTACAAACCACCAACAGTGTACAAGCATTCCTCTTTCTCTACAGCCTCGCCAGCATCTGTTATGTTTTGTCTTTTATATAATAGCCATTCTGAGTGGTGTGAGATGGTATCTCATTGTGTTTTTGATTTGCATTTCACTAATGATCAGTGATGAGCTTTTTGTCACATGTTTGTTGACCACATGTATGTCTTCTTTTGAAAAGTGTCTGTTCATGTCCTTTAATCCACTTTTTAATGCAGTTGTTTATTTTTTTCTTGTAAATTTATTTAAGTCCCATGTAGATGCAATATATTAGACCTTTTTTCAGATGCATAGTTTCCAAAATTTTTCTCCCATTCTGTAAGTTGTATGATTACTCTGTTGATAGTTTATTTTTGCATTGCAGAAGCTCTTTAGTTTAATCAGATACTATTTGTCAATTTTTGCTTTTGTTGCAATTGCTTTTGGTGTCTTCATCATGAAATCTTTGTCCCTGGCTATATTCTGAATGGTATTGCCTAGGTTTCCTTCTAGGGTTTCTATAGTTTTGGGTTTTATATTTAAGTGTTTAATGCATCTTAGGTGATTTTTTTATGTGGTGTAAGGAAGGGGTACAGTTTCAATTTTCTGCATATGGCTAGCCACTTCTCCCAGGAAATCCCTTCACCATTGTTTGTTTTTGTGAGGTTTGTTGAAGATCAGATAGTTGTACGTGTATGATCTTATTTCTTGGTTCTCTATTCTTTTCCATTGGTCTACGTGTCTGTTCTTGTACCAGTACCATGCTGTTTTGGTTACTGTAGTCCCGTAGTGTAATTTGAAGTCGAGTAGTACGATGCCTTCAGCTTTGTTCTTTTTGCTTAGAATTGCCTTGGCTATTCAGGCTCTTTTTGATTTTTACTTAAATTTTATTTTATTTTTTTTAATTCCATAAAGAATGCCATTGGCAGTTTAATGGGAATAGCATTGAATCTGTGCTTTGGTCAGTATGGCCATTTTAACATTAATTCTTCCTATCCATGAGCATGGAATGTTTTTCATTAGTTTGTGTCTTCTATGATTTATTTGAGAAGTTTGTACTTCTCCTTGAAGAGATCCTTCACTTTCCTTGTTAGCTGTATTCCTAGGTATTTTATTCTTTTTGCAGCAATTGTGAATGGGTGTTCATTCATGATTTGACCCTCTCACTTGTTTTTTTTGCATATAGGAAAGTAGTCATTTTTCACATCGTTTTTGTATCCTGAGACTTTGCTGAAGTTGCTTATTAGCTTAAGAAGATTTTGAGCTGAGATGATAAAGTTTTCTAAATATAGGATCATGTCATCTACAAACAGGAATAATTTGACTTCCTCTCTTCCTATTTGAATGCCATTTACTTCTTTCTCTTGACTGATTGCCCTGGCCAGAACTTCCAATACTATGTTCACGAGGGGTGGTGAGAGAGGGCAATCTCGTCTTGTTCTGGTTTTCAAAAGGAATGCTTCCAGCTCTTGCCCATTCAGTATAATATTGGCTGTGGGTTTGTCATATATGGCTCATTATTTTGATGCATGTTCATTTAATACCTAGTTAATTAAGAATTTTTAACATGAAGTATGTTGTATTATATTGAATGCCTTTTTTGCATGTATTGAGATAATCATGTGGTTTTCATCCTTATTTCTGTTTATGCGATGAATTACACTTATAGATTTGCATATATTAAACAAACGTTGAATGAAGCCTACTTGATCATGGTGTCTAAGTTTTTTGACGTGCTGCTGGATTTGGTTTGCTAGTATTTTGTTAGAGATTTTCACATTAATGTTTATTGAGGATATTGGCCTGAGGTATGTTTTATTTTGTTTTGTTTTTTTCATGTATCTCTGCCAGGTTTATCAGTGTGATGCTAGCCTCCTAGAAAGAGTCAGGGAGGAGTCCTTCCTTTTCATTTATTTAGGAATAATTTCAGTAGGAATGGTCCCAGCTTTCCTTTGTACTTCTGGAACAATTCAGCTGTGAATCCGTCTGGTCCTGGGCTTTTGTTAAGTTGATAGGCTATTACTGCCTCAATTTCAGAACTCATTATTGGTCTATTCAGAGATTTAATTTATTCCTGTTTCAGTCTTGGGAGGGTGTATGTGTCCAGGAATTTATCCATTTCTTCTAGATTTTCTAGTTTATGTGCATAGAGGTGTTTATAACGTTTTCTGATCGTTGTTTGTATTTCTGTGAGGTGAGTGGTAGTATGCACCTTATCATCTGTGTTAATTTTAATATTCTCTCTTTTCTACTTTATTAGTCTAGCTAGTGGTATATTTATTTTCTACAGCTCCTGGATTGGTTGATTTTTTGAATGGTTTTTCATGTCTCTATTCCTTTCAGTTCAGTTCTGATATTGGTTATTTCTTCTCTTCTGGTAGCTTTGGGGTTTCTTTGCTTTTAGTTTTCTAGTTCTTTTAGTTGTGATGTTAGGTTGATAATTTGAGATTTTTTTGATGTGAGGATTTAGTTCTATAAATTTCCTTCTTAACACTACTTTATCTGCATCCCAGAGATTCTGGTACGTTGCCTTTTTTGTTCTCATTACTTTCAAATAACTTCTTGATTTCTACTTTAAGTTCATTATTTACCCAAAAGTCATTCAGGAGTAGGTTGTTCAACTTTCACAGACTTCTATAGTTTTAAGTGAATTTCCTAATTTTGAGCTCTAGTTTGATTATGCAGTGGTCTGAGAGACTATTTGCTATTATTTCAGTCATTTTGCATTTCCTGAGGAGAGTTTTAGTTTAGATCAATTTTCAATCAAGTGTCATGTGGTGATGAGAAGAATGTACATTCTGTTGTTTAGAGGCGAGAATTCTGTAGATATCCACTTGACCTAGAACTGAGTTCAGATCCTGAATATTTTTGTTAATTTTTTGTCCTGATACTCTGTCTAATATTGTCATTGGGGTGCTAAAGTCTCTCACTATTATGTAAGAGTCTAAGTATTTTTGAAGATCTCTAAGAACTGTCTTTATGAATCTGGGTGCTCCTTTATTCTGTGCATATATTTAGAATACTTAGCTCCTCTTGTTGAATTGTTTACCATTATGCAATGCCCTTCTTCGTCTTTTTTGATCTTTATTGGTTTAAAGTCTATTTTTTTCAGAAGCTAGGGTTGCAACATTTGTTTTTTTTTCTGTTTTCCATTTGTTTAGAAAATTTTCCTCCATTCCTACATTTTGAGACAATGTGTGTCTTTGCATATGAGGTGGGTCTCTTGAAGACAGCATACTGATGGGTATCAGTTCTTTATCCAGCTTGCCAGTCTCTGTCTTTCAGTTGGGGCATTTATCCTACTTACTTTTAAGGTTAATATTGATATGTGTGGATTTGATCCTGTCATCATGATGTTAGCTGATTATTTTGCAGACCTGTTTATGTGGTTGCTTCATAGTGTCACTGGTCTGTGTACTTCAGTGTGTCTTTGTAGTGGCTGGTAATAGTTTTTGCTCTCCATATTTAGTTTTTCCTTCAGGAGTTCTTGTAAGGAAGGTCTGTTGCTAACAAATTCCTTCAACATTTGCTTGCCTGAAAAGGATCTTATTTCTCCTTTGCTTATGAAGTTTCATTTGGCCAAATATGAAATTCTGGGTTGAAATTTCTTTTCTTTAGGAATATTGAATATTGGACTCCAATTTCTTCTGGCTTGTAGAGTTTCTGTTGAGTGGTCCACTGTTACTCTGATGGGCATCCCTTTGCAGTTGACCCCACCTTTCTCTCTGGCTGCCCTTAACAATTTTTTCTCATATTTCGACCTTGGAGAATCTGATGATTATGGGTGTTGGGGAAGACCATCTCCTGATGTATCTTACAGGGGTTCTCTGGATTTCCTGAGTTTGGATCTAGCCTATCTAGCTAGGTTGGGGAAGTTGTCTTGGATGATATTCTAAAATATGTTTTCCAACTTAGTTCCATTCAGCCTGCCTCTTTAATAACTCAATCAGTTGTAGATTTGGTCTCTTTACATAATCTCATATTTCTCAGAGGTTTTGTTCATTTCTTTTTATTCTTTTCTCTCTATTTTTGTCTACCTGTCTTATTTCAGAAAGACGGTCTTCAAGCTCTGAGATTTTTTCTTCTGTTTGGTTTATTCTGCTATTAATACTTGTGATTGCATTGTGAAATCCTTGTAGTGAATTTTTTTAACTCTGTCAGGTTGATTAAATTCCTCTCTATACTGGCTATTTTGTCTGTCAGCTCCTGTGTTGTTTTATCATGATTATTAGCTTCTTTACACTGGGTTACAATGTGCTCCTTCAGCACATGAAGTTTGTTTCTATCCACATTCTGAAGCCTACTTCTGTCATTTCAGCCACGTCAGCCTCAGCCCGGTTCTCAATCCTTATTAGGGAGGTGTTCCAGTCATTTGGAGGAAAGGAGGTACTCTGGCTTTTGGAGCATTCAGCATTTTTGTACTGATTCTTTCTCACCTTTGTGGGCTTATCTACCTTTGATCTTTGAGGTTGCTGACCTCTGGATGAGGTTTTTGTGTGTGTGTTTTGTTGTTACTGTTGTTTTTGTTTGTTTGTTTTCCTTTTAACACTCTGGCCATTCTTCCAAAGGGTTGCTGTGGTTTGCTGGAGGTCAGCTGCAGGCTCTAGTCACCTTGGTTTTCCCAGCACCTGAATGTATCACCAGTGAAGGCTATGAAATAGCAAAGATGGCAGCCTGCCCCCCTTTCTCTGGGAGTTCTGTCCCAGGCAGGTACTTACCTGTTCCTGGGCCAAATGCACCATTAGGAGGTTGCAGGAAACTCCAATTGGGAGGTCTCACCCAGTCAACAGGAATGAGATCAGGTACCTACTTAAAGAAGTGATCTAGCTGCGTTTTTGTAGAGAAGCTGTGCTGTGTTGGGGATCCTTTAAGCCCCTGATCAGTTTGGCCTCTCCAAGGTCCACTGGCTAGACTGGCTGACATAATTCATATCTGACTGAGATGCCCAAATAGCAAAAGAAAGTTCCCTGGGAACCTCCTCCCAGGGAGAAATTGGAACTCTATCGGCAATAGAACATTGGTCAGAGTGGCCAGAGGTCCCAGCTGGGAGCACATGCCCAGGGAGAAGGAATGGATCAGGGTACCATTTAAGTCTGGCCATGCATCAACAAGACAGCTGTGCCATGCTGGAGAACCACCTCTGCGCCATTCAACTTGGACTCTCCAAATCCTGCAGGTTGGAATGGCATGTCATTTAAACAACAAAGGTTGTGGCCTGTTCCTCCCCCAAGGCACTCTGACCCAGGCAGAGATATGAATTATGTCTGTAGAACACAGATAGGCATGGCTGGAGACCATGGCTCAGAGGAGGAATGAATTAGACTTCTGCTTACAGAAGCTCTCTGGCCATGTTTTGGTAAAGTAGCTGTGTTGCATTGGAGGGATCTCTTCCTCATCTTGACCACTTGGACACTCCAAAGCCTGCAGACTAGAATAGCTGAGTCACGCAAACAACAAAAGTGGTGGCCCACTCCTCCCCTCGGGAGCTCCATCCCATCTCAGGCAGGTCCTGTTGTGGGTGTCTGGCTGGAATTCCAAGCCAGTGGGTCTTATCTTATGAGGTGCTGTGGAAGTGGGGCCTGTAGACTGACACTGCTCAGACCCCTGGATTCATCTTCCTTCTTATCAGTATATATGGAGCTCCTGCCTTGCCTGAGTTGTAGTTACCTTTTGTCAGGTATCCCAAGGCCAGAGTATGTAAAGCTCCTGGGTCCCTGTCAGTGACTGACCAGCTGCTCTGCCAAGACTCCACATAGATCTGTGTGTTGGACCCAAGGCCCTGGTTGAGTGGGCTCAGGAGGAGATGTCCTGATCTGAGGGTTGCAAAGATCAATGGGAGAAGTGTAGTTTCTTGGGGTCACATATTCACTCATGGCTTCCCTTGGGTGGGGTTGGGGGTTCTCTTGGCTCCATGTCTTTTCTGGGTGGGTGATCACCCTGACCAGCTTTTCTTTGTTCTCTGTGAATCACATTGTTTCTCTGATCAGTCTCATTGTGAGTACCTGAATATTTCAGATGAAGATCCTGTATTTAGTCACCCCTTTTGTTCCTCTCTGTGACTGCCACACACCGTAGCTGCTTCTAATCAACCATCTTGGCCTCCTCCTAGCATTATTTTTAATATTTTTGCCAATTCCTGAAAACTGCAAAATTCTTCAACAGGATTTGAAGCTCTTAGCACTTCAGAATAAATCAGTTTGTATTAACATATATGTAAACATTCTTTAAACATCTCCTGTTTAAGATGCTAATCAATGCATTGGTCTGACATTAGGATTGTATTTTTAAAGCAATGTATACAGATAATTATTGTGGCATTAGATTTCAGTGTATTAACAGACTAGGAGTTTGGGGCATAAAATCACCATCAATATCAATTAGTCCAAGAAACCTAAATTAGAGACAAAATTATTAAATTTGAGGCTTGGCCTTGTTGCCCATTTATTGATTATTCTAGGATAGTATTTTAGCTGCTCTGAGCATCATTTTATTTGTTTGCAAAAAAATGGTATTTTTTGTAAGAATAAAAAGGATATGTGTGTGTAAATATATATTACAGTAATTATCTCATAGTGGAGATTTGCTGTGGTTTAAATATTTGTCTCTTCTAAAACTAATGTTAAAATTTAATCCCCAATGTGGGCAGCACTGAGAAGTGGGGTCTTTAAGAGACAATTGGGTCAGGAGAGTTCTGCCTTCATGAATACATTAATTCATTTCTGAATTGTTAGATTAATAGGTTACTTGATTAATGAGTTATCATGGGAGAAGAACTGGTGGCTTTATAAGAAAAGGAAGAAAGGCCTGAGCTAGTACAATCATTCCCCTCTTCATGTGAGGCCTTGTGCTGCTTTGAGAATCTGCAGAGTCCCCTCCAGCAAGAAGGCACTCCCTGAATGCCCTTTGACCTTGGACTTCTCAGCCTCTATCACTGTAAGAAATAAATTATTTTTCCTTATAAATTACCCATTTTCAGATGTTCTGTTTTGAGCAACAGAAAACGGATTAAGACACCATTCCACAAAACAATGTAATAATAAATGGAATAAAATAAATTAATAAAATAAAAGTTTTTCTCTACCAGTGAGTGGAGAAACTGAGGTTAGAGTTTCGTTCCACCTCAGCTATATCAGTGATCCTTCTTTTAAGTCTTAAGAAACTCAAGAATCTAAAAAGTTTATCACCTGAAAGAAGAACAAGGTGTTAGACATAGTGATGTGCACCCAGATCCCCATTCAAAGGATGTATTACCTCAGCTGTCAGTTCCTTCAAGGATAACCTGTTCCTCAATGTTACACTTTTCCCTGGGAATCTCACATACAAAAGGTAAAAGATATGGCCAGTTAGGCAAAATTCAGAAAAATATTGAGGGTTCAACTTAGTTTGGAGATCCAGGTGTGGGTACCTAAAACTACCATTGACCTACTGTAGAGCTCTACTTCTCCCTTTGCCCTATCCTGTTTCCTTCGATTTGTTTCATTGGCATTGATCCCAAGGGCACTCCCTACAGTCATTCTAGCTCTACTTCTCCCTTTGCCCTATCCTGTTTCCTTCGATTTGTTTCATTGGCATTGATCCCAAGGGCACTCCCTACAGTCATTCTACTCACAAAACTCCATTGTACAGCTATCTTTTCAAAGAACTCATCCCCCACCACCAAGACAGGAGCTGAAGCAGTAGCCTCAATAGGAGCATCAACAGATCCATAAATTCTATGTGTTGATTATCTACCATAGATCATCGCCTATGCTAGATTATTTTATCTCAAAATAATCTTTCATCACAAAAATGTGCCAATTACATTACACTCACCTTGCCATTCACAACAAGGAGGCCCAAAGGTATTAAGGCCAGTGGGAACATCCCATTAAATGAATTTAAAATGGAAAAAGAGTGACAAGAGCAAGGAATAGTTGAGAAAGAATAAAGTATTAACTTAGTGGTCAAAGACTTTTCTTGCAAACCCAATTCTCTGTCACCAGGATTGTGTTTTCTCTCACTCAACCTCAAAAAAAAAAAAAAAAAAAAAAAAAAAGTGCTTCTTGATTGGTTGATGAGCTTTCTTTTGAACATGTTCCGTCCTATAACTTTTGTCACTGTAGTAATAGACAATGAAAATCTTCATTTTTTAATTTAATGAACTAACATTTATTCTGCATTTATGATATTCTGGTATTATCCTAGTTATCAGGGTTATGGCATAGAAAGAACAAAAACACAAGGTTTCTGCTTTTATGGAGCATGCATTTTGATGGTGGAAAATTTAAAAAAAAGTACGTAAATACGCAAATAGATCTTGTATGATAATTCATAAATGCTGTAATGAAAACATATTAGAGGAGTATAAAGTGCAGAATAATATGTGCAAAATCACACTCAGTGGCCACTTAACCAGTTTCATGGTAAAGATTTTTTTTCATCTCTACTGTCAAATAAAATCTGGCTTTTTTCAGTCTTTTGTGCTGAGCATGCTTTTCCTGCAACAGGAGGAAAAAAAAAGCAAGCTGTTTCACTTGCTTGGGATGACCTCTTTTCCTTCTTACCCTTCAGATCACAGGTCAATCAACACTGCCACAGAAAAGTTTTGTTTACCTTAATGATCAGGTTAAACTCCTCTATTAAAGAAGACTGTGACTGGGTCGGGTGCGGTGGCTCACGCCTGTAATCCCAGCACTTTGGGAGGCTAAGGGGGGCGAATCACGAGGTCAGGAGATCAAGACCATCCTGGCTAACACGGTGAAACCCCGTCTCTACTAAAAAAATACAAAAAATTAGCCGGACGTGGTGGCGGGTGCCTGTAGTCCCAGCTACTTGGGAAGCTGAGGCAGGAGAATGGCGTGAACCCGGGAGGCGGAGCTTGCAGTGAGCCGAGATGGTGCCACTGCACTCCAGCCTGGGCCACAGAGCGAGACTAAACTCCATCTCAAAAAAAAAAAAAAAAAAGACTGTGACTGTGTAACATTGCTCATAAACACAGATTACATTTGTTTGAATGTTTATTGTTGCATAGTTATTTGACTAAACTTCAAGCTACAAGAGTGAAGTAGTAATTTTGTTGTTTTTGCTTACTTTCATATTTCTAACACCTAAGAAAGTGCCTGAAATATAATAAGAACTCAATCCTTTATGCACTAAGTATTGTATTCAATACTTGGTATATAAAATAATAAACAAATAAGTAAAACTGAGTCCCAGACCTCAATGATCTCACAGTATAACGTGAAACATCAACATACAAGTTCAGCATAAATTAGATGCTCTGCTAGAGTTAAGTTTTTATACTGAGTACATTTTTGTGTCTAATAATTCTGGACAGTTAGATATTTGGAAGGATCTCTGTATACAAACATATATGCTCTCTATGCCATATTGCAAGATACAGTTAAACCATTAATTTTAAAAATATCTATATAACTATGATGTCAATTGAATAATATAATTGCTCTGTAAAGTTTATGCTTACCTTCTCTTTAATATTGAGTCTATTGAGAAAGGTATTTTAAATAGCAGTGATTCATGCAAAGATGTGTAAACTTAACCTTCAAATTTAAAGTGTCACTCTTATTGAGAGAAAAGTTAAATTATCCCTCTTTTTCTTCAATTGGACAATAAAAGCATAACTTCAGACTACAAAACAATAAAAATAATTTCTGAAAATATTAGTTGTGTGGTCATATAGAAAGCATAACATACAGAGGCTACCAAACCCAGACACAAGAAACGAATCCTATTGTAATCCATCCTACTTCCTTTCAATTGTGTAGCAACTAGATCATATCTTAGGGATGATATATTTAAATTATTCAGGATGGTGCTTTTCCAGCTAAAATCAAAGTTTAATTCATTCTACACTCTACACACACAAACATCAAGAGATAAATACTTTTTATATTATTTCTTGGAATTTTCATTTTTCACTGCAGCCATCAGAATTTCTCTCTAAATCATTATGACAGTAAATTGTCTTTCTGCAAGTGTCCAACAAAAAAATCAAGGAAGCTTACAAAAGGTATGATTTACTGGCATGTAGGCATAAAATAAATCTACAATGTTTTTTTTTTTTTTTAATGAAACTCAGATGAATATAATGTATCATGGAGTTACAGCATATGGGAGTAGTAAGTTTCCTTCAGATAAATCTGGTGAATGTATTGATTAATTGACTTCGTTAACTAAGTGGATCAGCAATTCAATGGCAGAGCTATATGTAAAAGTGATTTCCCTAAACTTATAATACTCTGCAATTTTACTAACATGATGGTGCATCCACAAGTATTTATTTCATTGTACTGCAAAAGTCCTTGCAATATTAGTAAAAATATTTTCTATATTTCACATAAAACAAATAATTTGGGGATAGATTAATAGATCCTTAGAGGCAGTGTAAAACACTATTTGAACTTTTTTTTTAAATCAAGAACAGTTTACTTTCTGTTTCATCTTCTCTAACCTAGTAGCAAATACCCTGAGAATTTTTATGAGATCATCACTTCATCCTCTATGAACAAACATCTAAAATTATGTGATATTATGTTTCCTACCAGGCAACAAGACCATTCACAATTGTCAGGATAGTCTCATGCAGAAATGCTGAAATCACAAAAACAAAGCAATGGATATATATCTAGCCATATTAATTTATTTTGTGTTCTTAATTTTTGCCAAAATCTTACTGTTTATTGTCCTGTTAATGTCTACATTGATAGAAAAATTGAAGTTTTTAAGTTCCTTTATAACAAAATTAATGTACATGTTTATACAAAGAGTTTTTTGACTCTTTTGATGAGTTTTTTTTGAAACTTATGAGGATTGATGTCTTCAAAACAAGGTAGTATCATGTCCTAAACATTTACCCATTGAGAAGGGATCATTCAAAAGCCTGTTGTCCTCTCCACTGTTCTGAGAAACCCACTTACAGCACTAAATTAGAAAGTGATGATGGATGAATAGATTAGGTTTGTTGTTGTTGTTCATTTGGGAATGCAGTTTAAGTCCTGTTTTCCAGACATTGAATCGGTTTAAAATAATTGGTGACTTTAGATTTTCACTTAATGGTATGATCAATTAATGTATCTAGATTCATTGTAAGATACATCCAGGCCAGGCGTGGTGGCTCACACCTGTAATCCCAGCACTTTGGGAAGCCAAGGTGAGTAGATTGCCTGAGGTCAGGAGTTTGAGACCAATCTGGCCAACATGGTGAATCCCCATCTCTACTTAAAATACAAAAAAAAAAAAAAAAAAAAAAATAGCCAGGCATGGTGGCATGCATCTGTAATCCCAGCTACTTGGGAGGCTGAGGCAGGGGAATTACTTGAACCAGGGAGGTGGAGGTTGCAGTGAGCCAAGTTCACACCACTGCACTCCTGCCTGAGCAACAGAGTGAGACTCTATCTCAAAAAAAAAAAAAAAAAAAAAGATACATTCACAGTGCAATTTGGGAGAAAGTGGATCTCACCATAATTGCATTAAATCCTTCTGTTACATGAGTTAAGAGATCATTTTAATAATTGTATATATTTCTGAGTTTAAGTTTTAAATTTGATTTTTACTTAAATATAGGATTGTATGCATTTATTGGGTACAGCATGTCTTAAAGTATGTAGACATTGTTCAGTGGATAAATTGACAAATGCATCACATAGTAGTCATTTTTGTGATGCTAAACTTAACATCTACTCTCTTAGCATTTTTACAAATACAATATATCATCATTAACTGTTGTAATCAAGTTATACAAGAGCTCTCTTGAGTCGGTTCCACCTATCTGACTGTAAATACGTGTCCTTTGACTAACATCTCCCCAAACCTCCCTGCACCTAACCACCCCATCCTCTAGTAACCACCATTTTGCTCTCTCCTTCTGTGAGATCAACTTTAAAATAATTGACGTGGGTGAGATTATGCAGCATTTGTCCTTCTGTGACTGGATCATTTCACTTAACATATCCTCCAGGTTCATGTGTGTTGCAAATGACAGGGTTTTCTTCTTTTTTATCATTAAGTAGTATTGCAGTATCTATAGACCATAGTTTCTTTATTCATTTATTTGTTGATGGGCACTTAGGTTGATTCCATATCCTAAATATTGTGAATAGTACTGCAATATACATGGGGTGCAGATATTTTTGGGCATACTAATTTTATTTACTTTGGATATAAGTGAGATTGCTGGGTTATATCATGGTTCTATTTTTAAATTTTAGAGATATTTTATACTCTTTTTCACAATGACTGTACTAATTTACATTTCAACCAACAGTGTGCAAGAGTTTCCACATTCTCTTCAACACTTATCTTTTGTATTTTTGATAACCATTTTAGCAGGTGTGCGGTGATGTTTCATTGTGATTTTGATGTATATTTCTCTACTGAATAATAATATTGATGATTTTCTCATATATTTGCTGGTTTTCTGTATGTATTTTTTTGAGAAATGATTACTCAGGTCTTTTGTCTACTTTTTAATTGGGCTATTTGTGTTTTGTTATTGAATTGTCTGAGTGCTTTATGTATTTTGAATGTTAACCCCTTACAGGAGTACAGTTTGCTAATGTTTTCTCCCATTCTTTAGGTTGTCTCTTCACTTTCTTAAATCATTTTCTTTGCTAGGAAGAAACTCTTTAGCTTGATGTAATCATGTTTGTCCATTTCTGCTTTTATTGCTGGAATGTGTGAAGTCGTCTGCGGAAAAAATATTGTTTATACCAATGTCATGGAGACTTTTTCCCTATGTTTTATTTTAGTAGTTTCATAGTTTCAAGTCTTACACTTAAGTCATTAATCCCCTTTGAATTGATTTTTATATATGGTGAGAAATGAGTGCTTCATTCCATTCTTGCACGTATGGATACCCAGTTTTCCTAACACTATTTATTGAAGATATTTTCCTTTCCCGATTGTGTATACTTGACAATTATGCAAAAGTTAGTTGGCTCTAAATGCGTGAATTTACGTCTGAAATCTCTATTCTATTAAATTGTTCTGTGTGTCTGTTTTGATGCCAGTATCATTCTGTTTTGGTTACTATAGCTTTGTGATATATTTTGAAGTCAGGAATGATGCCTTCAGCTTTGTTAGTTTTGCTCAAGAATGCTTTGGATATTCAGGGTCTTTTGTGGTTACATACAAACTTTGGGACTTTTTTTTTTAATTTCTGTGAAGAATGACATTGGTACTGTGACATGGATTGCATTGAATCTGTAGATCACTTTGGGTAGTAGCAATATTTTAACAATATTAATTTTTTCAATCCATGTCATCTTCAATTTCTTTCATTAATGTCTCGTAGTTTTCAGTGAGAAGATATTTCAACTCTTTGATTACATTCATTTTTAAGTATTTTTATAGCTATTGTAAATGTGTTTGTTTTCAGGATTTCTTTTTCAGATAGTTCATAATTAGTGTATAGAATTCTACTGATTTTGGTATGTTGATTTGTATCCTGCAACTTTACTCTATTCATTTATTTGTTCTAAGCGTTTTTTTAGTGAAGTCTTTAGGGTTTTCTATAGATAGATCATGCCATATCCAAACAGAGAAAATTTAGCTTCTTCTTTTCCAATTTGGATGCTCTTTTATTTTTTTTCCCTTGCCTAACTGTTTTGGCTAGAATTTCTAGTACTGTGTTAAATAAAAGTCTTGAAGGTGAGCATCCTTATATTTCAACATATCTTAGAGAAAAGGCTTTCAGCTTTTTCTGTTGATTATGATGTTAGCTGTGGGTTCCTCATATGAGGCCTTTATTGTGTTGAAGTAAATTTCTTCTCTCTATGATTTGATGTAAGTTTTTAAGGTGAAGGAATGTTGAATTTTGTTCAATGCTTTCTCTCTGCATATATTAAAGCAATCATATGATATCTTGTTCTTCATTCTGTTAATACCATGTATTGTGATTACAGATTTGCATGTGTTGAACCATCTTTCCATTCCTAGAATAGATCCCCCTTGATCATAGTGAATTATCTTTTTTGAAAGTGCTGTTGAATTTGGATTAATAGTATTTTGTTGGGGATTTTTTTAAAAATCTATGTTTATCATGGATACTGGCCTGTATTTGCCTTTTTTGTTGTTGTGTCTTTGGTTTTGGTGTCACGTGAATGCTGGCATGGAAAATGAGTTCAGAAGCATAACTTTTGCTTTAATTTTTTGGAAACATTTAAAAATAATTGGTGTTAGCTTTTTAAAAAAATGTTTGGTAGAACTCAGCAGTAAAGCAATCAGATCCTGGACTTTTCTCTAATGGTAGAGCTTTCATTACCTATTCAATCTCCTTACCTGTTGTTGATCTGTTCAAATTTTCTATTTTTTCATAATTCAATTTTTATAGGTTGTACATGTCCAGGAGTTTTTCCATTTTGTCCATTTTTTTGGTATTCAACTGTTTCTAATAGTTTTTTACAATCTTTTTTCATTTCTATGGTCACAGTTTTAATGTCTCATGTCTCATTTTTCAACTCTGATTTTACTTATTTCAATCTTCTTTTTGTCTTATGTAACTAAAGATTTGTTAATTTTGTTTACTTTTACAAAAAACGGTTGTTTATTTTGTTGATATTTTCTATTAATTTTCTAGTCTCTATTTCATTTATTTCTACTCTGATATTATTTCCATCCTTGTAGTAATTTTTGACTTAGTTTGCTATGGTTTCTCCAGTTCTATGAAGTGCAGTGTTAGGTTGTTTATTTGAGATCTTTCTTCTTTTTATGATATAGGTATTTATTTGCATAAACTTTCTAGTTAGGATTGCTTCTGTTGTATACCACAGGTTGCACTATGTTTTAATTTTCGTTTATCTCAAAACATTTCTAAATTACCTTTTTAATTACTTTATTGACCCATTGATTATTCAAAAGCATGTTACTTAATTTTCATGTATTTGTGGATTTTCTAAGTTTCTCCTGTTGTTATTAGTTTTACTTCTTGGTGGTCAGAAAATATATTTGATATAATTTCAATATTCCTAAATTTGTTAAGATTTGTGCCTTAACGTGTATTAGTCAGGGTTCTCTAGAGGGACAGAACTAATACGATAGTTATATATATATATATGTAAAGGGGGGTCATTAAGGACTTATTAACTCACACGATCACAAGGTCCCACAACAGGCTGTCTGCAAGCTGAGGAGCAAAGAAGCCAGTCCAAGCTCCAAAGCTGAAGAACTTGGAGTCCAGTGTTCGAGGACAGGAAGCATTCAGCACAGGAGAAAGATGTAGCCTTTCTGCTACAAGGATAAGCCAGTCTGCTATTTTCACATTCTTCTGCTTGCTTTTTATTCTGGCCATCCTGAAAGCTGATTAGATTTTGCCTACACAGAATAAGGGTAGGTCTACCTTCCTGAGCCCACTGACTCAAATGTTAATCTCCTCTGGCAACACTCTAACAGACACACCCAGGATTAATACTTTGCATCCTCCAATCCAATCAAGTTGACACTCAGTGTTAATCATCACAAGTCCACCCCTTGTCAACTTGAACCCATACACATCTCCTGAAATCATACATAATCTTCAAATAAATACAATGATAAGATCTTAACTATGATTAACATAATACAGCTATCCTTTGTACAACTGGAACACAACAATCCCCAATCCAAATGCTATTACATAGTTAACACTTAAATGCTAATATGAAGTCAATAAGTCTTATGTTATATGATACGGATAAAGGAAATAAAATGAAGATATTTTCTTAGTACAAGTATATACATTCACAAACATGTTTATAACAAAAGAAGAAGGAAATACTTATGACAATTACAGTCCTCATTTGTACAGCTGATTATGTGATCAGAACTGGTATTGATGACTACCTTCTTCTACTACCCATTCTGATTCCCTTTGCTTTCAGCAAGCACCTCAGCAAGTCCTGGCTTTTTTCCTGGTGGAGTGACCCAAACATTATTTCTTGAAGGGTCTGGGCTATTTGTAGTCCTGCCTGGATTAGGGTGTTGTAATTTCCCATTGACCTTAATCACAGAATGGTAATACTAAGAGACTACCCAAGGGATCTCCTATATTCCACGCATACTCTTTCTTACCTCCCTTGTGAAGTAGTGGACTAATTTCACCTTCATAGTCCAGATCAGTCACCTCAGCCAACACTGTAACTCCCTTCTTAGCTTGTTGACTTAAAGGTAAGAGGAGCCCAAATTGTCCAGGTGGCAATATTAACTTCCAGTTTAATGGAATTGTTGTTGTGTTTCCTGGTGACAACATTCCTCCCTCTGGAACTAAAACCTCTAGACTAGCAGAACATAATGTTGTGGGAACAGGAAGCAAAAGTTTTGCTAGCGGATCACTAGCGGTGATGGTGAGTGGTGCCACTTCCACTTCCATCCATCGATTCCTGGACCCGTGAAACCTGGCTAAGGGAGAAACAGTACCATATAGTGTACATTGATTTGGAGCATACACAGACTTTTGGAGAACTTTGTCCCAGCCTTGCAAAGTATTGTTACCTGGTTGGCACTGTAATTGTGACTTAAAAAGGCCATTCCACCGTTTTATCAATCCAGATGCTTCAGGATGATGGGGAATATGTTAAGACCAGGGAATTCCACTAGGATAAGCCCACTGCTGCACTTCTTTAGCCATAAAGTGAGTGCCTTGTTCAGAGGCAATTATGTGTGGAATACCATGATGGTGGATAAGGCATTCCATGAGTCCACGGATAGTAGTCTTGGCAGAAGCATTGCGTGCAGGATAGGTAAACCCATATCCAGAGTAACACTCTATTCCAGTGAGGATGAACCTCTGTCCTTTCCATGATGGAACAGATCCAATATAATCAACCTACCGATAAGTAGCTGGCTGATCTTCCCAAGGAATGGTGCCATATCAAGGGCTCAGTGTTGGACTTTGCTGCTGACAAATTGGGCACTCAGCAGTGGCTGTAGCATAGTCAGTCTTGCGGAATGAAAGTCCATGTTGCTGAGCCAATGAGTAACCTCCATTCCTGCCACTCTGGCCACTTTGTTCATGGGCCCATTGGGCAATGACAGAGGTGGCTGGGGAGAGGCTGAGTGGTGTCCACAGAATGAGTCCTCCTATGCACTTGATTATTACAGTCGTCTCTGCTGAGGTCCCCCTTTGGTGAGCATTCACATGGGATAAAAATCTTCACAGTTTTTCGTCACTCAAAGATGTTCATCCTCAAACCTCTTCTCCAAATTTATTTATTTATTTATTTTTACCAATTTTCCAATCCTGCTTTTTCCAAGTCTGTGACTAATCAGCCAAACTATTGGCTAGCGTCCATGATTCAGTATATAATCTTGCACCTGAAAAGTGCACAACTAGGTGTACTTCTTGAAGTTCTGCCCACTGGGAAGATTTTCCATCACCTCTGTTCTTCAGGGATGTCCTAGAAAGGGGCTGTAGTGCTGCAGCTGTCCATTATCAAGGGTAGCGCCTGCATATTGTGCAGACCCATCTGTGAACCAGGCCCTAGTCGTCTCTTCCTCTGTCAATGGATCATAGAGAACACCCCATGAAGCCATCTTCACAGGGTAGGGGAGAGAAGTCAGAGTGGCAGGAGCAGAGACTGTGGACATTTGAGCCACTTCCTCATGTAACTTATTTGTGCCTTCAGGACCTGCTCAACTCTGATCTCATATATACTACTTCCATTTGATGATGCAATGTTGCTGTGCACAACTCAGTTTATGGCTAGATGGGTCAGAAAGCACTCAGTTCACGATAGACAGTTCAGGTCACGTGATGACCCTTAGTCAAATGTTCAGTTTCTACCAAAGCCCAGTAACAAGCCAAGAGCTGTCTCTCAAAAGGAGAGTAGTTATCTGCAGAAGATGGCAGGGCCTTGCTCCAAAATCCTAGAGGCCTCCACTGTGATTCACCTATGGGGGACTGCCAAAGGCTCAAAACAGTTTCCCTATCTGCCACTGCCACCTCAAGTACCATTGGATTTTCTGGGTCATATGGCCCAAGTGGCAGAGCAGCCTGCACAGCAGCCTGGACCTGTTGCAGAACCTTCTTCTGTTCTGGACCCCATCAAAACTGGCAGCCCTGAAAGGGTCACTCAATAAATGAGCCAGAGGAACACACCCAAATGAGGAATGTGTTGCCTCCAAAATTCAAATAGTCCCATTGGGTGTGTGCCTCTTTCTTGATTGTAGTAGGGGCCAAATACAGCAACTTATCCCTCACCTTAGAAGAAATATCTCAACAGGCCCCCCACCATGAGATAACCTAAACATTTTACTGAGGTAGAAGGTCCCTGAATTTTAGTCAGATTTTTTTCCCCATCCTCTGGCATGCAAATCTCTCACCAAAAAGTTCAGTGTGTTTCCAATTTCTTGCTCAGTGGATCCAGTCAGCATAATGTCATCAATTTAGTGAACCAGTGTGATATCCTGTGGAAGTGAAAAGAGATTAAGTTTTCTTCAAAGATTATGAAACAAAGTGGAGAGTTGATATACTGCTGAGGTAGGACAGTAAAGGTATTTTGGTGGCCTTGCCAGCTGAAGGCAAATTGCTTGTGGTGGGCCTTATGGACAGGAATGGAGAAAAAGGCATTTGTCAAGTCAATGACTGTGTACCAGGTATCAGGAGATGTGTTAATTTGCTCAAGCAATGAAACGACATCTGTTACAACAGCTGCAATTGGAGTCATCACTTGGATAAATGTATGATAACCCACTGTCATTCTCCAAGATCCATCTGTCTTCTGCACAGGCCAAATAGGAGAGTTGAATGGGAAGTTGTGGGGATCACCACCCCTGAATCTTTCAAGTATT
Source organism: Theropithecus gelada (assembly GCF_003255815.1). NCBI lineage: Eukaryota > Metazoa > Chordata > Mammalia > Primates > Cercopithecidae > Theropithecus > Theropithecus gelada. Next base: position 32,311,456 of record NC_037679.1, on the reverse strand, counting down.
TGATGGTGACACTAATCTCTACAGTCCCTTCAGGGATGTGATATTGTTTTTTATTTATTATTTTTCTAGGTGGAGGAAGCTCTAATTACCTTCAATTGGCCTTTCCCACCATAATAGCCCTTGGCTTACCAGTTAGAAAGCCAACTGGGGTGGGGGGGTTCTGCCTGTTGCTAAATATGTCTATGCCAATTATACATTCTGGTACTGGGCAAATGACCACAGGATGAGTCTGGGGATGCACCGGACCCACTGTAAGTCGAACCTAAAACTTCATTAATTATCTGACCTCCATAATCCCCTCCTTTAATTGGAAGACCACAGTGATGTTTTGGGTCCCCAGGAATCAATATCAGCTCAGAGCCTGTATCCGGTAGTCTCTGAAATGTCTGATCATTTCCTTTTCCCAGTGCACAGTTATTCTGGTAAAAGGCTGGAGGTCCCATTGGGGAAGGATGGGAGAAAGATTAACAGCATACATTGTCATAGGGTAGTGGGATCCTTCCTCAAGGGGAATTGGCCTCCCCTTCAATCAAGAGGTTCTGGGTCTGTAAACTGACTCAAGTCTGGAAATTGATTGAAGGGCTATGATTCTCTTTTCTTATAATTCAAAATAGTATTTCATCCACTCAACCTGGAAGTATTCTGCTTATATAAATTAAGTAGGAATGCAGTAGGCTTCCATTCTAGGAATACTGTGATTAATTAGCCAATGCCAGAGTCCTACACTATTATGTGATTGCTGCCTTGCCTTTGCTGTCCATTACAGTAGTTACACCCTCCTTGCCTTTGACAGTTGAGTCCCAGCACTTGGCCTCTACCACCTTGGGATTCAATTATTCCCATTGCATTTAAATTTTGTAGTTGAGTGACTGCAGTTCTTACTGTTAGATCAGACATACGGAGAAGAGCAATTACAGAGCTCTTCAAAGATGCAGGTGCTGCTCTCATAAATCTATTTAGCAAAGCATTGGTTAAGGGTATATCTTCTGGACCCTCCCAGCTGGGGTGAGTAGGTCTAAGTGACTAATCCACTCCCACATCCCAATTTCCCTAAGCTGTTGGATTCCTTCCTCTACATTAAACCAAGGGAGATCAGGCATTTCCAGTTCACAGTGGGCCATCTTTTAATCCATGTTTTAGCTAACCAAGCAAATAAGCTATTAGAACCTTTTTTTAACTCCCCAAGCTGCAACATTAAATGCAGATTCCCTATTGAGTGGGTCCAAACCAATAAATTCAGCCTGATCCAATCAATGTCCTCACTTTAACAGTAGACACCTGGCAAGGCTGTACAGGCACATTTTGTTGCAGGTCAGCCACTCACTGATAAGTGCTTGTGTCTGTTTTTCCACAATTTCAGCTTTTTTTTCTACAGGAGATAAGACTCTTACTCAGGGCAATGTTAGCAGATTTGAGGCTCAGTGTCTGCTTCTGAAGCTTGGAGTTAGAATCCCTGAGTTTATCATTTTATTTCATCACTTTGTCCAGTGAACTTAAGAGTAACCATCCAACTTCATTATGTTCCTTGGTTCTCTACATATAGTCGAAAATATTATATAGAGGGTCACTAAACTCCTTGCCTCTTATGAGTGGTGAATCAGGAGTGCCAGATGCATTTATTTTGCATAAATCTCTTAGCAGTTTACCCCAAGGACTATCAGTGTTCTCCATACTATTAGAGGTAGAGTCCTTAGCATTTTGGGGTCTAATCGTATTAACCAGTCAACTCCAGAAACCCCAAAACCAATCAAAGAACTTTTTCTTTTATATTCTGTTCCTCTAGAACCACTCCTGGTACCAAAGTCTGTATCAGTCAGGATTCTCTAGAAGAATAAAACTAAAAGGATATATATGTAGAGTGATATCAAGTTTATTAAGGAGTATTAGGTCACAGGATCACAAGGTACAACAATAGGCCATCTGCAAGTTGAGCAAAGAAGCCAGTCCGAATCTCAAAACTGAAGAATTGGAGTCCGATATTTGAAGCATGTAGCATCCAGAATGGGAGAAAGATGTAGGCTGGGGAGACAAGTCAGTCTGGTCTTTTCATGTTCTTCTGCCTGCTTTTTACTCTGGCCACAATGGCAGCTGATTAGATTATGTCCACCCAGGTTAAGGATGGGTCTGTGTTTCCCAGCCCACTGACTTAAATGTTAATCTCCTTGGCAACACCTGCAGAGACACAGCCAGGATCAATACTCTGCAGCCTTCAAACCAATCAAGTTGACATTCAGTATTAACCATCATAGTATGTGATCTATCCTGGAGAATGTTGCATGTGCAGTTGAGAAGAATGTGTATTTTGCAGCTGCTGGATGGAATGTTCTGTATATGCCTATTAAGTCTATTTGTTCTAGAGTGTAGCTTGTGTCTGGTGTTTTCTTGTCAATTTTCTATCTGCATAATCCATTTATTGCTAAAACTGGAGTGTTGAAGTACCATAGTATTATTGTATTGTAGTCAATCTCTCATTTTAGAGCTGTTAATATTTACTTTATACATTTAGGTGTTCTGATGTTGGGTGGATTTATGATGTTGGGTGTTCCTGATGTTGGGTGTTATATCCTCTTCTGTAATGACCCCTTCATCATTGTATAATGAACTTCTTTGTCTCTCTTTGCAGTTTTTGACTAAAAGACTATTTTGTATGATATGAATATAGCTCCTCCTGCACATATCCGGGTTTTTTATTTGCAGGAAATATTTTTTCCATCACTTCACATTCATTCTATGTGTGTCTTTACAGTTGAAGTGAATCTTTTGTAGGCAGCATATAGTTGGGTCTTGTTTTTTGTTTGTTTGTTTTAATCTATTTAGCCAGTCTATGTCTTTAATTGAAAAACTGAATTTATCTACATTCAAGGTAATTATTGCTAGGTAATTACTTAATTGCTGCCATTATGTTAATTGTTTTCCAGTTGTTTTGTAGATGTTTTCTCCTTATTTTCCTCTCACTGTCTTCCTTGTGGTTAAGTGATTTTTCTGTAGTTGTATGTTTTGACTCCTTGATCTTTTTTGTAGGCATCTATTATGGGTTTTTTACTTTGCAGTGCCATAAGGCTTACAAAAAATATCTTATAGCTATAACAGTTTATTTTCAGGTGATAATGATGTGTCAATATAGGCTCAATGTACTGATATTGTAACACATATATCACTCTGGATAGTGATAGTAGAGTGAGGCTGTGCATGTGTGGGAAGGTGAGTATATGGGAACTCTCTGTACTTACCACTCAATTTTACTGTGAATCTAAATCCAAACCTTCTTTCAAAAATAAAGTAAAAAATAAGTTCATACATACTTTTAATAGTATTTTTGAGAGACAGAGAATATCAACCTATTTTCAATAAATACACATTACATAATTATCATAATATAAGCTAATTTATTTAAATGAATTTCTTTTATTCTTATACATATATATGCATCATTGCAATGAACATGTTTATATCTAGGGTAAATTCCTAGAGGTAGAACTATTAAGTCAGAAAATTGCATATTCTAATCTTTTGATACATACTGCTCAATTTTTTCTACAGCATTTATTTATAAGACTCAGTTCAAGCTTTATACTTATCTTATTTTGTACTGTTATAATTATTTGTTAGAATTGCTTATAAGATTGACAACATTCTAGACATTTTATTCATTTCTTTATTCCTTCAACTAAAATGTCTAGCACTGGTGTATGACTAGTGGTGTCATGTAACCTATATCCAGCCACAAACAAAAGCAACATAAACCACTATCCTCATAGAACTTATACTGTAGTAAAGGGAAAAGCAATTAAAAAAATAAACAAAATACAAAGTATGTTAATTGATATGGTTTGGCTGTGTCCCCACCCAAATAGCATCTTGAATTGTAGCTCCCATAATTCCAAAGTGTTGTGGGAGGAAACTGGTGGGAGATAATTGAATCATGGAGGCAGTTTTCCCCATACTGTTTTCATGGTAGTGAATAAGTCTCATGAGAGCTGATGGTTTTATAAGGGGAAACCCCTTTCACATGGTTCTCATTTTTCTTTGCCTTCCATGATGTAAGATATGCTTTTTGCCTTCCACCATGATTGTGAGGCCTCCCCAGTCACGTGGAACTGTGAGTCATTAAAGCTTTTTTTCCATTATAAATTACCCAGTCTTGGGTATGTCTTTATCAACAGCATGAAAATGGACCAATACAGTAAACTGGTACCAGTAGAGTGGGGAACTGCTGAAAAGATATGTGAAAATGTGGAAGTGACTTCGGAACTGAGGAATAAGCAGAGGTTGGAACAGTTTGGAGGGCTCAGAAGAAGACAGGAAAATGTGGGAAAGTTTGGAACTTCCTAGAGACTTGTTGAATGGCTTTGACCAAAATGCTGATAATGATAGGGACAATGAAATCTAGGCTGAGGTGGTCTCTGATGGAGATGAGGAACTTGAGGAAGAGAGTAAAGGTGACTCTTGCTATATTTAAGCAAAGAGACTGGCAGCATTTTGCCTCTGCCTTAGAAATCTGTGTAACTTTGAACTTGTGGTCTATGATTTAAGGTATCTAGCAGAATAAATTTCTAAGCAGCAAAGCATTCAAGATGTGACTTGGGTGCTGTTAAAGGCGTTCAGATTTTAAAGGGAAGCAGAGCATAAACATTTAGAAAATTTGCAGCTTGATGATGGGATAGAAAAGAAAAACCTTTTGCTGAGGAGAAATTCAAGTTGGTTGCAGAAATTTGCATAAGTAACAAGGAGTCAAATGTTAATTGCCAAGAAGATTTTTAAAAATGTCTCCAGGGCATGTCAGAGACCTTTGTGTCAGCCCCTCTAATCACAGGCCTGGAGGCCTAAGAGAAAAAAAAAAATTGGTTTCTGGGGCTGGGCCCAGGTCCCCCTGCTGTGTGCAACTTTTCTTGGTGTCCTGTGTCCCAGGCACTCTAGCCGTGGCTAAAAGGAACCAAGGTACAGCTCGAGCCATGGCTTCAGAGGGTGCAAGCCAAAAGCCTTGGCAGCTTCCATATGGTGTCAAGCCTGCAGGTGCACAGAAGTCAAGAATTAAAGTTTGGAAACCTCTGCCTAAATTTCGGAGGATGTATGGAAATGCCTGGATATACAGGCAAAAGTTTGCTGCAGGGCAGCACTCTCATGGAGAACATCTGCTAGAGCAGCATGGAAGGGAAATGTGGGGTTGAAGCCGCCACAGAGTCACTACTGAGGCACTGCCCACTGGAGCTATGAAAACAGGGCCACAGTCCTCCAGACCTCATAATGGGAGATCCATTGACAGTTTGCATCGTGCACCTAGAAAAGCCACAGCCACTCAATGTTGGCTGGTGAAAAAAGCTGGAAGGGAGGCTGTACTCTGTAAAGCCACAGGAGTGGAAGTGCTCAAGACCATGGGAACCCACCTCTTTCATCAGCATGACCGGGATGTGAGACATGGAGTCAAAGGAGATCATTGTGGAGATTTAAGATTTGACTACCCCACTGGATATCAGACTTGAATGGGGCCTTTAGCCACTTTGTTTTTGCCAATTTCTCCCGTTTGGAATGGGTGTATTTATCCAATGCCTGTACCCCCTTTATATCTAGGAACTAACTAACTTACTTTTGATTTGACAGGCTTATAGGAGGAATGGACTGGCTTTGTCTCAGATGAGACTTTGAACTGTGGACTTTTGAGTTCATGCTGAAATGAATTAAGACTTCAGGGAATGGCTGGTAAGGCATGATTGGTTTTGAAATGTGAGGGCATGAGATTTGGGAGGGGCCAGGAGCAAAATAATATGGTTTGGCTCTGTCCTGCCCAAATCTCATTTTGAATTGTAGTTCCCATAATTCCCACATGTTTTGGGAAGGAAACAAAGGGAGATAGTTGAATAATGGGGGTGCTTTTCCCCATACTGTTCTCATGGTAGTGAATAAGTCTCATGGACTTGATGGTTTTGTAAGGGGAAACTCTTTCACTTGGTTCTCATTCTCCCTTGTCTGCCGCCATGTAAGATGTGTTCTTCACCTTCCAGCATGATTGCAAGGCCTCCCTAGCCACGTGGTGGAATTGTGAGTCAATTAAACCTTTTTTTCTTTAGAAATTACTACGTGATTGGTATGGTATGTCTTTATCAGCAAACACAAGTGATTTTTAAATGAAAAAGAAAATATATAGCATGGAAGGGAAATATTCAGATGTGATGATTGTTAAAGTTTTGCATATGATAGTCAGTGAAGACTCACAGAGAAGATGACATTTGAACATATATTTGAGGCATCTGGTGCCATGATCCAAGAAGATAAAACAGAGTGGTGAGAAGTGTTCAGATTGTAATATGATTAAAGGCAAAGTCAGTGAGGTTTGTAGACAAGTGGATAAGGATGTTAGGAATGAGAGAGACAGGAATTAAAGATAACCCCAGAATTATTTGGTCCAAGAAAGTAGAAAGATAAAGTTACCATTTATTTAACGATGAAAAAGATGCTAAGAGTAGGTATAGGAACAAAAATGTGGATTTAAAAGTGTTACATTCCAATGCCTATGAGACATCAGATGAAAAAGGAATAAAATCAGTTAAGTGTATGAATTTAGTGGAAGGTAGTCTGGGCTTAAAATATGTAATTGGTGATCTCTAGTATATCAATTATAATTAAAACCATAAAGTTGTAGCAAAGACAAAAACATGGGGGAAATGAGCACAGATAAAGTAAAGAAGAGTGGCAAAGACTGGGTCCTCAGACATCTTTAACATTTAGAGGTTGAAGCAATATTAAATGTGACTAAAAAATAGCATAGTGAAGTAGGGCAGCCAACAGATTGTGACAGTATGGAAGAATAGTGAACATAGTGTTTTATGGCTGAGAGTGAACAACTTGATCAGATGTTGTCAAGGGGTCTAGAAAAATAAAATTTGAGAATTGACAAATAGATTTAGTGTCATTGTGCCATAGATAAGCAATTTCATTGAAGTAATGAAGGCCAAAACCTGACTAGAAAGGTCAAAGAGACAAAGGCAAAAAATGAATAAGAGAATAACGGGTATAAATAACTATTTCAGGAAGATTTTCTATAGAAAGAAATAGAATAATGGAGAAGTATTATGACCTAAAGATGTAAAATTTAAATACGTTATTTTTAATGAAAATGACCATAGTCTTTGAGTGTTGTGATGGGCGTATTCAGTTGGGGAAGGTAGGTGGAGAATTGATGATATTGGAGATAAAGGGGAGAGCTAATGGAGCTGTTGAGTAAGAAAGCAGGATTAGTATCTACTGTACAAATGCAGGTGTTCATCTTACATAGCAGTAAAAGCCATGTTTCCAAGAAGACGAGAAAGACAACAGAATATGTACATATAGTGGCAGGAAGGTTGGTAGATGTGTTGATGAAAACAGATTTTTTTTTTTTTTTTTTACTCATTGCTTTTTAGTGAAATATGTATTATGTTGGTGCAAAAGTAATTGCTATTTTTACCATTAAAACTAATGATAGGAGAAGAGGGTTTGAAGGTGTCAGGAGAGAGAAAGTACAAAATTGTCTTTTAGGAATGCAAAATTATGAATCAACAAAGGAATTTAGCATAACTGGAAATAAACATGGGGCCCTTTTGTGATCATTAATATAAATTGAGAGGCATCAGTATGCCTGTACATGCCTCTGTGTGTGTGTGAGTGTGTGTGTGTGTGTGTGTTGGTGTGTGTGTGTATTTTCAATCATGTTCATCTGGCTGTGGGTGTTTCAGAAAATGGTAGGGAGAGAAATCTATTAAATCAAAGTTATTATTTTCACAGAGAAGTTCAGTGAAAGACGTACTAGAGTCAAAGAGCTTGAGTATGTAAGCTAAGAAATGACTAAAATGATAAAACAAAGAAAAAGAAGCTAGATTAAGAGGGAAGTGATAAAATGACAATGATGGGGACAGTACAAATTTGGTAAGATTGATGTGTGGTAGTTGCCAGTGGAATATAAAAAGTGGAGTGAACTGAAAATATAGTGGTTGTTGTTCACAGAGGCTAAAACTGAGAATTTTGGAGATAAATTGACTTAACTGTTTTATGACCATGAGAGTAAGTGTTTAACTTGAAGGAATACATAATATTCAGAGAAACAAAAGAGAGATCAAGTAATTGAAAAAGTATTAGAAGGATCATCAATATGGATATCAACGTATTTTAAAATTAGGGCACAAATAGGTAAAATTTCTATGACTATAAGTCTCCAACAGACGAATTAAGGTAACATTTACATAGAAAATGGCAGCAAGAAAGGTGATGATTGATATAGTTTAATGACAACAGTCCAAGCTGCAGTTTCAGAGAAGAGGCAACAACAATGTACGGAAAAGAGGTCAGTCACCCATCTCCTACTCTGTGACTAGAAATACGAAGAGAGAGGGTAAAAAAATAGTCACTACTTCAGATGACAACAGTGTATACCATGTCTCAGTACTAAGGCAATTTTAATAAATGTAAGAATTAGGAAAGAATTTCCCAAAAAAGGAGTGTGAGGTTATTAAGACATTTGTTAATGGATTGCAGAGTACAGAAAAAATCTGTATGTTTTAGGAAGAGACCACAATATAAAATGGAAAAGGAAATGTACAGATCCAATATAAGTATTAGAATCTGGAGGATGAAGGATTGCTGGTGAGTTCTAGATTTCTTGTGGTGACTATCAAGTTCAGTTCAATTCAACAAATACTTTTTGAGACTCACCAACATCCTAGTCACTCTTCTCATCCATAAGAAAAACAAGCACAAATTATTACTTTAAGAATCTACAACCCAGGGCTAAAAGCTAAATTGAGATTAGACTTGATCTCAAGTGGAATGTTCATGAAGCTATGAGTTTAGAGGAAAGGAACAAAGGAGGATGACTATATGAAAATGCAGATTTTGTAACCAGTGTTTTACTCTTTCTATTGTTCATGTGAATTCCAAGTGAGAGGTTTCTTTTACCAAAGTGCCTAGATATTTGAAGTTCTCTTCTAATTTCCAAGTAGAGCTATTTCTGGCATTTTTTTCAAAATTCCTTCTAATTGAGCTATGAAGATATTTTGTTCCCTGGAACCTGAATTCTGGGGACTGTACACATAGTGTCTCAATTTTAAACAATGTTATTTTAGTTATCAAATTGATTTAAAAGAGTCCCTGTTAGATTAAGAGAACTAAAATATAGGATATATACATTGCAAGTGACTTTCCCTCTTTATTTCCCGTCAAAAGAATTTAAAAAATATATTTGGCTTTTTAAAATGTTACTAAATTTTTTTCAACTTCTATTTTAAGTTCAGGGGTACATGTGCAGATTTGTTACATAGGTAAGCTTGTGTCGTGATAGTTTGTTGTACAGATTATTTCATCACCCAGGTATCAGGCCTAATACCCATTAGTTATTTTTCCTGATCCTCTCTCTCCTCCCATCCTCTACCCTCCGATAAGCCCCAGTGTGTATTGCTTTTCTCTATTTGTTCATGCGTTCTCATTCTTAATTGATCTTTTACTCCATGTTTTCTGCTTTGGTATTAAATATGGGATATTTTCTTTTTGCTAAAATATATGTAAAAGTTTTCTTTATGCTTACATGTTTCGGTTTTAAATTTTAACATTGAAAGAGTTTATCTGCTGTACTTCATTTTAATATTGGGGAGTGAGTCTCAAATCTCCCTAACAAAGAAACTTGACAGAAGGATGTTGCATGTTATCTTCTGGGCATCTGAGGGCAAAGCCTGAAGCAGCTGATGACTTAATTAAAATGTCTTTGAAGTCTTATGTTTAATCTTCAAGAGTAAGGCAACACTTTTACCACAGTCTTGTAACATAGAAGTATCTTCAATGTAAAAGTAATTTTAAATAAATCAACATTAAATTTTAGAAAGATGTACCATATTTGTTCTTGACTTCAAGAATCAGATAATATATAAATTATAACCTGCAGTGTACTGCCATTTATAAATTAAAATAAAAGATCATTAGGTAAGGATATAACTTTACTTATTGTTTAAACTTTATGGAATTTTAGAATATATGCAATAAAATCCATAGATCTTATTATAGGTATATAATTTAATGAATTATTCATAGTGAGCACACTATTGCAACCACTACCAAATTAAACATATGATAGTTTATCATAATTGCAAAGTATCCTCCGTGCAAGTTTCCAGTGGTTATCAATCCTAAAGATAACTACTGTTCTCAATTCTTAGACCATAAACTAGCTTTGCTTAAATAGATACTGTACATTAAAAGTTTTTTCACCATGTACTCTTTTGAACACATCTTTTTTCATTGCATTTCATGCCTATGAGAATTATTCATTATTGGGCCTCTTGATCTTCTCCATTACTGTGTAGTATTTCATGACTTCGTTGCATAATGTGTTTATTCATTTTACTCTTGACAGATATTTGGATTATTTCACTTTCAATCTCTAACAACAAATACTCCTGTAATCACTCTTGCATATATCTTTTGTTTCACTCATGTACATATTTCTGTTATACATGAGTGATGGTAACTGCTGAGTTATAAAGCATGCTTTAGTAAATACTGCCAAAGGTCCAAAGAGGCTGAGTTCATTTATATTCCTACCAGTAACATATCATTTAATTTAATGTGATGGTTAACTTTATGTATCAAGTTTCCTAGGTAATGACACCTAGTTGTTCAGTCAAAAACGAGTCTAAATGTTGCCGTTAAGGTATATTTTAGATGTGATTAATGTTTGAATAAGTAGGTTTTGAGTAAAGCAGATTACCCTCCACAGTGTGGGTGCACATTATCCATTAAGTTCAGGGCCTTAACCAAAAAGACTGAAGTCCCCTGGACAAGAATGCTTGCTCTCCAAATATTAGATTGCCAGGCCAAACTGTAACATAAACCAAATCTCTCTTTCTTTCTCTCCAACACCACACACACACACACACACACACACACACACACACACACACTCTCTCTCTATTGGTTCTTTTTCTAAAGTGTATTAACTGACGAATGCACTTCGCATTGTCATTTGGTTTTTGGCGGTAGACATTTTCTGGGTGCTATTGTCTGAAAGTTTGTATCTTCCCCATATTCATATGTTGAAATCTACCCCCCCCCATTCATATATTAATAGTATTGGAGGAGGGACCCTTGGTAGGTGAGAAGATTATAAAGCCAGCCCTCATGAAAAGGATTAATGCCCTTATAAAAGAAGCTTGAGAGAACTCCTTCAGCCCTTCCACCAAATGATTACACTAAGAACCAGAAACCTCAGGATACCATATCTGTTGGTACTTTAATCTTAGACTTTAAAATGTCTATTCGTTATAAGTTAAACCAGTTTATGGTATTTTGTTACAGCAGTCTGAAGGGACCAAAACAGTGGATATCCAGTGTTAGCTCATGATTTTATTTTTTAACTTTCCTGGTAATCACTGGTCATCAGAGAAATGCAAATCAAAACCACAATGAGATACTTTCTCACGCCAGTTAGAATGAGGATCATTAAAAAGTCAGGAAACAACAGATGCTGGAGAGGATGTGGAGACATAGGGATGCTTTTAAAATGTTGGTAGGAGTGTAAATTAGTTCACCCGTTGGGGAAAAATAGTGAGGCAATTCCTCAAGGATCTAGAACCAGAAATACCATTTAACCAAGCAATCCCACTACTAAGTGTATACTCGAAGAATTATAAATCATTCTACCATAAAGGCATATGCACACACGTTTACTGCAGCACTATTCACAATAGCAAAGACTTGGAATCAACACAAATGCCCATCAATGATAGACTAAAGTTGCGTACCTGTTTTTTTTTTTTTTTTAGAACATATATATTTTTTTTAAATTATGCTTTAAGTTCTGGGATACATGTGCAGAACCTGCAGGCTTGTTACATAAGTATACACATGACATGGTGGTTTGCTGCACGCATCAACCTGTCAACATTAGGAATTTCTCCTACTGCTATCCCTCCTACTGCTCCCCTGGCCCCACCACCCTCCGATATACCTCGGTGTGTGATGTTCCCCTCCCTGGGTCCATGTGTTCTCATTGTTCAATTCTCACTTATGAGTAAGAACATGCGGTGTTGGGTTTTCTGTTCCTGTGTTAGTTTGCTGAGAATAATGGTTTCCAGCTTCATCTATGTCCCCGCAAAGGACATGAACTCATCTTTTTTATGGCTGCATAGTATTCCACGGTGTATTTGTGCCACATTTTCTTTATCCAGTCTATCACTGATGGGCATCTGGGTTGCTTTCAAGTCTTTGCTGTTATGAATAGTACTGCAATGAACATACGTGTGCACGTGTCTTTATATTTGAATGATTTATATTCCTTTGGGTATATACCTATAACCAAAGGTATAGGTATTCCTCAAGGACCTAGAACCAGAAAGTTGTTTAGTGGTCACTTAAATAATACCCTTTCTGAAGTGACTTTCAAGTCTTTTGACTACCACATGTAAAATTTGTCTGCTTTTGTTATATATCTGTAGAAATTCTTTATAATTTTGGAAATAAATACTTTGTCAAACATATAGTAGAAATATATTCTCTTCCTTTGATTTCCTAAATAGAGTCTTGTCATAATAGAAATTCTTAATTTTAAAAAAGTCCAATATTTCCATCTTTCCCTTAGGGATGGATACAGTTTGTTTCTTATTTAAGAAAAATTTTCCACCACACTTACATGAAGGTATTATCTCACGTGTTCTTCTAGAAGTTCTATTGTTTTGTCTTACACTTTTTTACCTGTGACCTAACTGAAGTTTATTTTTGTATCAAGTGTGAAGTAGGAGTCAAAGTTTATTTCAACAGAAATATGCAGCTGATCCAGCAACATATACTGAAAATATTCTATTTTACCCACACAATTTCAGTGAAATACTCTATAAATCAGGTGACCATATATTTATGGGTCCATTTCTGTTCTTAGACTATTTTATTTATTTGTATTTTTGATTTATTAGTATCAGTACATTTTTAATTACTCTAGCTAAATAATAAGCATGAATTTTAGGCAGAGAAAGTTTTTTCACCTTTTTATTCTTCTCCTGGAGTGCATTAACTATTTCTGGTCCTTTTCATTTTCAGGTAAAATTTCGAAAGAGCATTTACTTTCCACAAATAAGCCAAATAGAATTTGAATAGGACTGTAACTGAGTCCCACTTTGAAGAGTGGACACTATTTTTACAATAATGGGTCTCCCAATGTGTTGGTAAATTCCACTATTTTTTTCTTTAATTTCTCTCAATTTGTTTTCTGTGTATAGGTCTTACACATTTTAATAGGTCTATATTTCAGTGTTTGAGGTTTTTTACATTATCAAAAACATTTACTTTCTCTAAAATTTTACTTCTGGATTGCTCATGGCTCATTTATTTAACAATAAATTACATATTACATTTATATTTTTATGTTTATTATTTTAATATTTTTTATTTGTATAAATTTTAGAGGTACACATGCAGTTTTGTCACACAGATACATTGTGTTGTGGTGAAGTCTAGGCTTTTAATGGAACTATCACCCAAATAATATACATTGTACCCATTAAGTAATTTCTCATTCCTCATGTCTTCCACACTCTTACCCTTCCAGGTCTCCAGTGTCTAACATTCCACACTCCACATCCATATGTACACATTGTTTCCCTCCCACTTGTAAGTGAAAAAGTAAAAAAATACTTAACTTTATATTTCTAATTTGTTTTACTTAAGATAATGGCCTCCAGTTCCATCCATGCTCCTGCAACAGACATATTTTCATTCTTTTTTATGACTGAATAGTATTCTATTGCATATGCACACACAAACAACCCCCCTTATTCAATCATGCACTGATGGACAATTAGGTTGATTTCATATCTTTGCTATTGTGAACAGTATTGTGATAAATGTATGATGTGGGTATTTTTTTAATCTAATTATTTCTTTTTCTTTGGACATATACCCAATAGTGAGATAGCTGGATCAAATGGTAGCTCAATTCTTAGTCCTTTGTGAAATCCTGTATTGCTTTACTTAACATACTTTTAGTACATTTACATTTAATGATGATGCTCAATTTAGTTATTAATTCAAACAGCATGTGTATAGATGTTTTAAATTTTATATGATAATCTTTGAATAATATCCAGTTTTATTTCTTCTTGCATAATATCACTAAATAATGTATAATCAGCGTTTCTTAAGTCTCTCTCAACCCCCTTTCAGCCATTACTTTTCTTTGAGAATAATTTAATACCCTGCGTTTTAAATGTAAGTATGGCTATGCCTAATTTGAAATTCATATAAAAGGAACAGCACAGGATACTGTGTTTTGTATCCAACATCTTTCACCCAATATTATGGTTATGATATTTTTTGAAAATATCATTGAAGTTGTATTTCATTTATAATCATTATAGTATAATATTCCATTATGTAAACAGACCATAATTTTCTGTTTGATTGGATTTTCCCCTATTATTTTTAACTGACATATAATAATTATACCTATTTATGTGATACAAAGTAATATTTAAGTCTAACATTTAAGTCTCTAATCTATCTTGAATTAATTTTTGTATAAGGTGTAAGGAAGGGATCCAATTTCAGCTTTCTACATATGGCTAGCCAGTTTTCCCAGCACCATTTATTAAATAGGGAATCCTTTCCCCATTTCTTGTTTTTGTCAGGTTTGTCAAAGATCACATGGTTGTAGATGTGTGGTATTATTTCTGAGGGCTCTGTTCTGTTCCATTGGTCTATATCTCTGTGTTGGTACCAGTCCCATGCTGCTTTGGTTACTCTAGCCTTGTAGTATAGTTTGAAGTCAGGTAGCGTGATGCCTCCAGTTTTGTTCTTTTTGCTTAGGAGTGTCTTGGCAATGTGGGGTCTTTTTTGGTTCCATATGAACTTTAAAGCAGTTTTTTTCCAATTCTGTGAAGAAAGTCATTGGTAGCTTAATGGGGATGGCATTGAATCTATAAATTACCTGGGGCAGTATGGCCATTTTCACAATATTGATTCTTCCTATCCATGAGCATGGTATGTTCTTCCATTTGTTTGTATCCTCTTTTATTTCACTGAGCAGTAGTTTGTAGTTCTCCTTGAAGAGGTCCTTTACATCCCTTGCAAGTTGGATTCCTAGGTATTTTATTCTCTTTGAAGCTATTGTGAATGGGATTTCATTCATGATTTGGTTCTCTGTTTGTCTGTTACTGGTGTCTAAGAACGCTTGTGATTTTTCACATTGATTTTGTATCCTGAGACTTTGCTGAAGCTCCTTATCAGCTTAAGGAGATTTTGGGCTCTGATAATGGGGTTTTCTAAATCTACAATCATGTCATCTGCAAACAGGGACAATTTGACTTTTCTTTTCCTAACTGAATACCCTTTATTTCTTTTTCTTGCCTGATTGCCCTAGCCAGAACTTCCAACACTATGTTGAATAGGAGTTGTGAGAGAGGGCATCCCTGTATGATATATAACTTATTTAATAAATGCCAAATTATTCAGAATTTTTATTTACTTTTTTGTCATTTTTGGTAAATTGATTTACAAAAGATTTTTTTAATTGAATTTCAATTGTCAAATGTATTATTATAACATAGTTTGTACATACATATTTTGTACCTACAAATTTGTACTACAAATTTTCCTTTAAGCACTTTTGTTTAACTTTAATACTACTGCTTTTGATAAGACCCATATATGTGACTTGATTAAGAATAGCTCTCTGTCTGATATGGTTTGGCTGTGTCCCCACCCAAAATCTCATCGTGAATTGTCATCCCCATAATCTCCATAATCCCCATGTGTCAACGGGGAGAGAAGGTGGAGGTAATTTGATAATGGGGGCAGTTTCTCCCATGCTGTTCTCATGATAGTGAGTGAGTCTCACAGGATCTGATGTTTTTATAAGCATCTGGCATTTCCCCTGCTTGCACTCACCCCTCCTGCCTCTCTTTGAGGAAAGTGCCTGCTTCTTCTTTGTCTTCTGCAGTGACTGTAAGTTTCCTGAGGCCTCCCCAGGAATGCAGAACTGTGAGTCAATTAAACATCTTTCCTTTATAAATGATCTGGCCGTGAGTATTTCTTCATAGTAGTGTGTGACAGACTAATCAGATTTATAATTGGAAATCTGATCTTTTTAAGAAATGCAAAGCTCAATATAATTCCAATAGCTAACTCACAAAGAAATGTCTTTTACAGAGCACATTAATTTTAATAAAGCCATGTGCTGTCATACTGCCAAGGATAAATACACATTTAAGAAAAAATTATAATGTAATAAATAGTAATAAAAACAAAATAAAACAATAATTTATAATATATCAACTATGCAAAGTCAAAAAATAATTTAAAGAAGAGAGAGAATATGAAAGGTAATTTGTTTCCTTAGAAAAGTAAGCTATAATATTGTAATCTTGAAACAAAAATGAATTAAATTGTCTAAAAACTTAAAATATAACAGAACTAATTAAGAGTTGGAAAATAAAGGAGATTTTCTTGAAAGTATAGCCAAAGAGAAAGCAATAGAAATTACGAAATCAAACACTTAAAAATAAACAACAACCTAGGTACAATCTATTTCAGGAGTTTAAATCCCAGAAAACGAAAAGACTAGAAGTCAAAGAGAGAAGATGGAAGAGCTAATTCAAAGCTAATTCAAAAAAATCCTTGAACTAAATGAAGTTTTCAGACTGAAATGAATTAGCAAGACCATCTCACCTTGTATGAAAATAGACCTATAACAAGACACATTTTCATATTTCAAAATACCAAACAGGGAGATGTTTCTGCAATTATGCAGAAGGGAAAAGACAAAGAGAGGAAGGTTTTATTCAGTGAAAAAAATCAAAATGACACTAATTTTCTTTATAGCAATATTGAAAATTGGAAGACAGTAGAGCTTCACTTTTTAAATTCTGAAGGAAAATTATTTCCAACTTAAAATTTCATCGAGTTTTCACCTAAGCATTTCAGGTAGAATCAACATATTTATAGACATGCAAGGTGTATAATTTTACCTTCCTTAGAGTGTGCTTTGTAATAACAAGAGATTAAAATAACAAATAAGTTAATATATGATTCAAGTAACAGAGAATCTAATCTAAGAAAAAAAGCAGAGAATGTTTAGGAAAATTGTGAAGGAATATGTCCACGCACCAGGCCTAAAGAATAGCCGGATAAGACTAAACTCAATCAGAATCATCTGGGAGAAGGTTCTCAGATGATTACATTGATGGATGATCTAAAGTTTTCTAGTGTAGTGAGATAATAAATTTAGGGTTAATTTTGTGAACAGAACATAGAAAATAAAACAAAGGAAATATAAGACATTATTGGTTTAGCTATAAATAGCCATGTAACTATAAATACTGAATTTCTATGTAATCAAAATTGAAATATAACTTTTGGGATGGTGGGAGGTGAAAATAAAATAGGAGTCTGGGAGTGCATGAAAGAGGATTAAATTCTGATCTTCCATAGCAAGAAGTCAATAGACAATATCTCAAACTGAAAAACTAGGAAAAATGATATAAGAATATTATTTAGAGATATGGAAGTAAACCTTTGAAAGTAAGTTGAAAACTGTCATTGCCCTGCTGTGTGCCTAGCAGCATGTGTGAATCCAGTTGACTCTTTAAATCATGGTACCTGGATAAGTTTGATAAAAATAAAAACTAGGTTTAAAATTTAATACAATGCACTCTTTACTAGAGGCAACATTATAAGTAAATCTTATAAAAATCACATGGAGTGAATGAAGCTCAAAGTAGTAGACTGTATATATATATATATGTGTGTACACACACACACACACACATATAAATATATACCTCTTATATAAAGTACAAAAAGACACAATTAATGTATAGTGTTAGAAGTCATGACAGGCTAGTGTTTTCTGCTGAAACATAATTCGAGCATTTTTACTACCCATTATAAAATACTTAGGTTCTCTAAGTTCAGTTTTTGTCTCTTGTAATATAATCCACTAAATGTGTAGGTGTCAGCTGGCTTTCCTCATGTCACCTTTTAGTAATTTAGGCTTAGAAAGTTGGTGCTAAACAATGATGGTACTGTGGCTACTGCTGTTGAAATCTTTATCTCTGACCCAAAAGTCTGATGTTTTCTGCCAAGATCCATGAAATGATGGCAGGCTAACTTGTTTATTCACAGGTAAGGTAAAATGTCAAACCCTTTACAGTCCCTAACAATAATATAGTTATAAATATAAGTTAAACAAATATTTGACCCAGGAATTCTAATGCTAGTTATATATACCCAAACTCTATGTATCCAGGAACACCGGGAGAAATGCACATAAATCTTTATAACAAAATTATTTATACTAGCCTAAATATGCAAAAATATCATTTGCTTCATAATAGAATAAACAAATTGTGATGTATTCAAACAATGAATCATCTTGTATCAAGGGAAAAAACTATAGCTACCTATTTTTAAAAAGCATAAGTAAATTTTTAAAACATAATGTTGAATAATATTAGCCAAATACAAAAGAATACATTCCAAATATATGATTAAAATCAGACAAAATTATGTGTCTTTAAAGATGATTATTTAAATATTCAACTGTCGATAAAAGCAAACAAGCGAAAAACTTTAAATTAGTAAATTGTTTAAGTTTGTGAATGAAGGGGTTTGTGATTGACAGGGATTCTGAGGTGCTGGCATGTTGTTTTTCTAACATGGTATGATGTACATTTTAGATGTCAACTTGATTGGATTAAAAAATATCTAGAGAACTGGTAAAGCATTGTTTCTGCTGCATCTGTAAGGGTGTTTCCAGAGGAGATTGGCATGTGAGTCAGAGGACTGAGTGAGGAAGATTCGTCCTCAATGTGGGCAGGCATTATCTAATCTTTTTATTCTAATTGGGTTCTAGTAGAACAAAAAAGGCAAGAAAAAGGCAATCTTCCCCCCCAACACTACCCCCACACATAGACATCGTCCCCCCCCCCACCCCCAACCCCTGTGTCCTTGCCTCCTGGAGCTAGGACATTCTTCTTCCTTTGCACATCAGAACTCCCGGTTTGCCTGCCTTTGAACTCCAGGACTTATACCAACATCACCCACTACCTGGGATTCTCAGGCCTTTGGCCTCAGACTGAGAATTACACCATCAGCCTCCACAGTCCTGAAGCTTTTGGCCTTGGACTAAGCCATGGTACCACATATCCCAGGGCCTCTAGCTTACAGAAGGCCTGTCATGGGATCTCTCAGCCTCTATAATTGTATGAGCCAATTTCCGTAATAAATCACCTCCTATCTATCTATCTATCTATCTATCTATCTATCTATCTATCTCCTCTTAGTTCTGCCTCTTTGAAGAACCTAATACATGTGGGTTTAATTACACATGTCTATGCTTTATGCAATATTATTAAGTTGTTTACTTTTTGTTTTGTATATTTTGCTTTTTGTGTTTTATACTTCATAATTGAGATGGTTACATTTAAAAACTATAATTAGTATCTTAATGAAGGGGCTATGTATCATATGTGATCGGCATAACTCATTTTCAATAAGCCAGAAAATGAATCTGATATGTAATTACCTAGAATGCCAAATAAACTCCACAACCAATGCAAAATATTTAAAATAATTTAAAAATCATGGAGAATAAGTGACAAGCTCTAACATATATCTAATTTGTTACCAGTGGTAAGAAACAGAAAGAAAAGATGAACAAAGAAAATAGTAAACTTTAGCACATTTAAACCAATATTTTATTTTTAAAATAAAAATAATGATGACTGAAAAGAATGAGAAACTAAATAGTGAACATCAATAGGACAGATTCAAATATGGGGTAATACAAGTTTGAACATTAGTATGGTCACCTTATCTACAATGAGGACATATTGATGAAATGTATGGTTTTTGAAGTTATATAAACATTTAAAAATCTCTAAGTAACCACTAAGTAAATATAGGGTAATTAAAATTTAAATAGAAAGACATAAGGAAAAACAGATATAAAAAACAAAAGAGAAGTGTATAACAAGCTGGAAGAAATGATTCTAAATAATACAATAGGCACAATTATGTAAATGAACTAAATTTCTAGTTAAAATACATTTGTCAAACAGGATAAAAAACACAATTTAGCTATTTACAAGATATGCGCTTGAACAATAAAAACAGGAAAATTGAAAGTAAATATTTGTAATACTATATATCATGTATTGTTAACCCAAAGTAAAATCTAACAAAAGAAAACTTAAGGAAAAATGTGTTTTACTATCCTTGAAAAGCTACTAAATATTGGCAAAATGGTTAGATGACCAGGAAAATATAACAATTCTAAACCTGTGTGTACCTACAAATGTGACTTCAATAAATGTAAAGTAAAAATTAATGAAATTATAAGCAGAATGACAAGTTTATTATTTTAGAAAATGTCTACCATCTTTTTAAGAAATGTTATATCAGTATATTTTTTAAAAAGAATATAGAAGACGTGAACAACATAATTAATCAACCTGAACTTAATAGACATAAATAGAATACTGCATCTAAAAATTAAAATCTCTTCAAGTATGTCTGAATTATTAATGAAAAAAAATTTCCAACAAATTTCAAATAAGCATTGCTGTACATAACACATACTCTGACCTCAGTACAAATAAGTTAAAAGTTAATAACAAAAAACATTTTTTTTTTTTTTTTTTTTTTGAGACGGAGTCTCGCTCTGTCGCCCAGGCTGGAGTGCAGTGGCGCGATCTCGGCTCACTGCAAGCTCCGCCTCCCGGGCTTACGCCATTCTCCTGCCTCAGCCTCCCGAGTAGCTGGGACTACAGGCGCCCACCACCTCGCCCGGCTAGTTTTTTGTATTTTTTAGTAGAGACGGGGTTTCACCGTGTTCACCAGGATGGTCTCGATCTCCTGACCTCGTGATCCACCCGTCTCGGCCTCCCAAAGTGCTGGGATTACAGGCTTGAGCCACCGCGCCCGGCCCAAAAAACATTAAAACTAACATTTGTATGTTTTTAAAACTACTTCTAAATAAATTGCGATGACAGTGGCACAATTATAAATTTGATACACATCATAATTAGTTCATCCTATCTCTTGTATGTGTGAAATGTATTTTATTATATATAAATTATATCTCAGTAAAGCTGTTAACAAAGTAGTTCCCATCATGTTATCAAGAAATGATCAATCCAATGCAAAAATAGCCCAAAAATATAATTATTTTACGGCATAGAAATCACCAATAAATATGTGAAAAGTGTCTCACCCTCATTAGAAATCAGAGAAAGGCAAAATATAAACAAACTGGGAAATCATTTTATGTCCAAACTTCACAAAATGTGAAAAGTCTGGCAATACTCTTTAAAGAATAGCATGGAAGATAACAGGAACCATCATACACTGCTGCTAGGAATCTAAATAGACAAAATTATCCTGGGCAAAATGGTGTTATCTAGTGAAGTGTAAATTTTTCCTTTCACCCAGTAATTTCAAGTGAGTGTTTGTATATGTGTGCATGTGTGTGGTGCATAAATAATAGCAGGAACAACAAAAAGAAACCTAGAAACATTTAAAATTTCCAACAACAGAAATATGGATGAATAAACTGTGATGTATTTATACAATGAAACATGTAAAGGAGTGAAAACTGAACAAATTACTGCCAAACATACCAACATAAGCAAATTTCAAGATCCCAAGACTGAGTAAAGAAATGTCATTGAAATAT
The DNA here is from genome assembly GCF_003255815.1 of Theropithecus gelada. Lineage (NCBI taxonomy): Eukaryota > Metazoa > Chordata > Mammalia > Primates > Cercopithecidae > Theropithecus > Theropithecus gelada. The sequence continues at coordinate 32,289,774 of NC_037679.1, read as the reverse complement.
AGAAAGAGCATTATTTCGTTTATAGCAATATAAAAAAGAAAATGAAATCATAGATGGTTCTCAATATATATGTATATATATGTGTGTGTATGTATGTACATATATATGGTAAAATAGTTTAAAGGGATGGAGAAAACTTTCACAATATTTAGAATAATGGTGACCTCTGGCAAGGAGGCAGATACAACCAAGGAAGGGTTCATGAACACTCTTGAAGTCTCTGATTATTTTGTATTTATTTTCCATGTAGGAACATATGCATGTCTCATTTATTCTTCTTCAAATTGGACCAATATATCATTGTATAACCTTCTCTATTTTATTTCTTAAAATGTTTATTATAAATATATGTCTATTCTATGAAAATCTTTTTTTCCCTTTACATAAAGACTCTATAGAGCCATGTCATTTGATAATATGGTCAGTTTTTTTTGTTGTTGTTTGTTTGTTTAGTTTACCTTAACTCAGGAAGTTGCTTTTGGCTTTATCTCATCTTTTAAAAAATTCATATCTTATTATTACTTCTGTAATTTCTTTGAAAACATTAAATAGATGATATTTAAAATAGCTTCAGTTTTCAAAAGAAAATGTTAAGTATGCATTCTTCCCAAATTGCTTTGTTTACTAAGTTTTTCTACTTTGGAGATTATTTTTGGTATTCTGTGTTTTGTGTTGATTGGTTATTGCTGGTATTGTCTTTACTTATTCTACATTGAAAAGGCATATACCCTTTATTCTGAAGTCATGCTAAATTATTACAAATGAATAACTATTATTTCTCCTTATTATTCACTAATTAGAATTTCTATTTTCCTCTCAGAACTCTAAAATCAATTATAAATTCATAATTAAATTCTCATTAGAATGAAAAAATAATCAATACACATAGAATAAAATTCTTCCGAGGCCACATACTTCTCCAATAGTTGCCCACTCCCTAGATGCAGTTAACATGTTTTCTCCAAATTATTCTATTAATGTATTATAAATCGAATCAGTTTCAACATGAAGTTATTTTTTAAATTTGATGACTTAATTTTAAAAACTAATACATAGAAATGTGGACTTTTATATATTTAGTTTAGACAGCTACTTTATTAAACTATCTCTTTCCTTTTGATTAGCTGTTTCTAGGTATATAATTCTGTTCTCCATTAATAATGATACTTTTTGTTCGCTTTGTAATGACTAACATGCTTCAAGTTCTGTGAATGACAATGCAGACAGAACCCATTCTTGGTCTAGCTACAATTATAGTAATTTGTCATTAAATGATGATGTTGGTGTTTGAGACCTAAAATGATTAATTTTATTCATTTTAATACTTTATGTTACAGTACAGTAATGACGATGATGATAGCTAACAGTTATTGAGAAGCCCAAGCAATGTATCATTTATCAATGTAACTACCTTACATTCTTTATCTCACTTTGTCTTTCTAAGAACCCATGGCATAATGCAGAAACTAACTTTAGAGGACTGATCAGCTAGCTCGCAGTAGAAGCAGAACTCAAACTTAGTCTATAGTAATGCAAACTATTCATTATTTTAATTACTATGCTATTTATTTAATAATAGTTTTAAATAGTCTTAAACCTATTAAAAATCAATTCCTAAAGCAGGTATATTTAAGTATACTAAAATGTTAATGATTCAAGTGACAGGTCATAAAAGGTAAATTCATTATCTTTTAAAAACAAAAGCAAGATTTGTTGAATTTTTCTTCCCTTCTTCACTATTTCTTTTTTTTCCCCTGTGTTTCTCTGTTCCATCTGTTTCACTTAAATTACACTTCAAACAAAACAGAATTGTAAACCTCTGGGCACATGAAGTATATAACCTTTGGGCTGAGTTCATTGCCTTGCCTGTGGGCCACTACACATTTGACCATCACCTGTATTTTCACTACATTGCATGGTCATTTAAAGTTCTGTGCTGGTTTACAAGTTGTCCTAGGGTTTAATTTTGCAAGTAATTCAAGCCTGAACCTTCTCTTTTACCCGACTTATTTAACATATTTTTGTCAGACCAAAATTATATTGATTTTTCATATTATTTCTGATTAGCAAGCAAAGTGAAGAGTAAAACCCAAACACCTTTCCTAGAAATCTAGGAGGCAATTAAAAGAAATCACTAGGGCATTGTGTAATGTCCCTAACACTTACTCCTTTTGATACCCATTGCTTACTTTTTGAACAAGTTTTTTCCTGAACACTGGCATGCAGGAGGCAAATAATATTATCCGTAATAGATTGTGCAGTAGATCCAAGCAAGGCTGGCAAAAAACCAAAGCAAACACAGCATTCATCTTCAGTTGTAGTACAAAAAGACCAGTAATGCCAATTTGTTTCCCAAACAAAATAAAAATAAATGAGGAAATATAGCCTGTGGTGGAGAAGGAAGAATGATATATCCTGAATTTAGAAGACTGACAAAAGTGGAGGGCAAATGCGACTACACAGATATCAGTTATTTGATTTTTCTGCAAATTACTTACATTCTGAGTCAAGCTTCTTCATGTTCAAAATGAGGATAATTCAATTTTGCTAATAGTGTTTATTGTGAATATACACAGTGAATGTAAGAAAGACTGAGGTTTCAGTGGCAGCAGTACTTGCCAAAATGGCAAAGATCCAGCCGACTAACAGCTCCATGAGATGCACTTTGTCGCTGTAGTACCATATTGGCTGTAGCTTGCCTGTCTAGGATATTCCCCAAGCTTGGTTCTCTAGTTTTCCTACTGATCTTACCCATGGCTCAGCTGAGACCTCTTCAATGAAGTCCTTTTCTGCTTAACTTGTTTCTGTTATTTATAACTGAAAACCATACTATATTATACTCGTTAGTCATTCTATACTAGTCAGTATAGAAATGTGAATGGTGTCCAAGAACAAACCTTCAGCGGCATAGGGAATTCTAGGCTTTGTTCACTGGCATAATTGAGACTGAAGATTATGAACATTCAAATTAACATTGAGAGTTACAACAATCCAATCACACTCTTTTGTTTTAAAATATACAATTAAGTTATTATTGACTATAGTCACCCTGTTGTGATATCAAATAGCAAGTCTCATTCATTCTTTCTATTTTTTTGTACCCATTAACCATCACCACACCCTCCGACAGCTCCCCACTTAAAGGATAAATGATTGAGGGGATGGATATACCATTCTCCATGATGAACTTACTTCACATTTCATGCCTGTATCAAAACATCTGATATACCCCACAAATATATACACCTAACATATATCCACAAAAATTAAAAAATAATTTAAAAAATTTAAAACACAGGTGGGTGTGGTGGCTCATGCCTGTAATCTCAGCACTTTGGGAGGCCAAGGTGAGTGGATCACCTGAGGTTGGAGGTTCAAGACCAGCCTGACAAACATGGAGCAACGCTGTCTCTACTAAAAATACAAAATTAGCCGGGCATGGCGGTGCATGCCTGTAACCCCAGCTACTTGGGAGGCTGAGTCAGGAGAATCTCTTGAACCCAGGAGGCATAGGTTGTGGTGAGCCGAGATTGTGCCATTGGCCATTGCACTCCAGCCTGGGCAACAAGAGTGAAACTCTGTCTCAAATAATAATAATAATAATAATAATAAAACACAAATTAACAGTAAGAGATAGAAATTTGTCATTCTATGGTAAACCCGTAAGGAATGGGTTATCCAATCCATTTCTACAGTCATCTGAAATAAAGTGCCTGTTGATAAAAATATCTTTGGGATCTGAATGGCAACTGCCATAAATTAGTATGATGGGCATGTGAAAATAAAATGTTTATTTCTACCACACTAAACATAATAAGAAAGACAGCAACAAGATCAGATTTTAAAATTCTCAGCTAAAGGCAAAGATTGAAACTCAAGCCCTTTCTGGGTTCCTTTTTATTATTAATTAATTAATTAATTAATTTACTTTTACACTTTAAGTCCTGGGATACATGTGCAGAACATGCAGATTCATTACATAGGTATACACGTGCTATGGTGGTTTGCTGCACCCATCAACTTGTCATCTACATTAGGTATTTCACCTAATGCCATCCCTCCCCCATCCACAGATCCCCCAACAGGCCTCAGTGTGTGATGTTCCCTTCCCTGTGTCCATGTGTTCTCATTGTTCAACTCCCACTTATGAGTGAGAACATGCAGTGTTTGGTTTTATTGTTCCTGTGTTACCATTCAGGACATAGGCATGAGCAAAGATTTTGTGACTAAAACACCAAAAGCTATGACAACAAAAGCCAAAATTGACAAATGGGATCTAATTAAACTTAAGAGCTTCTGCACAGCAAAATAAACTATCATCAGAATGAACAGACAACTTAACTGAATGGGAGAAAATTTTTGCAATCTATCCATCTGACAAAGGGCTAATATCCAGAATCTACAAAGAACTTAAATGAATTTACAGGAAAAAAACAAATGTCCCTATCGAAAAGTGGGTGAAGGATATGAACAGACACTTCTCAAAAGAAAACATTTATGCAGCCAACAGACATGAATAAAAGCTCATCACAATTGGTCATTAGAGAAATGCAAATCAAAACCACAATGTGATACCATCTCACGCCAGTTAAAATGGTGATCATTAAAAAGTCAGGAAACAACACATGCTGGAGAAGATGTGGAGAAACAGGAATGCTTTTACACAGTTGGAAAATTAGTTCAACCATTGCGTAAGACAATGTAAATTAGTTCAACCATTGTGGAAGACACTGTGGCAATTCCTCAAGGATCTAGAATCAGAAATACCATTTGACCCAGCAATCCCATTACTGCGTATATACCCAAAGAATTATAAATCATTCTACTATAAAGACACATGCACACATATGTTTATTGAAGCACTATTCACAATAGCAAAGACTTGGAACCAACCCAAATGCCCATCAATGATAGACTGGATAAAAAAAATGTGGCACACATACACCATGGAATAATATGCAGCCATAAAAAAGGATGAGTTCATGTCCTTTGCAGGGACATGGATGAAACTGGAAGCCATCTGGGTTCCTTTTAAAACCACCCAAGGAGTCTTAGTAAAAGAAGCTAACATTTGCACCAGGACATTATCAAATTAAAAATGAAAATAATTTCCTAGCTTCATAGATCTCTTATGCAAAATTTAGATTATTTGTGGAGAAGGAGTTGGACCACGATAATTGGAAAGGGAGATTAAAGAGAACAAGAATATCCTAAACCCCAAATCAACTGATAAGAGTCTTTCACTGAAGAATTACTCTGCTATCATGAAGATTCTGTAACAACCTTGGCTGATGGAGTTACCCTGAAAAGAGAAGAGAATTTCCTAATGCTTTCCCTCCCCCTTCCTCTTTATCTCTAGCTGATAACTCCAGATATCGTCATCATCTGGATGAATGATAAAAATACAAACAAATCAAAAAACCTAGCATTGGAACTTTTGTAACACTGAAATAATTATGATTCTTCAGTTACATGACAAAATTACATATTCTCAGGATGGATTCGGTAGGTAATTGGTCAATGAAAAACTTTTTTAAAAAAACTTAAAAATAGCCAAATTTATGGGCTTTTTTTAATACAGTGAAAACTCCAGTGGAAGGAAAGAAAAGGCTAGAGCAAGTAAGGCCAGTAGCAGCAACACCACTACCAGCAACAACGAGCATTGCTATTCTGAACATGGTGCACTTGCAGTGCTCTCTTGTCTTTGTTTGGCTGTTCTGGTTCCTTTTCAAATCCAGGTTCAATTGATTCTGTGATCTACTGAAAAAACTTCTAATATATTTCTTTTTGGCATAAATTAACCAGTGTTAATTTCTGATTAATACAATAGGTATTACTATTGTATAGGATTAATACAATAGGTATTACTAATTATTGGAATACTTTGTAACATAAATTGGTTATGTTACTATGAATAATAATAAATAAAATTTCTAATGTGAAAATCAAGTTGAATTTGAATTTGCCAGTGTGTAACTGAACCCTAATAAGTAGATTATAGAGTAGCTCTTATATAAATATTCATCAAAGAAAAAATAATTATTCTATAGTTATCACTCTCTCACCTTTCTATGGTTATTATAGAATTAAATCTACAATTTATTTGCACAATTATAATTTTGATTATGATTAGTTTCATGTACATATATTTTACAGTAATAGTCAAAATTTTCTAAATCATTCCTCTATGATATGAATAGAAAACAATGCCTAACAATAGAGAAGACATTTTAAATTCATATTTAAAAATGTGGTTACTAGTTTGTGCAATGCTTAATTTTCTCATTGTCCATTCAAACATTCTGCAACTACCTATAAATTACCAGAATTGCAATTTCAATCATCAGCCGTCAATCAAAATGTCAATATAAGGAAAAAAAGCTTCCATCTTTGGCACAGATTAAAATAGTGCTTATTTCACTATGCTACATTAAGAAGTTTGAATTCATTTGTTTTATAAAATTCATTACCTTATGGAGCAATACATATTTTGAAATGCATTTAAGTAATGGATTTTTGTTACTGTTATTAATAACTCTAATAATATTTTCAAAACAAATATTTTAATACCATAAGCATTATTTTTATGATTTTTAACATTTTTTCCCATTCCAAAAATATACCTCATGTAATCTCGCCTACTCTACTCAACAGTTATTGTATTACATTATATTATTCTCCTTTACATTTATCAATATTTAAAATTATCATACACCTTTATTTTGTTTAATTGCTGTTTTTAGCCTAAAAATATAATACTGACAAAGTTGTCATTCAGATACTAAAAAGACAAAGAGACATTTTTAGGCAAATAAAAGCCAAGGGAGTTCATTACCACTAGGCCAGCATTACAAAAAAATGCCACAAGGATTTGTTCAAGCTGCAATGAAAGGATGTTATTTCATAACATGAGAACATATGAAAATATAAAACTTGCTGATAAAGGAAAGTATGTAGTGAAAATCAGAATAATACTCCAATGATGGTGTGTATCTTGCTTGATGCTATTACAAAGGGTGAAAAAAAATATTAAAAATAGGTAAGCTACAATAATTTGTTAACATATGCACGCATACCAAGATGGAAATTGTGACTTAAATAACATAAAATGTTGGAAGTAAGAGTAAAAATATGGAGTTTTTGTACGTGATTGAAGTTGTTATCACTTTATCATAGACTATTATAAAAATAAGATGTTTTATATAATCTTAAGATAACCATAAGGGAAAAACCTCCAGTAGATACGCAAGAGTTACAAACAAAGGAATCCAAGCATACCACTGAGAAAATAATTAAATCATAAAGACAGAAAGAGTGAAAGAATGAAAAGCAGTCAGAAAACAATTAACAAAGTGGCAGAATTACACCATTACCTATCAATAATTACTTTAAATGTAAACAGACTCAGTTCTCCAGTCAAGATACATAAAGTGGCTTAATGGATAAAACCAAGATCCACCTATATGCTACCTACAAGAGAACACACAAGATGGAGTGAATGGATGGAAAAATATATTCAAGACAAATAGTAACCAAAAGAGAGCAGACAAAATAGATTCAATTCAAATCTCTCACAAAACACAAGAAGTTTATTAAATAATGATCAAAGGGTTAGCTTAAGAAGAAAATATAACAATTACAAATATGCATGTACCTATCATCAAAACGCCTGAATATATACCAGCATAGATGCAAAATATAAAGCATAAAGCAAAAAAAAAAAAAAAAAGTAAAATCTAAAATATAAAGCAAACAATCTGAAAGGAGAAATAAAGAATAATACAGTCACAGTAGAAGACTGAAATACCCCATTCCCCATTACTAGTAGATCATCAGACAAGATACAAGATACAATAAGGGTACAGCCAAACTGAGCAATACTATAGACCAAATGGACCTAACAAATATAAAAGGAACTTTCTACCCCAAAACAGGAGAATACATATTCTCAAGCACACGTGGAGCATTTTCCAGGGTATAACACATGTTGAATTACAAAGTGAAGTCTCAGTAAATTAAAGCAGACCAAATTCACTCCAGGTATCTTTTCCATCATAATGAAATAAAACTAGAAATCAATAGTAGTAAGGAAAAAGGAACATTTACTAATACGTGGAAACTAAATAAGACACTCTTAAGCAACCCTGGGGTTAAAGAGACAATCAACAGGGAATTTAAAAAAATAGCTCTAGATAAATGAAACAAACAAACAAAAAATACATAGCAAAGCTTATAGGATACAACAAAAGCAGTATTAACAGGAAAGTTTATAGCAATAAATGGTTACCTTAAAAAAAGATTCAAATAAGTATTAAAACAGGAGAATAAATTAAGCCCAAATATAGCAGAAGAAAAAGAATAAAGATTAGAGCCAAAATAAATCAAAGAGTTTAGAAAAATAATTTTAAAATCAACAAAACTAAGATTTTTTTTTAAGTAAACAAAACTGACAAAATCTTTAGCTAGACTAAGGGGAAGGAAGCATTGAATCAAATTAAATCAGATATGAGAGAGAAGATATAATAAATATCTCATAATTTTTTAAAAAAATTATAAGAAACTATTATAATTATACATTAAGAAATTGGATAATCTAGAAGAAATTGATGATTTCCTAGGAATACACAACCTATCAAAGCTAAATCAAGAAATAGTGAAAACCTGTACTGACCAATAACACATAAGGAGTTTGAATTAGTAATTAAAAGCTTCCCAACAAAGAAAGACTCACCATCATATATGTCTTCAAGGGTGAATTCTAACAAACATTCAAAAAAGAATTAAACTTTTCCAAAAATTTGAAGAGGAAACACATTCAAACTCATTTTGTGAGTCTACCTTTAATCTGATACCAAAGTAAGACAAAGGCGCCACATATACAGAAAACTACAGGCCAATATCTCTGATGAATATAGATTCAAAATTTCTCAATATAATATTAGAAAACCAAATTTAACAGCACATTAAAATGATTACAGAGCATAACCAAGTGGTATTTATTCCTGGGAGGCAAGGATTGTTCAACATTCACAAACTAATCAATGTGATATGCCACATTAAAAAAAAATAGAAAAAAATATGATCATCTCAATAAATGGAGTAAATGCATTTGAGAAAGCTCCACATACAATCATAAATAAAACTCTCAACAAAATAGGTATATAAGGAAATTACAGTAACATAAGAAAGGCCATAGATGAAAATGCTACAGCTGACTTTATAATAAATAGGGAAAAACTCAAAATTTTTCTCCCAACATACAGTAGATTTTCAACACTTCTATTCAACATACTATTAGAAATTCTAGTTAAACAATTAGACCATTAAAACAAACAAAAGGTATCCAAATAAGAAAGGAAGAAGTTAAATTAGATCTGTTTGCAGAAGACATGATCATATAATGTAGAAAACCATAAAGACTGAACCAAAAAAATAAAACCTGTTAGAACTAATAACACATTCAGTAAATTTGTAGGATAAAAAATCAACATAAAAAATCAGACCCATTTATATAAAAAATGATGAACCATTGGAAAATAAAATTAAGAAATACTTTCATTCACAATAACAACAAAATTAAAATACTAAAAACTAAACCCAATCAAAAAGTAAAAGACTTTTAAAAATTATAAAACATCAATGGAAATTAAAGAAGATACAGACAAATGGAAAGCCATCCTATACTCTTGGGTTGAAAGATTTAATATTGTTAAAATGTCTATATTACCCAAAGTGATCTAAAGAATCAATGCAATCCCTATCAAAAATCTCAGTAAAATTCTTTACAAAAATAGAAAAAAAAAAAATCTTAAAATTCATGTGGAATCACACAAGACCAGATAGTTATGCAATTTTGAGCAAGAAGACCAAAACAGGAGGCATCACAAAGCTGGAGCCATTAAAAAATATGGTAATGGAACAAAAAGAGAGATTGATTAATGAAACCAAACAGCACAGAAATACAACCATGTTTCTTGTCAACTGGTATTCAACAAGGATGCCAAGAACACCCAATGGAGAAAGGACAGTCTTGTCAGTAAATAGTGCTGAGAAAACTGAATATCCATATGAAAAGTTTAAAATTGGAACATAATCTTATAAAACATTCTAAAATCGACTCAACTTTGATTAAAGATTAAACTTAAGACCTGAAACCATAGAACTACTAGAAGCACATATAGGGGAAAAGTTTCTTGATATTTGTCTGGGCAATATTTTTTAGATATAAACTCTAAGAACAGATACCCATAGCATATATAGACAAGTCAGACTGTATCAAATAATAGAGCTTCTGCACAGCAAATAAAATCATCAACAGAGTGGAAAGGCAGCTTATGGAATGGGATAAAATATTTGCAAACCATATGTCTGATAAGGGGTTAATATGCAAAGCATATAAAAAAGGTACACAACTCAATAGCAAAATAATAAATAACCTGATTAATATATGGGCTAGGGACTTGAATAGATATTTCCCAAAAGAATACATAGACATGGACAACAGGTATATGAAACAGTGCTCAAATCACTAATCATCAGGGAAATATTAATGAAAACCAGAATGAGATATTACTTCACATGTGCTTGAAAAGCTATTATCAAAAAGATAAAAGAGAAGCATTGGTTAGGATGTTGAAACAAGGGAATCCTTTCACAACGTTGGTGGGACTATAAATTGGTATTGCCATTGTGAAAAACAGAATGGAAATGCCTCAAAAATGTTTAAAAAATAGAACTACCATATAATCCAGCCATTCCACTTATAGATGTACATGCAAAGGAAAAATCAGTATCCCAAAGAGATAACTGTATCATCATATTCTCTATAGGGTCATTCACAATAACCAAAATGTGGAACCAATCTAAGTGTTCCTGGTAGGAGGAAGAGATTAAAAACATGTTACACACACACACACACACAAGTGAAATGAAATATTCCACAGTCAAAAGAAGGAAATACTGCCATTTTCAACAACATGGATAAACCTAGAAGACATTATATTAAGTAAAGTAAGCCAGACACAGAAAAACTAATACTGCATAATTTCTCTTACATGTGAAGTCTTAAAAAGTCAAGCTCATAATTGCAGAGAGTAGAACAGTGGTTTCCAAAGCCCAGAGGCTGAGAGAAGTGGGGAAATGTTAATCAAATGGTACAAAATTTTAGTTACACAGAATAATAATTTCTGTAGATCTAATATATAGCACTGTGACTATAGTTAACAACAACATATCGTATATTTGAAATGTGCTAAGAGAGTTGATCTTAGAGAGTTGATCTTATAGAGTTGCTCTTAAGTGTTATCAGTCCAATAACAAGGTATTTGAGGTGATTGATATATTGCTCAGTTTGATTGTGAGCAGTTTATAGTGCATACATATATCATGACATCAGGTTGTACAGCTTAAATATATACTTTTTTTATTTGTCAAATATACCTCAATAAAGTTAGAAAGAAATAGTATGTGAAATTGATTGCCAGTGGTAGCCATGCACTAACATGTCCTCAACAAATTGTATTTTATTCTAATGGACTTGTGGGTTGAATTTAAGCAGTTGTTTAATTAATTATGATTTTTATAATTTTCTCCCTGATCATATTCTCAGGTAAGAAATAAAAATTTAGATTTTCCTTTTGTTCTAAAATGTAAAGTTTCAACAGAACATTGATTCTGTGGTTTGAATGCATCCCCCAGAGTTCATGCATTGGAAACTTAATCCCCAGTGAGTGTAATAGGGATGAGAGGTGAGACATTTAAGAGGTGATTAGGTTATCAGGGCTCTGTTATTATGAATAGAGAAATGTCATTATTGCAGGGCAAGGTTTCTTATCATGACAGTGAATTTGTTATCATTTCAAGTTTGGCCTTCCCTTCCTCCTTCTCATGTGTTATCTTACGTTTGCTCTTCTGGTTTTCCATCTTCTGCCACGGGATGACAGAGCAAGAGGGCCCTCATCAGATGTAGACCCTCCATCTCAGACTTCTCAGGCTCCAGAATTATGGGCCAAATAAATTTATGTTTATTATAAATTACTCAGTCTGTGGTATTCTTTTATAGCAGTACACAGTGGACTAAGACAATAGAATACTGCATATGCCCCAAAAGTTGTTTTTCCTATTTTTTTTTCAGGAAATGTAAATAATTACATATGCTCTATTAAATGTCAAATGACTATGTCCCGTATTTGTTTATAGAAAATATTTTTAACCTATCACTCTGAGCAAAATTTACGAAGTGCTGAAATATTTTGAAGTGAAATGGAAACTTAATTTCATATTATTATGGCATCTTGACAATTTGCTAGTTCCAAATTCTAGCAAACATTTTTTTTTTCCTTCTAAGATTGAGATGTTCTATTAGCAACACTTCAGGAAGGGAGAACCTGTGACTTTCCTCTATTTTGTTGGTAATTATAAGTAGGAGGCAGTCACAGCTCAACTACGTGTTGTAGGTGTGTGCTTGGTTTGGGAAGGAGGTTTACTTTGAGGAGAAAAACTAACCTATTATCTATGGAGTAAGAAAATGCCAGCCAGCGCAAATCTAAAAGTTTTTCAATTAAGCCAAGTAATTAGATTTTGGAATGTAGCCAGTGAACTTCCATTAAACAATCTAAATTGTGAAACTCAATGCCACTTCCAAAAAGGTTGTGTAAGAATTATAAATAAAAGTGAAACAGAATAGAAACTGTCTGATGCATGCACTTATGACAAATGTGCTCCAGGACCAAAAACAGAAAAATATGCTTTCCAAGTTTCTCATAGCATAAGGTGTACTAATGAATTTTACACATGAATCTTATGTGTGAAAGCAGTACATTGAATGAGCATAGTTTTCATAAACATAACCAAGCATCTCTAAAATGGAATCCTCTTTACCCACTATAATATGGCATACCACTGTATGACAGAATGTAGACTCCACAAAATGTACGCCATTGTCTTTTTGAATCGTATTTTTACAGTCATAAAAATAAAATCAGTCTTTTTATTAGGTTAGGTTACAAATCAACATTGAAAAATTACCAGTAAAAAATACCATTTTTAATAGAGGTTAAATACAAACTTTGATGAACTTTTCAGATAGTCTAATTTAATTCTCATTACATCTCTAAGAAGTAAAATAGTGAACATGTTACATTTAAGTCAAATTAAAATAAGAGCTAATTTTAAAAAAATGTTTTTTAAAACTTAACTTTGGAATCATCTCATGCTGCTTATTCTTACATTTTTACCTGCACTTTTTTAATATCGTTTTGCATTTACTTTTTGTCTTGTTTTAGAAGAGAACATAAGAACGTCAAAGTGGTGTGTATATATTTAATTGATCTCCTGCTGCAAATATCTAACATTGTGGAGCTTTATGCTATGAAATAAAATTAATATTGACAATGATGAAAACTATTAGACAAAATAAAGCCATATGTATTTTTATAGCCCAGAAATCTCTGTCATGATGGAATATAAGTGCTGCCTATGCATTTATGAGGACATATGAGACCATTAAAATGAATACATCTCTTCATCATGAAAGACAGCTCTTCAAATACCCCATGTTTATGGATAATGGATTGTTAGGGGTTACAAACAATGTCTAGTGTTCCCTAACCCGCTTCCCACAGACACATAATCGTCCAGAAGATGCCCTATTATTTTTCTGAGTATCTCTTGGGAACAGGAAAGATGTTTCAGAGCCTGTACCTAGAGTGACAATGTAAAATGGTACCTTATACTTACATAGAGTTTTAGTCAAGATATGGAATTAGAAATTAGATGTTAGGTATTACTTTTTACAATGTTGTAAAACATGCCTTTGCACTCCGAAGTGCAAAAATGAAAAAAAAAAATGGAATAGAAAAAGAAAATATAAAAGCATCAAACATAGCTATTGTAAATATAATAGCAAAATGTTTTATCTTTCTTGATAAAAAGACAATGAGAATCTGCCACGGAGCTCTGAAACAAAGTTGATTTTGCATGATGTATATATGCAAGATTGACAATTCAAAGTTCTAGATGAACTAAAAAAATAGAAGGGAAAAAAAGGCTATTAGTCCCTAGCAAGTTACTCTGCTTACCCTTTTTATCTGATCTCCATTTGAAGACAGATAGTTATAAATTATGAAACTTCTCTATAGAGAACTCTCAAGTGAACTCACTATGTCCTGAAAATAGCTGAATATTCTAGTATCTCATCACTAACCCTGGATCCTTTGGTTCCCAAATGTCCATCCATTTATTATTACTGAGAACCAACGTATTATTATTGAGAATCAGGATGCCTTCTCCCACAATACTACTACAAATCTCTGATCTTTGTTACTTATGAACTGCAAGGTCTGGAAGCCAAGATGTTCATGCCAAGTCCCAGGTGAGGACCATAGGCTGTGGACCATATCTATCAGTAAGAAGAGTCTTAGTGCAGAGTTACCTCCTTTGTTCAGCAGGAAAGGATGGCAAATTGGAGGAATTCACATTCAGCAGCCAAGTTTGTTCAGACACTGTGAGCCTCTATTTTTTCTACAAAAAGTAGAAAAATTTTGACACCACTTGGAGTCAAAATACCTATGTTTACATATCAACAATAGGACTCACTGCTTGTGTAACTTGGGGATCTCAATGGTAAGTACTGCTCCTAAAATGAGGAAGTTAGTTCAGTGAGATCTAATTCAGGTATTGGATTATTTGTGAGAATTTATTTTATTTTATTTTATTTTATTATTTTTGAAATGGAGTTTCGCTCTTCTCGCCCAGGCTACAGTGCAATGGCAGAATCTCGGCTCACTGAACCTCCACCTCCCTGTTCAAGCGATTCTCCTGCCTTAGCCTTCCAAGTAGCTGGGGATTATAGGCACATGCCACCACACCTGGCTACACTGTTGGTAGAGACAAGGTTTTGCCATGTTGGCCAGGCTGGTCTCAAACTCCTGACCTCAGGTGATCCACCTGCCTCAGCTTCCCAAAGTGTGGGCGGAAGGGAGTGATTACAGGCATGAGCCACTGCACCTGGTCTCTACAGAATTTAGTAGTTAGCTTTTGAACAACACTTGATACCATACTTAAATATTTTAAACAATAAGGAATCATTAACCAGCATAAAGCATTGAGAATCATGTGTTTCAGATGCTTGTTTCAGAATGTTTCTTGATGGAAAAGTGATGAGAGATGAGAGGTGAGAGCCTGGGTATCAGAAGACTGGTTACAAGAGTGGTGCAATTATCAGGCCACAGATGATGAAGCAGAGAACACATTGAGTGGGTCCAGCATATTCAGTGCAGTTTTCTCTGTGGTGTGAGTTCTCTAGAACTCACAGATAGGTTGCCAGAGAGGGACAAAATCATTAAGGAAACTTCTATTCTATGAGATTGGTGCTCTGTAGAATGGATAGTAATTTTGTCTGGGTTTTCTAGGAACTCTATGCATCATAAGAGCTTAAGGAAAGGGAAAGAAAGAGCAGTTATTCAACTGTGATTTATAAATGGTTTCATAGAACAAATCTAGCACTGGTGGAGCATGCATCTAAACGTAGTGCCACCTAGGGGAAGGAAGAGATCCAGATAAAGTCAACTATCCTAAATGTCTCTGGGGGCAAAACAAACTGACCTAGTATGAACACGATCTATGCTTATCAGTTGGAGGTTATTAAAAATTGTACCCACCCACCACTATTCCTGCCATGGACATATCCAGAAACTGAGATTTAATAATTCCCTTATATAAAAGACTACTGTTAAAGTGTTAATATGCTATTTGAGTGATGTCTGGTATTAATCCATTACCGCCTATTTGTAAGTAGCAAAATCAATACCATCAAGAAAGGGAAACACCTATGAGAAAATGGGAAACAGGCCAGATCAGTTGGGATGGGGCTGTCTTGAAAAACACTACCAAGAAAACTGAGCTGAACCTAGCTAGGACTCCAGAAAAGAAGACCTTTCTCCGTTATGTCATGTATGGTATCAGCATCCTATAGGTACTTGGCACTCCTGTGGTGTGTGCTGTTCCCTCCAAATATAAGCCTATGTTTCTATATACTGGAAATTAACTCTAGAAATGAAACTGTTCTTCTCATTTTTTCTTTCTATTTTTCCTGGTGATTAATTATTGTTCTTTCATGGTTTTTTTCTTAAAATCATCCAGTTGATCTATAAAAATTTATTCAAGTTATGGTGTGGAAACATCCTGAGAAGAACAAAGAGAAGTTTAAATAATGAGGACCAGGATACCTGCAAGTGAGCCAATAGTCATTCTTTTCTTCCTTACTAAGGACAGTTTTATTCAGTTTGAAGTTTGAAGGACAGTTTTATTCAGAGTGAAAATGGACTGACTAAGAATTTATCATTTTCTGTCTCTCCCTGGAAGCTAGAAACGTTTATGTAACATAGTTTTGTCCAATCATATATAATAGAGAGAAAACATTTGAGTTTTTTGAGAAAAAAATCTAAAGAGAACTAATCCAGCCAGGATATACACTTTTACCTCCTGCTGCTCTTGTGCTTCTTGCCCAGAATATAACTGTGATGCTGGAAGTAGGACAGCCATTTTGTGGTTTCAGGGTGATATGTCTGAGCTAAAAAAAGCAAATTGAAAATATAAAAACTAGGATATCTGATGGCATTGTGTTTCACATTACTAGTCTCATTAAGTGAGACAAATAAAACTCCATAGCAGAAAGAATTAATTAATTTAGGAGACTCATGTCGATGTCTACGTAAGAAGTAATGAGAACAAGACATCTAAGCTTATAGCTGGACATTCATGTCTTCAAGAATTGCAAGTCTTATTGAAGACATCAGAGATAAGTAGATAATTCTACTTTTGTAAGAGAAATTCTGCAATATTTATGAAACCATGGAGTTACATTTCACTGACTTGGCTTGAGTAAATGTTTTTCAAAGGAGGTAACACTTACAGTTACTTGGAGAATGAGAAGTTTTCCAACCAGTCTCGGGGAGATATGAAACAAATAGCTGGGGAGGAAATTCAGGCAGAGAGATGAATCTGTGTAAGAGCACAAAGTCTTACATAAAAGATGGAGAGAGGTGGTTACAAATATTTTGAGGCAACTGGAGTCTTATTTGCACATCAAAATGGTGGGAAGATGAGCCAAGTCAGAGGGCAGGAGCCAGATGTTGAAGGACAGTATAAGCCATGCTTAGGAGTTTGGGCTTCATCCCATAACCAGGATTTGCAAACTGGCAGCCAGCCTAGAATCCCTGCTTGGTTTGGCAAGCACAAAATTTTGTGAGTTTTAAATTAGAATGTTCTAGGTAAAGAGGGCTCTGTATCCTTGAAAAGTACACATATATAGAAATAAGTGGAAGATAGATACTTCACATGAGAAAAGGCTTCATTTCAGACAAACAGAATATGTATGTGTGTGCGCGCGCGCGTGTGTGTGTGTGTGTGTGTGTGTATATATGCCAGGAGAAGTGAGAAGTTAAATATCTAATAAACTCTAGCAAATATGGGAGGATGTAAGAAATGGTCCTGTTCAAGAGTTCAGAAAGGACAGCAGAGTAGCCAGGGAAAATATTTATTTCCAATTAGTATTTAATAAATTGAATTTTACAGATAAAATGTTCAGGATTAAAAAATACAGCTATCTAATCCCTTAAAGTCACTAATATATTGGCATCCCAGTCCAAACAATAAATAATTGATTAGTAATTTAATCAACAATAAATATTTAGGAAGTATTTGCCAAATACAGATATAACTCTCTAAACTTTTTGGAAATCTAATATTATATTTTTGTTTAATAGCCATAACTTCTAAAAATAAGTTGTGGAAACACTATAGATATTCATTATTATAGTAAGAAATAAAGTAGATAGTAAAAAGGAAAATTAACTATTAAAGAATAACAGATTTAAAATGGTCAATTTACAAGGTAATATTAATAAATTATCAAGTTATGCCAAAATATATTATTTAACCCAAGTAGTTTTAACATCTTCAATAATGAGTACACCATATAAAATGCACAAATAGAAAGCCAGAATATATCCTGTGAGCATTTTTACCAGTGCGTTAATGACCTGCTTGAGTTAGTACCTTGGGCTTTGCCTCCAGCCTTAAAATACAGTCAGTTATTACCTGCTCAAATCTATGCCAGCATGTTTTAACTAGACTAAATATACTCTAAAGAGAGGTAAATATTATACTATTTCATTTTCATTCTCAGCTTCTAAAATCACAGCTATTATTCATAATTCAATTGTAGTTTTGAGTATGCTATAATGTACCTGTAAGTGAAAATCATGTACTTGTGAGAGTGTTTAAGTTTTTTGAATCATAAAATTAGAAATATCAGACTGTGAAGTGGATTTAAAATATGTTTTTATATATCCTTAAACAATGTATTATCATATTTTTTCTTTTTTTTCCAAATATAGTTTAGTTATGCCTTCCTTAGGTCATAACTTTTGAGATGACATTAAAATACAGTTTGCAAAATAAACTAAAAATAACCGAGATTTTAAAACCATTGTTAAAGTATAATAGAAACATATGGTATTTAGGGCAAGTTTCATTCATTTAAGTAATTATTGTCAATTTGCTCATTATTTGAACTAACTCCTCCTCCTTCCTCTTGTTCCATAGACAAAAAGCAATTTGTGCTGTGTTAATTATTCACAGAAATAAAGTATGTGGGAAGGGGGACAATATTTGAAGATTTAAATGGTCAATGCTACTGCTGCATTTCTTGTTCATCCAAAGTAAAACGAGATAATATTTTGTGTAAGCAGCACCTTGTTGGCTGGATAGCTGACAAATTATCATAATTTAAGTCTTCGTTTGCTTGAAGTTTCAATAAGCTTAGGGTCATTATGAAGCATTACCTTGTCATGAATTTTAAAGATAAAATTCATATTGAGGATGATGATGATAATAACATCCACATATATTAGTTTTAATTAAGCAAATAGAATGTACAAGTACTATATTAAATACTTATTCACAGATTACCTACTTTCATCTTCAAAACAATCCTATACAAAGTAAATGCTGTTATCTTGGTTTTGTAGATACTAATAGCCAGTATTTGTTGAGTTCTAATTATGTGTTCAGTTATCAACATCACAATGAGATAGTTACTAATTATGTGTTCAGTTATCAACATCACAACAAGATAGTTATCAACCTTACAATGAGATAGTTTCTAGAAAAGAAAATCCAAACTTAGAATGAGAAAGTGATTTACCTACATTTCCATATGTAGTGATATTGGAACCATGACTCACTTGTAATTTAAAACCTCATGTTCTTAACCACAGTGCTGTGGTTATTATATGTATTATCAGTGTAAGTAACTGTGGATGCTTTAACAGAGAAACTTTGAATTTCATCAGATTGACAAAATAAAGTTTACATAGTTTACTCATGTTATGTATGATCCAAGATTCAATGCTGTTGGAATGTTGAAATGTTGTCTGTCAGTAATGGAATCTGAGAAACAGACGTAATCGGAGAGAGACGAAAATGTAATAGATTTGGAATAAATAGAACATTTTATCTGCCACACCTTATAAGTAAATCCTGACTTTTCTATGTGAAATTAGAGAACTATTGTATGATTTTAAGCACAGAATATAAATAAATTTCTATTTTAGAATTATGACTATGGTAATATTACAGAGACTAGACTGTACAGAGTTGAATGAGATAAGAAAATATGAAGCTACTTAGGGAAACCAATTTAGATGAGAAATAATGGGAGCAGGAATAATACAGTGGTTACAGGAATTAAGAGAAGAGGTAGGAAAAGCCTCCAAGAGCAATTTGGAGAATAGATTCAAAAAGACTTATTCAATATTGGGTGTAACCAATTAAGCAGAATGGTCAACAATACTCCTGAGATCTTAAGTAGGGAGAACAGCATGGATGGTGGTAGGTATTATAATGTAGAGGTGATTTATCTACATGTATGGAGCAATGTCAAATAGGAGTCCTTTGTCTACTTGGGACACATACTGATTGTGCTGCATATGAGTTTGTTTGCATTTTTATAAGAACTTTCTAACAGCAAAATCAAGAAAAATCAGAAGAGAAAAATCAAATAAATGAACCTGGTTTCATTCATTCAATCATTCATTCAACAAATAAATTTGGACTGTGCATTATTTGTCAAGCACTGTGCTAGAAATTGTGAGAAATAAAAGACACAATCTCTGGGTTGAGGATATTTAGGTTGAGCAGAAGACAGTTGTTGATAAGGTTTGGCTGTGTCCCCACCCAAATCTCACCTTGAATTGTAATAATCCCTACATGTCAAGGGTGGGGCCGGGGTAGAGATAATTGACTCAGTTTCCCCCATACTCTTTTCTTGGTAGTGTATAAGTCTCACAAGATCTGATGATTTTATAAATAGCAGTTCCCGTGCATAAGCTCTCTCTTGCCTGCTGCAATGTAAGATGTGACTTTGCTTCTTCTTTCCCTTCCACCATGATTGTGAGGCCTCCCCAGCCATGTGGAACTGTGAGTCATTTAAACCTCTTTCCTTTATAATTTACCCAATCTTGGGTATATCTTTATTAGCAGCTTGAGAACAGACAAATACAGTTGTGATTCATCTTAATAATTGTCAAATCAAAGCAAATTTGAGATTTTATAGCAACTTATAAAATAGAAACCCAAAAGGGTAGCAAGAGCATGTCAAAACTGCATGTTCTCACTTATAAGTGGGTACTAAACCTTGGGTACTCATGAACTTAAAGATGGCAGTAATAGACACTGGGGACTACTAGAGTGGGGTTGGGGATAAGGGTTGAAAAAGTAACTGTTGGATAGTATGCCCATTACCTGGGTAATGGGATCATTAGTATCTCAAGCCTCTGCACTGCACAATATGTTCATGTAACAAACCTACACATGTACCCTCTGAATCTAAAATAAAAGTTGAAATTAATTTTTTAAAGTCTTCATAAATGTTGAAAAAGACATAAAAGTTCTCTAAGCAAACAAAAAGAGAAGATATGTTTAGCCTTACAGAAGTACATGCACATAGGTTCAGAAAAAAAAAAAAAAAAATAGAAATGTCGTGATTGAGGATTACAAGAAAGTAAGTATGACCTGAGTGAGGAACTGGAGAAGGATTGGCAAGAAATAGGGCTTATGAGGTAAGAGTTGTGATGATATGAAAGATTCTTACAGTGTGTCATAAGCCTTTTAAAGACTTACTAGAAGTTGAAAGTTAAAGTCACAGAAGAATTCTTGGCAGAGAAATGACATAGTCACATTTATGCTTTATAAAGGTAATTCTTACAATGGTGTGAAAAATAGATTGGATAAAAACAGAACCAGAGGAATGGGATCCTGTCAAGGCACTTTTACAGAAATCTAGCAGAGAAGCCATAGTGCTCTGAAGCAAAGTAGTTGCAGTGAGAATGGAAAGGAACAGAGGAATTCAAGAAGTCTTAAGAGGCAAAATGGATAGAGTCTTATCTCCAATGAAATTAAAGGCTAAACAAGAGGGAGAGATTGAGCCTAATTTCCAGGTTTATGATTGAACTAGGTATTTAATGGTGGCAAGAGCGGTATTTAATGTCAAGACAGGAAAAAATGAAAAGATAAGGAGATCTGAGGAGTGAAGAAGAAAGTAAACCTAGTATTTATTATGTGTGTCTATCTCTGAAGCATTCAAGTAGAGATGTACAGTAGAAAGTTGGATATAATTCTCTAAGTATAATAAAACATGACTCTGAGTTTCATGCCTTGTCTATACCTGTCCCTACATAGGTCAGTGCTTTAATGATGCCAAGTTAAGCCTCAGTCTTTTTTTTTTTTTTTTTTTTTCCGTTTTACTTGATTGGAAGACTCTTACAAGTGACAAGTGAGAATAGGAGAAAAAAGGTTAAGTGCAAACCCATCACCCACCATTACTACTTGCTGTCAGTAGTATCATCTTTTTTTAAAAAGATAATTATTAATTGGAGGAAGCCAACACTTACGTTTTTTATGTCTTATCCCTGCTTTGAAAGAAAGGTAACTTGAAAAGAAAAATCTAAGCCAAAAATATGATGACACTTAAGAAAATCCCATCAGTTGCTAATTTATAGTTTACACTGATGACCATATATTTATAATGACAAACTATCATAATTTGAGTTCAAATGTTGTACCTTTTCTGAAAGGAAAAGTCGAATAATGAATATAAAAAGTCAATGAATATCAATCACAAGGACTGTTATATAAGACATATTACAAAGACACATTGTAGTTATACAAGATTATGATCTTCATAAAATAAGTGGAATACGAATTCAGCCAAAGAAACTACATAATTGCAAAGCAGGGTCTGAAGCAACTAGATTAAATAATGGGGCTTCTTAAATAACAAAATCTTTTTAGAAAACAAAGCTTTCTGAAAAGTTTTCCAGAATGTTTTAGTACAGGCTACATGATTTATAGCCATTTATTTAAAAATCCAAATTAAGCAAGGTTGACCAAGGACATTACAAATGAAATAATCTGGGGAAGTATCTAGAAGTTTGTTGGTAGGCTCCAGACATATGGATTGGTAGGGTTTCCCCTCATGTGAAGCAGTTTAAATATTTCTTATTATTTTATGTTACTAATTCAAAGCCTAATAGCCATTGCTGGTCATAGCGAGCATGTGTTCCAATATCTCACAACCTATGCTAACCTCTCAGCTTTCTCTCAAGAGCCCTTCTTGCAAGAACATTGGGAAACTTATCTGACCACCATAAAGCTCTATAAAATCATTAGAGAAAAAAATTTCTTAAGAAAATCCAGAAATTTTTGGTAACATGCCTTAGAACATTACTTTCTTTGCCTCTTGGTATGTATAGACATGGTATCAATAGTTTCAATGTGTTTCTTTGCTCTTTTATATAAATTGCTTGTCTGAGAAGACTTTTCTTTAGAAATTGTGACTTTTTCAGTTCCTAGTTCGAAATCATATAATCTCTAAGTGAGCTCTTACATTGGTGATTTAATTAGAAAATGTCTCTACTGAACAAAGTTTTTTTATTAATATGCAAATGAATGCCATAAGGCAGATGACACTTTTCCCAAACCACATTCAATTAACATACCAATAACTTTAGGTGCTCCTAGTGTAATCAGAATTAGTGTTTTACATGACAGATTTTTTAACACTTCTTAGATTCTAAGATAAAGATTAGATGCTATTATTTTTTACCATGATGCAAATGCAAAACATAGGCTGAAAAGAATAGAAGAAAAGAGCCAAAGATGACATAAATATAACTATGTTATAAATGCTCTTATTCAGGCTCCTGAATTGATTACTAAACCAAGGAACCACATAATTACCCTAGATAGAGTAGTATTAAATTTAATAATAGTGACCATCTGTGATGTTACAAGAAAGCACAACAGATGAGAGGGCAAACTGCTCAAACTACTCAGTAACACCTAAAGCAAAATCACATAGTTGAGGCATTTTAAGAGATTAAGGTTCAAAATTAAGAATTAACCTCAAGACATTGTCTACAGTCTTCTATGATAAGTGGGAAATGAGTTATTCAGTCTCAGCAGATTACCAATTGATGTTTCTGCTTAAAGTATTATTTACCTGCCATCAGGCAGGTCAGAATCAATATGGAATGAAAGCACTGAAGTCTTTTGTTTTCCCTTCTGTGTGTTGGAAAATGTTTTTATAAAAATCAATTTCTTCAGCAACTACTTATTTTTCACCGATTATATTGTAGCCATTATTATACACACTAGGACCATATTGTGAAAAATATTCTTTTAGTATTCAAATGTAGCTTTTTACATATTGGGTATTATTTTAAGAAATATAATTTATAATTTATATTGCACAATGCTATTATAATGGATGTAAAAATGAAGTGTGTTTTTTAAACTACCATCTCTGAATCACTTTATAGGTTTCATCACATAAATTTTTTGACCATTCAAATATATAGGTTTCCAGTAGAATGGTAAAGACTTATATATGTCAGCATGTTTGTTAGAGTATTTACTATGTTCTGAGTAGTATTGACATTGATGATGATTTCTCCTGGGAAAAAGGCTGGCACCCATTTTCCAGTTCTGGTATTCAATATGAATCTAAGTTATGCAAAAACCTAAGAAGTACTCTAGGGAATGTTTCTGAAACTTAGAGTCATCACTGATGCCATTAGTATTAAACAAATCAGGGTAGCTTCTCTGTAATCAAAACAAAGATTTTACATTCATTTGAATGTAAACTTTTTTTTGTACTTTGAACATTAGTTTCAAGCAGTCTATTCCTGACATAATACAAGGAAAATCATTTAAAAGAGGAAGTTGATTTCTTAATTAAATTTAGCACCCATCATCCTCAGTACACTAATAATTTAAAATTTAATATTTAAAAAATATTACACTTTAGCCAAATGCTTTACGTGTAACTATTGTATTATGTTAGGGGATTATTCTTGCCATTCATATGGCTGATATCCAATATGCTACTCTCCAACAGCAGATCAACAATGTAACTTTCAACAGCTCCTGTTGGCATGATACTATTTGCTATAATTGCTCTTGGAGAAGTAGCACATTCTCTTAAGACAATATTGTGCCCTTTTAACATGCACATATTATTTTTAGCTCTAGCAAGAGTTTGAAGGGTGTTTTTTACATAAGAAGAAATAATAGAGGAAAGAAGGACAAAATCCCAGAGATATCATATTTACAGTTCTATAGTAACATATTTTTTTTTTTCTGGTGGGGGAAGGAGCATTAGTGATTTGCCCAATAAAATGAAATGAAATATAAAAGCAAAAGCAAACCAACATACCCTTGCTGGAATACTCCTTCTCTAACAGCTGTCACCCTATATCTCAATTTTAAGCTAACCACATTTTTAAAAATATTATTTTATGTAAGCAAGGCAGCAAATTGAATGGAAGCTTTTGTTTTTCATTTTATTTGACTTCAAAGCAGCATTTGATCTTACTTATTTATTTCTTTTTTAAAGCACACTCTTCACTTGGCTCCATGGCACAACAATTTTCCGGCTTTCCCTCTACCATTCTACCTACTTCTTCTGACTCCTTTGATGACAGTTCTTCCTCTACCTGGGCTTTTAATAAAAACTTAGCTGTTCAGTATTTCCCAATATTCTTTTTCGGTACGTAAGAAGAAATAAGAAGAAATAAAAGAGGACAACTTTTAATATCAACAGCTTCCTCTAAGATTGAAACCTTAAAATCTAACTCTCTGATTAATATTTCTTTTGGGATATCTCAAATTTACCTAGAATTGAATATTTCCAAAGTAGAACGTTTTGGAATTCAATTATTAAACTCAATTATTATTAAATTCAATTATTTAAACTGATTCCTTTTCTGCTGCTTTATTCTAAGGAATGGCATCAAGTTTTCGATTTATCAAGAAAGAAACTTTATATATATCTTTATTAACTACCTCTCAGTCTACCCTTAAAATCAAGACATCACCAAGTTTTTTTGATTTTATGTCCTAAATTCATCTTTTATTTTCACGAACTTCGCTCATCCAGGTCCGAAGAACTATCATTTCTTTGGGACACTACAGAGGTCTTGATAGAAACACAGACATACCAACTGATCAATAAATAGATATATCCAATCCATTCTCCATATTGAACCAATAATTTTACAAGATAATGTAATTATTTTATTTTTTTCTCTCTCTTTCTCTAGTTCATCTCTCTCTCCATCTCTCTCTCTCTCTCTCTCTCTCTCTCTCTCTGTCTCTCCCATACATACACACAAACATACATACACATATTCAACAATTTCTTTATTGTGGTAGGTTAAATTAAAACTCAAAAGTCTTCATTATTTCTCCTTCCCCAATAGAGTAGTGAAGTACATTTCCACACCCCTTGACTTTAGTAGTAGAGTGTATTTCCTCAGCCATGTGATTTGCCTGGCCATTAGTTGAAACTGGAAGACAAAGTGATCCATTTCCAAGTCCAGACCTTCAGATGCCTCAGGATTTTTCACCTGCCTTATAAGTAAGTGCTTTTCCACCCCTTTGAAGAGAACTTGTCCAGGCTATCCCATGGCCAAAAGGAGAATAAGAGACTTAAGGAACAAAGATGAACTGTCTCTCTCAATCTACTGCTAAGAATTTTGTGCTTGACTGTTATACAGAATAATTGAGAGTATTGGTAAATGATATTTATGGTTTCTTGTTTTTCTAAATATAAAGTAAAATAACTTGAATCTGTTCAAAAAATCCTGTATAATTTGTCCCTCTACTTCATGTCAAGCCTCATTTGACACCAAACTCCCTATATCTTCAATTGCCAAATCAGAGTGGCTTTATTCTAGTTCTGTGAACTCACCAATGATTTCTCAAAACTCAGAAACTTACACATTATTATATCTCTTTTTTTCTTCTTGTTCCTTTCTCATTAGCTTCGTCTTAATCTTTAGAATCTGAACTTAAGTACTACTTTCTCAAGATTAGCTTGATGCAACTACTATTCTACATTTGTGTGTCTTTATAATTGGTTTCCACCATTAAATTAAGTCTTCTAATAATATAATTATTAAATTATTGAATAAAGTAATTAATGAGTGAGGTGATCCAAGCCAGATGTGAGTCATTTTCAAAGGTCCCAGTAATTGCACACCTTTTGACATTTGCTAGCCCAATAGCATCTATTAAGCATTTTTTGCAAATAGTTGTATGTGTATTAAAATAAGTTATAAGTGACGTAAAACAAATTTAATAAATGCACTCATGGTGTCTCTTTCTCTTTATAACCCCAAACTAGGAAAAAGTTTAAATTTCTTCATCAACTTTTAAATAGAATAAATCAGTCAAGTTGAGAATCCATTAGCCCTCTTGCTCTATGCTTCCTTGGTGTCTTCCCATAAGATGCTTTCACTTTCTATCAGGAAAAATACTAACTTAACCTTAAGCATTATTTAATACATTTGTTTAAATAATAGCAGATGTGAGTTATAAATTCATAGCTTTTCTTTTCAGCTGCTAGCCTTGGGAATCAGATCATTTCCTATGCCACTAAATTGGATTTAAAATGTGTTTTCTATACCATGATAGCAATTTTAATTTGGAATTCTGTGCAAAATTGGTATATAGTTGGGATACAATAAATATTATAAGTACCTTTGGTTCAGTTGCTTGTTCATTCATTATTGTGGGTACAGAACTGTCTCCCAGATGGGATTGTATGCACATTTTAAAGGTAAGAAATTAATTTTATTCACATGTATATTCTTCCTTTACTTCTAAAATACAGCTTAGTTTTAAACATGCAATGGCTAATCTATATTTATTGAAATGTTAAAACTTATTAGATATAAAGTATTACCTCTTCCACAAACATCATATTGGCACCAAAGCAAAAAGCTGGAATAATTTTCACTCTCCTCTTTATTACAGAAAGGCATTCTACCACACTCAACAATTTATCCTTATTTGAAGTCCATATCATAAGATTCTATATCCTCTCTCTCATTTTTATCAAAGTCAATCTCCAAATTTCCACACAATCCCCACTTATCTCAAGAATATATTAATCCCTTTTCCACTATTTTTAAGTTTATCCAAACTCTTGTTAATATCCTGAGGAATCTCAGTCATAACATGAAAATTTCAACAGTGTTATCTTAGAGATGCTGTAGTTTCTCAAAGAAAACTATCTTTATGTTCACCACAGGAAGAAACTACCAATTTGGGCTTCCAAAAATTAATAATATATCTCTCTGGCATTTTCACTTATCTATATCCATTGAGTTTGCATCACTTTTTGTTAAGTCCTCTGTTCCCTCCGTTTGTTCCAATCATGGCAGCCTATCACACCCTCCTAGTCTTATAGTCCTTTCTATTAATTCTAATCACTTTGATTCACTGTTCCAAATCTTCACTGTCCTGCTTTCTGGATACCTTAACTTATTTTATTTGTTTGTTTCCATCTTGCTAGTTTAAATCCCTGGATAACTTCAATTATCTCTTTAGTCGCTCTTACTCCTGGGATGTTATTATTGACAAAAATAATGAAGCTGTTATTCTTGCCGTTCTACTATAATAGGCAAATGTAGCGTTGTTTGGGGTGCTTGGCTTGATAATGCATTGCTGAATATATAGAACACAAATAAATGTTCAAAGGCAGACTGGAGAGAGATTTGACCAAAAGAGGCTGCTTCCCAAATTTGACAAATAGAGGCTGTGTCTCAATCTGTAGATAATAGGTAATACCTAAAGTTACTAAGAAAAGGAAATCGTATTTCTTGACCTGTCCTAGAGATTAAAATGTGTATATTATGGTAACACAAAAACAAGTTATTACAGTTTGAATGTATATTAATATAAAATCAATCATATAGAGGAAATGAAGATGATAAAAATAGACTTCCTCATAGGTGAAAGCTAAATTTTTAAAGGAACTGCTATGAAAATATTTCTTAACTATAATATCCAAACCTGACGATTTATACTAATCATGTGTGGGATTTTTTTCAAATGCTGAGACCAAGGTTCCACTCTAGAGTTTAAGATTCCCTATGTCTGCAGTAGGGATGAGGAATCTCCATTCTTCAGAAGCACCACTAATCACTGTGATATATGTGCAGGTCTGAGAATCACTATAGGAAGCAAAATTCAGGTCACCTTTACCCCTCAATATATGGAGTTTTACTTCCTTTTTTCCCATGATCAGTCATTTTAGGAGAAATCTTTAAGCTAGCAGCAGTTTTCTATTTATTGCAGTGGAAACCATTTTTCATGGGTTGAAAACACAGTCCTCTATGGGCCACATTTCCCTCAGTCAGAGATGTTTTGCATTGTCTTGCTGTCAATCACTCTTTCAGTAGTAATCGCCTACCAATTTTACGTCTCTTGTCAAGTGATTTTTATGGCATTTATGATTTATGTAACAGGAACTGCTTTCCAGAGCAAGGCATCAGTTTTGAACATTGTTTACAGGACTAAGATCCATCTTAATGCCACGCTAGCAATGATTATCCTGAATGCTATTGAGAAGGAATTTGAACAGCTTGAGATTCAGTGGCAATTCTCCCCATGCAATCATCAGACGAACCCAGCATATTGGATTTCTTTGCCAAAGGGGTGAAAAAATAAACATCTCAAAGTTGAAGAAAATTTGGTTTATAATTCAAAAGCTATTAAATATTTTTCCAGCTTTGTTGAGGTACAGCTGATAATTAGATTGTATATATTTAAGGTATATAATATGGTGTTTAGGTATAAAATATATCGGAAAATACTTATACACTTGTGGAATAATTTCCACAATCAAACTAATTAACATATCCATCACCTCACATAGTTACCTTTTTGTGTATTTGTGCTAGAACACTTAAGGTCTACTCTTTGCAAATTTCAATCATCAATATATTATTATTAAACACAGTTACCAGGCTATATTTTAAGATATCAGGAATTTATTCATCTTATAGCTGAAAGTTTATATAATTTGACAAAATCCCTGTTTCTACATTCCCCTGGTCCCTGGCAATCACCATTCTATTCTTTGTTTCTCCAAATTTAACATTTTTAGATTTCACATGTAAATATCATCATGCAAAATCTATAAAACATTATCCTATCAGTCACAAAATGGATTTAGAAGATTATAATTCATAGGACTTCAGCAATGGTATGAAGTGATTTTCTTCAATAATTAAAATCTAACCTTATTACCAAACCTTAAGTAAAAATGAGCAAACACCTTTGGAAAGCAATTTCAAACCTGAACTCCTAAATAAATTAAAGATTTATTTTGACTGACCCAAAATTTCGTTTGGTCATTAATAATTTGGAAAAACCTGTTTACTTAGATCCAAAAAACAAGTTTCTGAGAAGAAATTCACTTTGTGACATACAAAATTTTGACACATTTTTTGACTAATTCACTCTTGGGCATACTCCCATAATCTCATCTTGAGAATCATTTTAATAGAGTCAGTAAATGCTAAAACATAAATAGTGCAATTAATTAAAATTCCATATTTTTAGAGCTATCATTTTTCTTTTCCTTTTGCAAAGAGTTAATGTAATCTAGTTTTTAATGTACAATTAGAAAATATATTGCCATCTCTTATGAGGCCTATTTTCTGGTTGTGGACAGGGCTGAGTTGGCTGGCAATCTAGCCATACTTCTATGATTTAAATATGCCACTTCAGGCCAGACACAGTGACTCACATTCGTAATCCCAGCACTTTGGGAGACCTCACCTGAGGTTAGGAATTTGAGACCAGTCTGGCCAACATGGTGAAATCTCATCTCTACTAAAAATACAAAATTAACTGGACATGGTGGTTCATGCCTGTAATCCCAGCTACTCGGGAGAATGATGCAGGAGAAACGCTGGAACCCTGGAGTTGGATGTTGCAGTGAGCCAAGATCATGCCATTGCACTCCAGCCTGAGTGACAAGAGTGAAACTCCATCTCAAAAGAAAATAGATAGATAGATGATAGATAGATAGAGAGATAGATAGATAGATAGATAGATAGATAGATAGATAGATAGACAGATAGATAGATTGATAGATAGATAGAGATAGATAGAGATAGATGATATCACTTTATCAAATCCATGGTCATGTATTTCAAGCTTAGACCTGATTAAATATCAAAGCATTGCACTCATATTTCAATAATATCAGAAGAAATCCAAGTATATTGTTCATAATCACTAATTAAAAATATCTGTTCTTCTCTGTTCTTTGTACTTTGAAAACTGCTGAGAGAATCTCACCTTACTTCCCCAGTTGAGCTCACTTTCCCACATCATTTCCAAATTCTTCCCTCTTACTTATTGCTGTGCCTACTGCTATGCTGAAACAGAAAGCAGTTTATCCTTCACTCTGACCATTTTCCTGTGATAATCTGATGAAGTTGCCTTTGTCCTTTCTACTTTTTGGTCTTTCCGCACTCCTCATAATGGATATCCAGAGAAGAGATGAAGTCAGAATCCTAGTGGACAGAAAGGAGAAAGACTAAGAAACACATGAACTATTTTTGACACTTTCCTCAAAAATGTACATGATAGAAATAGTGCTTTCAGTTAAATCTTGAATTTGAAATGCTGGAAATCATGAAAGAATGGAAGAATCCAGGGAGCTAAGCAGCATCATTCTTTATGCCCCACTTTCAAAACATCTCACAAGTTAAGACCCACTGGTTTGGAATTCCAGCCAGCCAATGGCAAAGGCTGGAGTCTGCCTGAGATGAGACCAAATTCCTGGGGTGAGGGGTAGCTGCCATCTCTGTGGTTCAGTAGACTCAGCCGTTCCAGCCTGCTGGCTTTGGAGAATCCAGATGATCCGGATGAAGGGTCCCTCACAACACAGCACAGCTGCCTTGCCAGATCATGGCCTGTTGGGGGAAGTCAGGGACCCTGAAGGGAGGAACCGGCTGAAGCCCCAGCAGAAGAACATAAATTGTGAAGATTTCATGGACATTTATCCCTTCCCCAATCAATACTCTTGTGATTTCCTATGCTTATCTTTAATCTCTTAATCCTGTCATCTTCATACTCTGAGGATGAATGTCACTTCAGGACCCTGTGATGATTGCGTTAACTGCACGAATTGTTTGTAGAGCATGTGTATTTGAACAACATGAAATCTGGGCACCTTAAGAATAGAATAACAGCAATTTTCAGGGAACAAGGGAGATAACTTTAAATTCTGACTGTCTGCGGGCCAGACAGAACAAAGTCATATTTCTCTTATTATCGAAAATGGGTAAGATAAATATCGCTGAATTCTTTCTCCAGTAAGGAATATTAATAATTAACAGCCCTGGGAAAAGAATGCGTTCCCAGAGGAGGCCTCTGAATGGCCACTCTGGGAGTGTCTGCCTTTATGCAGATGTAGATAGGGATGAAACATGCCCTAGTCTCCTGCAGCACCCCCAGGCTTGCTAGGATTAGGAAATTCCAGCTTGGCAAATTATAGTCAGATGGGTTCTGTGCTCTTGAACCTTGTTTATCAATGACAATGCGCGCAAAGCTGGACATGAAAGTTCATTAGTGATTCTAATTTTGCCCTGACCTTGCGATCTCTCCCTGACCTCCTGCCTTGTGATCTTTTGTCGCCCTTAAAGCATGTGATCTCTGTGATCCCCACCCTATTCGTGCACTCCCTCCCCTTTGAAAATCGCTGATAAAAACTTGCTGGTTTTACAGCTCAGGGAGCATCACGGAACCTGATGACATGTGATGTCTACCCTGGACACCCAGCTTTAAAATTTCTCTCTTTTGTACTCTTTCCCTTTATTTCTCAGACCAGCCAATGCTTAGGGAAATAGAAAAGAACCCACGTTTAATATTGGGGGTGGGGTTTCCCCTGATAATGGCCAGACTGCTTCTTTAAGCAGAACCCAGATCCATTTCTCTTCACTGGGTAGGACCTGCCTATGGGGGCTTCAGCCACTCCAGCCAGGCTTCTACAGACCCAGCTCTGATCTTTCCCTGGGATGGAGCTCCCGGCAGGTGCTGTGGCCAATATCTCTGCCGTTTGATTAACTCAGCCATTCTAGCCTGCCAATTTTGGTGAATCCAAGTGTTCTGGACAAGAAAGGGCCCCCCGCAATACAGCACACCTGCTCTACCAGAAAGCTGCCAGACTGCTTCTTTAAGTGTGTTGGTGATCCAATTCCTCCTGACTGACTGAGACCTCCTAAAGGGGCCTCCAGCCACCTCCTACAGGTGCATTCAAGCCAGCAACAGGTCAGTAACCCCTGAGATGAAGCTTCTAGAGGAAGGAAAAGGCTAACACCTTTGCTGTTTTACAGCCTTCACTGGTGATATGTCCAGGTATAGGAAAAAATGGCAACAAGGGTATTGAGTGAATCCCCAGAAAACTGAAGCAGCCTTGTGGAAGAGTGGCCTGACTGTTAAAAGAAAACAAACAGAAAACAGCAACAAATTCAACAAAAGAGACCCCACAAAAAAACCCACTGAAAGGCAATCAACCTCAAAGATCAAAGATAGATAAGCCCACAAAGATGAAAAAGAATCAATGTAAAAATGCTGAAAACTCAAAAGCCAGGGCACCTCTTCTTCTCCAAATGACCATAATACCTCTCCAGCAAAAATACAGAACTGGGCTGAGAATGAGATGGCTGAATTGATAGAAATAGGAGTTAGGTGTGTAACCTAATATTAGGTGGATAATAATGAACTTCACTGAGCTAAAAAAAAAAAAACATTTTATAACCTAATACAAAGAAGCTAAGAATCATGATAAAACAATGCAAGAGCTGATAGTCAGAATATCTAGTTTAGAGAGGAACATAACTGACCTAATAGAGCTGAAAAACAGAACACAAGAAACTCACAATGCAACTACAAGTATTAATAGCAAAATAGATCAAGCAGAGAAAAGAAACTCAGAGCTTGAAGACTATCTTTCTGAAATAAGAGAGGCAGACAAAAATAGAGAAAAAAGAAGAAAAGAAATGAACAAAACCTCTCAGAAATATCTGATTATGTAAAAAGACCTGACCTGTAACTGGGGTACCTGAAAGGGAGAACAGAACCAAATTAAAAAACATACTTCAG
Source organism: Theropithecus gelada (assembly GCF_003255815.1). NCBI lineage: Eukaryota > Metazoa > Chordata > Mammalia > Primates > Cercopithecidae > Theropithecus > Theropithecus gelada. The sequence goes on along the minus strand of NC_037679.1, from coordinate 32,256,243 downwards.
GATATTATCCAGGAGAACATCCCCAACCTAGTAAGACAGGCAAGCATTCAAATTTAGAAACTGCAGACAACCTCAATGAGACACTCCAGAAAAAAAAATCAACTCCAAGACACGTAATTGATAGATTCTCCAAAGTGAAAATGAAAGAAAAAATGTTAAAGGCAGCCAGAGAAAAAGGCCAGTTCACCTACGTAGGGAAGCCCATAAGACTACCAGTGGACATCTCAGTGGAAACCCTGAAATTCAGAACAGATTGGGGAGTCAATATTCAACTTTCTGAAGGAAAAGAATTTCCAACCCAGGCTTTCATAGCCAGTCAAATTAAACTTCATAAGTGAAGAAGAAATAAGATCCTTTACAAACAAGCAAATGCTCAGGGGATGTGTCACCACCAGACCTGCCTTGCAAAATCTCCTTAAGGAAGCACTAAATTTGGAAAGGAAAAACCATTACCAGCCACTACAGAAACACACAGACTAGTGACACAATGAAGTAACCACATAAACAAGTCTGCAAAATAACCAGCTAGCATCATACTGACAGGATCAAATTCACACATAACAATACTCACCTTAAATGTAAGTAGACTAAATACTTCAATTAAAAGACACAGAATGACAAGATAGATATAGAGTCAAGGCCCATTGATATGCTGTCTATAAGAGACCCAGCTCATGTGAAAAGAAACATATAGGCTCAAAATACAGGGATGGAGGAAATTTTACCAAACAAATGGAAAACAGATAAAAAGCAGGGGCTGCAATACTAGTTACTGACAAAACAGACTTTAAACCAACAAATATCAAAAAAGGCAAAGAAGGACATTACATAATGGTAAAGGATTCAATCCAACAAGAAGAGCTAACTATCCTAAATATATATTCACCTAATACAGAAGCACCCAAATTTATAAAGCAAGTTCTTAGAGATCTTCAAAGAAACTTAGAGTTCTGCACAGTAATAGTGGGAGACTTTAACAATGAGACAGAACATTAACAAATATATTCAGGACATGAACTCAACTCTGAATCAAGTGAACCTGGTTCATATGTACAGAACTCTCCACCCAAAAACAACAGAATATACATTCTTCTCATCACCACATGGCACCCACTCTAAAATTGATCACATAATCAGCAGCAAAACACTCATACGCAAATGCAAATGAACTGAAATTATACAAACAACCTCTAGGACAACAGCACAATCAAATTAGAACTTGAGATTAGAAATTAACTCAATACTACATGAAAACTACATGAAAATTGAACAGTCTTCTCTGGAATGACTCTTGGGTAAGTAATGAAATTAAGACAGAAATTAAGAAGCTATTCAAAACTTATGGGAACAAAGAGACAACATACCAGAAACTCTGGGATGCAGCTAAGACAGTGTTAAGTGGAAAATTTATACCACTAAATGCCCATATCAAAAAGCTAGAGACTCAAGTTAAAAACCTATATCACAACTAAAATAACTAGAGAATTAAGAGCAAACAAACCCAAAGCTACCAGAAGACAAGAAATAACCAAAGTCAAAGCTGAACTGAAGGAGACGGATACATTAAAAAACTCTTAAAATATCAATGAGTGCATATAAAATATATGACAATAGATATATAACATAGATATACCACTAGCTAGACTAATAAAAAAGAAAAAAAGAGAAGTATCAAATAGACACAATCAGAAATGATAAGGGGGTTATCACCACTGACCCCACAGAAATACAAACATCAGAGATTACTATAAACAATTCTATGCATATAAACTAGAAAATCTAGAAAAAAACGGATAAATTCCTGAACACATACAACCTCCCAAGACTGAACCAGGAATAAATCGAATCCCTGAATACACTAATAATGAGATCTGAAATTGAGGCAGTAATAAAGAGTCTACCCACTGAAAAAAAGCCCAGGTTCAGACAGACTTACAGCTGAATTGTAACAGGGTTATGAAGAAGAGCTGGTACAATTTCTACTAAAACTGTTTAAAAAAAAACGGAAACAGAGGGACTGCTTTGTAACTCATTCTATGAGGCCAGCATAATAAAGATACCAAAACCTGGCAGAGATACAAATATATATATATATATATATGTAAACAAAATAACTTGGCCAATATCCTTGATAAACGTTGATGCAAAACTCCTCAAGGAAATACTGGCAAACCAAATCAAGCAGCACATCAAAAAGCTTATCCACCATGATCAAGTTGGCTTCATCCCTGAGATTCAAGTTTAGTTCAACACATGCAAATCAATAAATGTGATTTATTTGATAAAATTCAATATCCCTTCCTGTTAAAAAGTCTCAGTAGACTAGGTCTTGAAGGAAAATACTTCAAAATAATAAGAACCATATATGAAAAACCCACAGCCTACATCATACTGAATAGGCAAAAGCTGGAAGCATTTCCCGCAAAACCCAGCACAAGACAAGGATGCCCTCTCTCACTGCTCCTATTCAACATAGTATTGGAAGTTCTGGACAGGGCATTTAGGCAAGAGAAAGAAATAAAGGGCATTCAAATAGGAACAGAGGAAGTCAAATTGTCTTTGTGGATTACACCACCCTATATCTAGAAAACCTCATCATCTCAGCCTAAAAGCTTCTTAAGCTGATTAGCAACTTCAGCAGTCTCAGTATACAAAATCAATGTGAAAAAAGTCACTAGCACACCTGTACACCAACAACAGGTAAGTGGAGAGCTACATAAAGAAAATGTGGTACAGAAAGAAATGTAGTACGTAAACACCATGGAATACTATACAGCCATAAAAAGGAATGAGTCCATGTCCTTTGTGTGGACATAGATGGAGTTGGAAGCCATTATCCTCAACAAAGTTACACAAAAACAGAAAACTAAATTCCACATATTTTCACTTATAAGTGGTATCTAAATGATGAGAACCTATGGACACATGAGGGGGAACAACACCCACTGGGGCCTGTGGTGAAGGGGTGGGGTCAGGGGAGGGAAAGCGTGAGGAAAAATAGGTAACGGATGGTGGACTTAAAACCTACATGATAGGATAATCTGTGTAGCAACTCACCATGGCATATGTTTACCTATGTAACCATATACCCCTGAATTTAAAATAAAAGTTGAAAAAAAACAATAAATTATTGAAAGAAAAAACAAACATTATATATAATATATAATTATATATACTATATATACATATATTTTATTTTTATATATTTATATATATATATAGAGAGAGAGAGATCGCCCAAGAAAATCTGCTGAGTATGACGACTATATTAATCCTAAAGATGACTGCTACTTTTAAAAAAAGCCATTATTTTTAAAAGTTTTTTCCAAAACATGAAACTTAAAAGCTAGAGTTAGAAATAAAAGTGTTAAGATTGTTATAGCATTCCTAATATTTCATATTACGTTTGTAATTCATTCAATAAGTGAACAAATTTATCAGGATGAAACAGAGATTCAATTCTCTTGCTCTCTTGCTAGAAATTTGTAGACTAAGGGTTAAATCTTAACATTGCATGGGAGAGGGGAATATAAACATATAGGATTGTAGACAACCATCATAGTCTCAGCCATGGTTAACAATTCCTATATATTTTTAATCCTTTAGAGATAGTCTTCATTATACATCTAAATAGCTTTGAGCCAAAGACACCAAGATCATTTAAGCATGAGAAAATGTCCTATCTAGAATTTTAAATCATGTGATTATATTCTCATTCATTGATTTAGCCCTCAGGTACACAATCTGTCACTCCATTAGCTGACTACTGGTATGGTTAATTAGCTATTCTCCCTTGAAGTGATCCACAGAGACTTGAAGAATCAGCAGTGCAGCCTAAGTCATTTCTACTAACCTATTCTATAGGTGTCACTTATTTTATTTTGTACAAAGCTTTTCATAGCCACATGCCCTGGGAAAGACTAATTAAAATCACTGAAGGAAATATGATCAGCCATATGAGGCAGAAAATAAATCTATGGGAAAAATCATTTAATAGTTGCTGCATATTCGTTATCAAATGCTTTTCTGTGATGCCGAAAAAAATATATTTTACTAGAAGTTATTAAGCAGAGATGGTGTAATTTTCACTTTATTTTCAGGTATGATAACATATTTAAAAGCCCTATAAATATTTTGAGAAACATATATATTAAGAATGAAACAATTTAACTTAAATCTTTGTTCTAGATAGCAGAGTACACATATAGCATAAGATGTGGAAAGGGGCAGAGCAAGATGGCCAAATAGAAGACTCCACTGATGATCTCCCCAACTGGAACACCACATTTCACAGCTATCTACACAAAAAATTACTTCATAAAAAGCAAAAATCAGATGAGCATTCAGAGTACCTGACTGTAGCTTCATATCACTGAAAGAGGCACTGAAGAGGGTAGGAACGACAGCCTTAAATCACTGACACCACCTCTACCCCACGCCCACCAGTAGCCACATGGTGTGAAGAGATAATCTGTGAGCTTGGAAGAGAGACAACACAGCAACTATGAAACACTGCATTGAAATCAGTGCTGCCCAGTCACAGCAGAAAGCAAACCTAGCTGGCCAGGCACAGTGGCTCACACCTATAATCCCGGCACTTTGGGAGGCCAAGGTGGGTGGATCACGAGGTCAGGAGTTCAAGACCAGCCTGGCCAACATGATGAAACCCCATCTCTACTAAAAATACAAAAATTAGCTGGATGTAGTGTCATTCACATGTAGTCCCAGCTACTCGGGAGTCTGAGGCAGGAGAATTGCTTGAAGCCAGGAGGCAGAGGTTGCAATGAGCTGAGATTACACCTCTACACTTCAGCCTGGGAGACAGAACAAGATTCTGTCTCAAAAAAAAAAAAAAAAAAAGAGCAAAACTTGGTTGAACTCAGCTGACACCCTCAGAGGGAGCATTTAAAGAAATCCTAGCCAGAAGCAAATTGCCCAGCCTAGCAGGCAAAAACCACAAGCTAAAGTGTTCCGAGGCCATAAATAAACTTGAAAGGCAGTCTAGACCACAAGAACTGCAACTAGGTGGATTCCAGTGCTGAACTGGGCTTGGAGACAGTGGACTTGGAGGGCATGAAACCTGCAGAGATACCATGCAGAGATACCAACCAGGGTGGCTAAGAGAGCCTTGCACCACCACTTCCCCAACCACAAGCAGCACAGTCAAAAGAGACCCCTTCTTTCACTTCAGGAGAGGAGCTGGGGAGCAGAAAGAGAAAAGAGGACTTTGTCTTGCATCTTGGATACCAGCTCAGCCACAGTAGAATAGGGCACCAGTGAGAGTCATGAGGCCCCTTTTCCACGCCCTAGCTCTAGGGTGACTATTCTTAATATACCCAGGGCCATAAGGGAACCTGCTGTCTTGAAGCAAAGAATTGAGTCCTGTTAGGACCTATCATCTGCTTACTGAGCCCTTGAGCCTTGACTAACCAGGAGCAATACTGATATAGAATGCTGTGGGTCTTGGGTGAGCCTCTGAAACTTGCTGGCTTCATGTGAAACTCAGCACATTCCTAGCTGTGGTGGCTATGGAAAGACACTCATTTTGCTTGAGAAAAGCAGAGGGCAATGTAAAAAGAACTTTGTCTTGCATCTTAGGTACCAGCTCAAACACAGGGGCATAGGGGACCCAAGTGAGATCTCAGGGCCCCCCATTATAGGTCTTGGCTCTTGAACCACTTTTCTGGACCAGCCTTGGGCCAGGGGGCACTACAAGCTGACTAAGGAGCCATTGGGCCTTAAGTGAACATTGGAGATAGCCTGGCAGTACTTTCTGTGGGCCTATGGTGTTGGTGGCCATGAGGTGAGGCTCCTCTGCCTGGGGAAATGTGAGGGAAAAGGGGGAAGGACTGCATTGTGTAGTTTGAGAGCCAGCTAAGCTGCAGTAAAATAGAACATCAGGTAGACTTCTAAGGTATTTTTATTCCTAGCTCTCAGATGGCACCTCTGGACCCATCCAGGGCCTGGGGAACCTTGCCATCCTGAAAGGAAGGACACAAGCAACTGACTTTTCCACTGGCTGATTTGAGAGCCCCAGGGCCTTGAGTGAACATAGGTGGTAGCCAGGTAGTGGTTACAGCAGGCATTGGTACACAAGTCCCAGTTCTGTGCTGGCTTCAGTTCTGACCCAGTGCAGTAGCAGTGGTGGTGGCCACAAGGGTACTTGTATCACTCCTCCTTCAGCTACGGGCAGCTCCGAACAGAGAAAGTGGCTCTATTTGGAAAAAAAAAAAGGGGGAAGAGAACAAGTCTCTGATTGGTAATCCTGAGAATTCTGGATCTTCTCCAAGACTATCAAGGTGACACCTCTATGAGTCTGAAAGAATCTCAGCATTACTAGGCTTGGGGTGTCCCCTAATAAGATATGGTTTAGATCACAACACCCAAGTCCTTTCAAATACCTGGGAAGCATTCCCAAGAAGGACCGGTGCTCCTGGGACCTACCAAGACTGAGAGGCTATAATATATACCTATTATTAATGCCCAGATACAGTTGAAAATCCACAAGCATCAAGAGCACCCAGGAAAACATGACCTTCAGGGTTTTTATAGGTTAGGGTTTTACATGTAAGTCTTTAATTCATCTTGAGTTAGTTTTTGTGTATGGTGTGAGGAAGAGGCCAGTTTCAATCTTCTGCATATGGCTAGCCAGCTATCCCTGCACCATTTATTGAATAGGGAATCTTTCCCCATTGCTTACTTTTGTCAGGTTTGTCAAAGATCATATAGTTGTAGGTTCTCTATTCTGTTCCATTGGTGTATATATCTGTTTTTGTACCAGTGTCATGCTGTTTGGTTACTGTAGCTCTGTAGTACAATTTGAAGTCAGGTAGCATGATGTCTTCAACGTTGTTCTTTTTGCTTAGGATGGCCTTGGCTATCTGGGCTCATTTTATGGTTCCATATGAATCTTTAAAAAGGTTTTCTCTAGTTCCACGAAGAATGTCAATGGTAGGTAGTTTAATAGGTATTAACCTCAGTATTAACCATCACACACAGCAAAGAAAAGACTGGGTCCTAATGGCTTCACTTCTGAATTTTACCAAATAGCTAAAGAAAAATTAATACCAATCCTATTCAAACTATTCCAGAAAACAGAGGAGTAGGGAATACTTCCAAACTTATGCTACCAGGCCAGTATTACCTTGATACCTAAACTAGAAAAAGAAACATAAGAAAAAGAAAAGTATATATCAATATTACTGATAAATGTTGGTGCAAACATCCTAAATAAAATACTAGGAAATCAAATTCAACAGTACATTAAAAAGATAATTCATCATGACCAAATGGGATTCATTTCAGGAATTCAAGAAAGGTTCAAAATATAAAAATCAATTAATATGATACCTCATATCAACAGAATGTAGGACGAAAACCACAGAATCATTCCAACTGATGCTGGAAAAGCACTTGATAAGATTCAACGTATCTTCATGAAAATAATCACTACCCTTTAAAAACTGGCTGTAGAAAGAACATACCTCAAAATAATAAAAGCAATATGCAGCAGAACCACAGCTACTATCCTACTGAGTGGGGAAATACTGAAAGTTTTTCTTCTAAGATCAGGAACACAACAAGGATGCCCACTTTCACTTCTGCTATTTAACGTAGTACTAGAAGTTCTAACCAAAGTAAACAGAAAAGAGGAAGAATAAAGGGCATCCAAATTAGAAAGAAAGAAGTCAAATTATCCTTGTTTGCAGATAATTTGATCTTATACTTTTAAAAAACCTAAAGTTTTCACCAAAATAGTACTAGAACTAATGAAAAAATTCAGTAAAGTTGCAGAATACAAAATCAACATACAAAAATCAGTAACATTCCTATATACCAATGGAAAATAATCTGAAAATAAATCAAGAAAGTGATGCTATTTACAACAGCCACAAATAATATTAAATGCCTAGGAATTAACTTAACTAAAGGAAAAGTTCTCTACAGAAAACTATAAAACACTGTTGGAAAAAATTTTAGAGGACATACACAAAAAATGGGAAAATATTTCATGTCATGGACTGGAAGAATCATTATTATTAAAATGTCCATACTACCCAAAGCAATCTGCAGATTCAGTGCAATCCCTGTCAAAATACCAATGACTTTTTTTTTTTTCAAATAAACAGAAAAAAAAAATCCTAAGATTTATATGAAACTGCAAAAGACCCAAAATAGTCAAACTTTCTTAAGAAAAAGAAGAAAACTGGAGAAATTTGACCTGACTTCAAATTATACTACAGTGCTAATAACAAGCACAACTGCTTTAGATTGGCATAAAAACAGACACATACATCAGTGGAACTGAATAGAGATTCAAGAGATAAAGCCATACATCTACAATGAAATCATTTTTGCCAAAAGTGTCAGTAATAGATACTGGGAAAAGGACAGTCTCTTCAATAAATGATACTGGAAAACCTGGATATCCATATGCAGAAGAATGAAACTGGACCCCTATGTATCACCATATACAAAAGTTAAATCAAAATCAATTAATGACTTAAATCTAACACCTCAAACTATAAAACTACTAAAAAAGAAAAAAACTCTGGAAAAATATCGAACATGTTTGACTGAGGAAAGATTTCTTGAGTAATACCCCACGAACGCAGGAAACCAAAGCAAAAATGGGATCACATCAATTTAAAGAGCTTTTGCAAAGCAAAGAAAACAATCAACAAAGTGGTGAGACAACGCGCAGAGTGAGAGAAGATATTTGCAAACTATGCATCTGTATTATTCAGTTCTCACACTGCTATGAAGAACTACTGAGACTGGATAATTTATGAAGAAAAGAGGTTTGACTCACAGTTCCAGAGGGTTAGCAGGCAGCATGAGTGGAAGGCCTCAGGAAACTTACAATCATGGTAGAAGGCAAAGGGGAAGTGAGTATTTTCTTCACAAGGTGGCAGGAGAGAGAAAGTAGAAGGAACATACCTCAAAATAATGAGAGCAATACACAACACACCCACAGCTAATATCCTACTGAATGGGAAAATACTGAAAGCCTTCTAAGATCAGGAACACAAGGATGCCCACTTTCACGACTGCTGAGGAAAGAAAGAAAGTGAAGAGAGAAGTGCTACACACTTTCAAACAGCCATATCTCATGAGAACTCTATCACAAGAACAGTATGGGAGAAGTCAGCCCCCATAATTCAATCACCTCCCACCATGCCTGTCCTTCAACACCTGAGGATTACAATATGACATGAGATTTGGGTGGGGACACAGAGCCAACCCATATCACCATCTGATAAAGGTTTAATAGCCAAAATATACAAGAAGCTCAAACAACACTACAGGGGAAAAAATCAAATAATATGATTAAAAACTGGGCAAAAGATATCAAAATATACATTTCTCAAAAGAAGACATACAAATGACAAACAGATATATGAGAATGTACTCAAAATCACTGATCACCATAGAAATGCAAACAAAAGCTACAATGAAATATTATCTTACCCCAACGAAAATAGCTTTTATGCGAAAGACAGGCAATAACAAATGCTGGCAAGGGTGTGGAGAAAAGGGAACCCTTATGCATTGTTGGTGGGAATGTAAATTAGTACAACCTCTATGGAGAACAGTTTGAAGATGCCTTAAACAAATAAATATAGAGCTACCATACAGTCCAGAAATACCACCTCTTTATATAGAAACAAAAGAAGGAAAATCAGTATGTCAGATAGATATCTGCACTCCCATGTTTATTTCAGTACTATTCAAAATAGCCAAGAATTTAAAGCAACCTAAGTGTCCATCAACAGTTGAATGAATGGTGAAATTGTGGTACTTATACACAATGGAGTGAGTATTATTTACCCACAAAAAAGAATGAGATCCCGCCATTTGCAACAACATGAATGGAGTTGGAGGTCATTATGTTAAGTGAAATAAGCCAGGCACGGGAAGATAAACTTCACATGTTTGGACTTATTTGTGGGAGCTAAAAATTAAAACACTTAAACTCATGGAAATAGAGAGTGGAAGGATGGTTTCCAGAGGATTGGAAGGATAGTGGGTGGGTGAGGGGGACAGTAGGGATGGTTAATGAGTACAAAAAATAGTCAGAAGAATGATTAAGATGTAGTATTTGCTAGCACAACAGAGTGATTATAGTAAGAAAAAAATAATTCATTTGTACATTTTAAAATAAAGAAGTATAATTGGATTATTTGTAATACAAAGTATAATTTCTTGAGGTGATGAATACCCAATTTATCGTGATGTGATTATTAAGCATTGCATGCCTGTATCAAAATATCTCATGTACCCATAACTATCTACACCTACTATGTACCCACAAAATTTCAAAATAAAACACCAAACAAGAAAATACTTTAAAAAAAAAAGAACAGGATATTTGGTATCTAAATCAAAGGATGGAAAAAAGAGTGCAGGTGCTCTATTAATCAAATAAAGGTCAGCAAAGAATGACTGGAAAGACATAAAATATGGAGAGATGGAAAAGGAGCCAGGACAGGGAAATGTCCTCCAATGAGAAGTAACACTACATTTCAAAAGACCAGCGGATTAGATCTATCAAAATGAATTTGTGTTGTAGGAGCACTGTCACAGATTGGTTTCCCTGGCAAGTCAGTTCTGAAATGAAATTCAAAGTACAGTTTTATTAGGGTTTCCTTGTCACCCATGCCTGAGGACAGATGGGAAAGGAAGCAGAAATGGCTGAAAAGAGAAATAGAGCTGCAAAGCAAGTCCACAGAGAGCCCCAGAGCTAAAATAATCCTTCAGTTTTCCAGAGTTGTGCTGAAATTACCTGACCTTTGTATTCCCTCATGGATCAGTCATTGGATAAGAACTGCCCCGGAAATGAGCATGACCTTGGACAAGGGAGCTTTCCACAACTCAGGAAATCCCTGAACAGTGTGACCAATGAACACTTATCTGTTGACAGCAGTTCCACAAGCTGGGACAAGTCCTTCCTTGAAGAAAGATTTGGTACATCATAGTGTCCACCATATTACCACAACGTGGCCATAATAGCCATTGCCCAAAGGAACCCATTTGTCTCCTGGTCAGCAATATCTTCAGACCCTCTCGAAACTGTGCTGCTTGAATTTTCTTGGAAAGAGAAATGGGTGAAGTGTTATGCCATAAAATATACACACAAATTACCACCCCCCAAATCTTTCTAACTCAAGAACTCTTCAGGTACCTCTTGCTGGTTAATCAAAGTACGTCAAATTCATTATGAAGTGTAACCTGTAACTGTTTATCTCTTTACAATTAAAAATGTTCAGATTGTAAATAAAAACTGAATTATCATTACTGTGTCTAATATATTTGTTAAAAATACCCTTTACTTGTAAATACACAGTGCCTATTATTATTTAACACCTGTCTCTAGACAGGCAAAGGATTCCAAAATATAAGAGAAATAAATAAGATGTATATTTGCCAAGCTAAGTAGCTTGCTATAAATCACCTCAAAGTGGTGATCAGATTTAATTTCAGACTATGAAAATCCGTAAGAGAGAAGAGTGTGACCACACTGAGCCTTGATACCTATCTATAGGCCTAAGGTAGGAAAGCTTGTATTTCAAGAATAAAACCAGCATAACTACTTCTTCCAAAAAGTTAATCATAGTTTAGCAAGCTTTCTCAAAAAGCGTCTCGATGAAAAGCAAAATAAAAATATAAAAAGCTAGAAATTAAAATACATGATTTTCTTTAGTAATGATATAAATTTTATAGTTTTCACTTACGTCTTGCCTGGTTAATGGAATCTGAAATTATCTTTTTCCTGGTTTTTAGGAAGGGGATGACAATCAGTGATTTTTTCAAAAGTGATAGCTATTGTTTGACTAAACTACATTAGTAAAGGTATGTATTTTGTATCATGTACACACACACACACACACACACACACACATCCCTACATATATGGAATCCTGGACCTTTTGTGCCAGTTATTACTGGGAAGAAATCTCAAAATTATCATCATGATCCAATTATTTTTGTTGTACATTATTTTATTTTATTTTATTTTATTAATTTTTTAGATGGAGTCTCACTCTGTCCCCAGGCTGTAGTGCAGTGGCACGATCTCGGCTCACTGCAACCTCTGCCTCCCGGGTTCAAGCGATTCTTCTGCCTTAGCTTCCTGAGTAGCTGGAACTATAGGCACGTACCACCACGCCCAGCTAAATTTTGTATTTTTAGTAGAGAGGGGTTTCACCATGTTGGCCAGGATGGTCTTGATCTCTGGACCTCATGATCTGCCAACCTTGGCCTCCCAAAGTGCTGGGATTACAGGCATAAGCCACTGTACCTGGCCATAATTTGATTTTAAATCCTGTAAATTCAATTTCTAAAATCTACATTGCTGTTTTTTTCAAAGTAGCCATTTTCAAACTCCCCTTTACTTGGGTTATGAATTTAGTTCTTTATTTTTATCTTTGACTATTTCAAACATGTATTTAAGTTCCTCTTGCTGATTGTATTGTTAGCAGGAGCCTGTCACTCTCATGACAATAATGTCATCTTGTGATTTGTAACTCCTATGAATCCAACTTTAGAAGACCTGCATGTTGAACACTTCAACATACACTCTCCCTGTGACAGTGTTGTGTGGCTGTCTCTACTATGGTTTTATGAAGTTCACCGATTCAAGATCAGCTTTTAATTAGTATCAAGGCTACAGATTTCAGCATCGCATGAGTCATACAAATTCAACTTTTTGCTTAGGCAAAACTCATGCTTTCACTGCCAAATTTTCACTGGGACTCTTTCCATTGTTCTAGGTAGAACACCACTGTGCTCTAGCACTGGTGGTTTTATTAACTTCCTGTTGTAAACCCAAGGGTGTCACAGATTGAACAATAAATTGTATGGTCCCTAACACTAACAAGAGCTATGGACTCAACTCTCTGTACTGTGTCGTTCCAACTTCACCTTCTAAAGAAGGAGTTCTGAAACATTAGCATGCATTTTATTAAAACCACATTGCTGGGCTCCACCACCAGAATTCTGATCCAGAAGATCTGGGTGGGGTTCAAGAGTTTTGAGCTCACAAATTCCCAGATAATGTTGATGCCTGCAGTCTGGGACTACACCTAGAAAGCAACTGACTTAAGCTCTGTGTGTGTGTGAGAGAGAGAGAAAGAGATTCAGATACACATTAAAGTCTTACTTCTTTTCAAATGTAACATTTCTTTGTCTACAGAGATCAGAGATCCCTCCTCCTACTTTGTAATCTCTGTCTACCTTTCCTCCTCCTTTTGATACTTCAGCTACTACATTTTTTTTTCTTTAAATATTTTCAATTCTAACTGGAGTCAAGAGTGGAGCAGAGAAATGAGTTCAACATAGACCTCATTTTACAGAGTACTGCTATGACTGGTTATTCAGGGTCTTCCTTTGTTTTATTCCCCTTACTTCCATTTCCTCTACAACATGATAACCTACAGATGTTTTGAACCTACAAACTCAAATTCCTGTTATCTTGAATTTCTGTAATGCACCTTATTTATGATATATTATTTTTAAAACTCTATTGGATTTATTTAGACGCAATTGTGTTTGACGCTTTCACCTCTATATTTACAACTGGAAATAGGTTAGCTTTTTTTAGCTTAATTTTGTCTTTGCTATTTTAATTAAACTTTGACCTGGCTTTAAATTCATATATTAGCTTCTCACTCCTCCACTCACCAATCCCCTATGCTATGATGTTTTATCTGTCTGTATATTTTCTCGCATAAGATTTATTATATGGAATTGTCAAAGCCTGGAAATTATGGCAAAAATCATCTGTAAAGTAAGGGTGAAGAACATGATTATCTTTTAGTTATTTGGATGTTTAAAGATTTTATAATTCTGATGCCGATATTGAAAAGTATATATTTGTCTATTTCACTTTGCAAATACTATATTCGTGTTTACACAGATCAATTTATATATGCATCTTTATATTTTATCCCATCATTATTACTAATATAATTGTGCCAGTTGTGCCTACAGTTATTTTCTTGTATGTGTTTTGAATTTCTAAATTTTTTCTCTTTCCTCCTTGACGCTGTTTTCCAAAAATGTGTTTATTTTATTGGTATTATTTCATTGTTTCATTGTTAATACTGTGTACTGCTTTGTTTTTGTCACTGTTCTCCATTTCCTTAACATCTAATTTTTAAAAATCTTTCTACTTGTTACATTGTACTTGCTTTCTTTGTCTTTCTACTTTCTTGTGTTGACTTATTTTTTTCTTTATTTCTTGTTATGTGATCAGCATAATTAAAATTATACAACATTCTAAGGAAAATGTTTCGGTAATGTCCACAAACCTTAATATATAGTATTTTTATTATTTTAAAGTTTCCATGTGAATGCATCTTTAATCCAAGAGATATTTAAGAATATGTTATTAATATTGCAAACAAAAGTTATAACTTGTTTCCAATTTCATTCAGCTTTTTTAAATAATTAATAGAGACTATTTTTAGAGTAATTTTAAATTTACATGAAGAGTAAAAGGAAAGTAGAGTTTCCTTATAACCCTCACCTCATCCCAACAGACACACATTTTCAGTTTTTTCTATTAGTAATATTCTCCGTTAGTGGGGTATGTTTATCATAACTGAGCTAATATTTACATATTATGACTACCTAAGTCCATAGTTTACCTTAGAATTCACTCTGCATTGTACATGGTTTATATCTATTCTGACAAATGTATAATGACATATACTTCTCATTACGGTATCATACAGAATAGTTTCACTGCCCTAACTGTGTTTCATCTATTTCATCTATTGGCTATGTTTCATCTATTCATCCCTCCCTCCCTCCATTGACTTTTGTTTGGAAAATCTAGTCCATATAATATGATGACCGTATATACCTGTGTAAAGAAACTGCATGTTCTGCACATGTATCCCAGAACATAAAGTAAAATATAAAACAAATTAGTTAATATGAGTTAGATAGATATTAATTGAATTATTATTTCAACTTCTTTGTAAATTTGGCATTTTTAAAAGACAAAAATTTGGAATTAAATATGTAAAAATGCAAGAAAAAATCATTGTAAACCAGGATATAATCAATTTTGTATCCTCAATAAAGTGGGATTTGAAGATGTATGGTGTGTGTCTATTGTGTTATTTGAATCTTCTACATATTTGTTTATGTAGCATTTGATCAATAAAATGTCTGGGATGAGTCTTTTAAAACTTTGAGCATTGGTTTGGCTTTATCCATAGTTCTGTTAATTACTGCTTGTTCTGCTAAATTATTTTTTCTGTATACATATTTGTAATTATTCAGTCAATGTGTTCCTCTTTATTGAGCCCTTACTTTGTGTCAGTCACTGCTTTAGGCACGAGACACATAGCAATGAACAAAACCTACACAGTGTCTACCACTGGGGAGATTACATTCTTGTAGGTGGTAGGGAGCAAGGTAGAAAATAAACAACTGAGCATAACATACAGAATGGGAGATACCAATAAGTGCTATAAAAATTATAGCAGGTAGTAAAAAGAAAGTTACAGGGAGTGGGAATAAGAGGTCTCTAAACAGTTCTGCTTTGACTAAAAATCTGAAAGAAATGAGATGGTAGGAGTCCATGTAGATATTTGAAGAAAGAGCATACTAGATCAATGGGCCAGCCTAGACAAGAGTCTTGAAGCAGCAGTTTCTTGCTTAATCTACATGAATAAACTCCTAATTATTATTTTCTATCAGTTATGAAAACTCATTATTCTTCACGATGTTATTTACTTTGAATTCTATTTTGTTTATACTGGAATTCTTGCCCATATTTGGCAGTTTCTAACTAGTTACCCAATATTTCTTTTCTTCCCCTTTCTTGCTAGCAGTTATCAGGACCAAGGGAAAATTTCCCCTTAGCCCTTTTAATGTTCACTAAAAAAATCAACTCAAAAAAGGCAGATTAATTGAAAATAAGCCATACAAAATTTTATTTAATGTGTACAAAGAGTCTTTAGAATAAAGACACAGAGAAACAGAGTAAACAGTCCATTTTTATTCTTAAGTTCAACAAAGTATGTACAGCCATGTGAGAATATAATTGTAATGATATATAGTTTCTGACAATAAGAAACAAATACACTTATTTTCCTAGACATCCTTGGAGCTAAAGGTACTTGGGTGAAACAGTCATAGACCCTGAGTCCTAAGCAGAAATTGTCCAGTGGTTTCAGGGGAAAGTATTATTTTCCTAATATAAATGACATCCTTTCATCTTCCTTCCTGTAACATGTATGTGGTTGAATGTGAAACAATATACCACCTTTCTAAGCACTCTTTTTCTTGAATGATGTGTCTCCCTTAACTGATTTTGCCTGAGTTTTAGAGTGTCAGTGGAAGAAAGAGTAAGAGATGCTTTGGTCCTGGTAATCAGTCTGTGCTTCTTTTAATACTCTCTTTCTCCAGCCAGTCTTGGCATGACTTTGATGTTACCCCTATTGACTATAGTTCTCAACTGCAGCTGTTTTTCTACCCTAGTTGTGTGGGAGCACGAAATAAATGGAACAACAATGAGCAGAAATAAAAAGTTCTCTCCAGACCTCCTGCCCATATTCCAAATTACGAAAGTTCACTCTATCTACCCTGAGCTAGTGTGTTGCTTTCCACACCAGGTCACATTTGCCCTTTTTTCTTCAGGAGTTTCTCACACTTACTGTAATTACTCAATTCCACATATTTTCATTTCCTCGCTGGCACCTTCCGTCTTAAGCTGGGAGAGAGACCCAGCACACTGGGTTGGTTTTTCATGTTGTTATGAGCAAAAAATCTCAGAAACTTACTTAAGCTTTTTATTTCCAGCTGCTGTTTTATTTTTCTTTGTGTTTGTAAGCAAAAATAAGTTTTACCACCTTGGTTCAGTCCACCTTTTGGTTGAAGGTGCATTTTGTAACTTCAGGTTTCTGAACTTAATTCTTATAAAATCCATTGTCTTCTATGTTATTTGCCCTGTTTTTTAACAGGTGAGATTCAAAAATGGTTATTTTCTAAGGTTCGTACAAGAAGAAGTCGAGTAAGCCAGGTTTGAAGCTATGTTTCTCATATTTGACAGTTCTGCAGGCACTAGATTAGTATAACGTGTTTAAACTTTCCTTCTTTTACTCAAAACATTTCACAGAGTCAGCTTATGCATAGGACTCACATTCTCAATGGCAAATAGAAAAAAAGATACATGGCTAGATAAGTGACAGCATTGGTCAAGAGAAATTTTAAAGGTGTGGAAGATAAAGTATAGGTTTTTCTACATGCAATCCACTTAAAAGTCACTTAATTGCCTTTAATTAAATTTTATCTTCTTGTGTAGACATAAAATTGAGTTAATCATCTGGCTCCTTCATGTCTGTGTTATCTAAAATGTCTGCTTCTCATCAGCTGCACCTGTGCTTGAAAAGTCTAGTTTGCACAATAAGAATCTTGGACTGAATATACAACATTGTGTATATGTTTGTGTGTAGTTTATTCTCAGATTGTCAGCAGCTCTAACAGAGGGAAGTAATTCTTAATTTTACACTGAAGGCTGCTTAGAGCATAAGTTTATATTTTTAGATATATAAAATAAAGATTTCCAAGTTGAACAGAGAAAACACAGAGGATAATGATCCAAAGACTCAACTTGAGATTGAAATTGATGTGGTTAGTCTAAAGTACTTGTGGAGAAAGGTGTGATTAATTCTTACATTCTATAGGAGCATTTTCTTGTATGTGTAGGGGTCAGGCAGGAGTTCACAGTAGGACTAAGTTTAACGATCTTAGTGGTTTGACTAAAATATCTTGTAGGTACTACATCCTCCTATCATCTACAATACTGAAATTGTAAATGTGGGTTCCAAAAAATGCATTTTTGTCAATATACCAAAAGAAAAATGGGAGAATCTTCTCCTGAAAGTCACATAAATAAAAATGGAGAACAATTTGAACTGATATATTGTTGACCTTCACTGTACCTAAAATAATGCACTATGGAGTCAGAGACCTGGATTTGAATCTTCTTTGTCATCTATGAGCTGTGGGACCTTGGGCAGGTTACTAAAGTTATTAAAAATCAGTATTATCATGTGTAAAGTGAGAATGATTATAGCTTTCTCAGTAGCCAGTTGCAAGATTTCTTTGTGTTAATCAGAGTTCTCTAGAGAAAAAGAACCAACAGTACATATAGATACAGATGTATCTAATTATATAAATCTATCATCTGTCCATCTATCTGTCCACTGTCTGTTGTAAACTCTGAACATCTGAGACAGGTCTCAGTTAATTTAAAGAGTTTATTTTGTCAAGTTTGAGGACATGCACTCATGACACAGCCTCAGGAGATCCTGATGACATGTACCCAAGGTGATCAGGGCACAGCTTGGTTTCGCACATTTTAGGAAGACATGAGACATCAATCAATATGTGTAAGCTGTATATTGGTTCAGTCTGGAAAGGTGGGATGACTTGATGCAAAGGCAGGACAACTTGAAGTGGGGAGGGGGCTTCCAGGTCATAGTTAGGGAAGAAACAATTAGTTTTATTCTTCTGAGTTTCTGATTAGTCTTTCCAACTGAGGCAATCAGATACGCATTTATCTCAGTGATCAGAGGGATGAATTTGAATAGAATAGAAGGCAGGATTGCCCAAAGCAGTTTCTAGCTTGACTTTTCCCTTTGGCTTAGTCATTTTGAGAACCCAAGATTTATTTTATTTTTCCTTTCACATTTCACCCCTTTACTTTTTAAAAATCTTTTGGAGAAAGCATTTTAGGAGAGAATGAGTCTCTGGTCTTGGGTTTTTTCTGATCTCTCATGGAACTTTATTTCATAGAAGGAATCTCAGATAAGACTTTTTGAAGCCAAGCCCAGCCATGGATTTGTAATATCAAATATCTATGAGTTGGGTGAATTCCTCTTCATGTGAGGTCCAAAGACAACCTTGGGGCTCCTAGGCCTGTCAGAAAGTGACATTCTTTTTTTTTTTTTTTTTTCTTTTTGAGACAGAGTCTTGCTCTGTTGCCAAGCCTGGAGTGCAGTGGCAGAATCTCAGCTCACTGCAGCCTCCATCTCCTGGGTTCCAGTGATTCTCCTGCCTCAGCCTCCTGGGTAGCTGAGATTACAGGTGCATATCACCAAACCTGACAAATTTTTGTATTTTTAATAGAAACAGGGTTTCACCATGTTGGCCAGGCTGGTTGTGAACTCCTGACCTCACCTTGGCCTCCCAAATTGCTGAGATTATAGGCTTGAGCCACTGAGCCTGGCCCAGAAAGTGACATTCTTTACTTACCACAGGTCAGTAACCCTGTAAAGGCACTGTGTAGACAAGGTCTGAGGCCAGTTTTCCTGAGGGGCCTTTATTGGCTCCATGAGTCAAGTTTGATTCCTTAAAAGAAAGCATACCATTTCAGTCAAGGCTTTGGTAAAATAACCAGTTTCTACAGTTGTTTTCTGTTATATATGGAAACAGATTCTTATTGCACTTATGCAAATAACTATATTTTGCTGTAAGTTAAGAATACTTACAAATAGTTTCCAAATTCTTGAGAAATCAGGTAGAGAGAAAGAAATATGTTCTAAATTCTGTTCATAGGAGTATTCTAAATTGTAAAAAGCTGTCAATAGCTGAAAAGAAAAGTTTCCTTGAATCTGAGAAAAAAAAAAGGATCAGCAACCATATAGTTCAGTCCATATAGTTAATTCCGATTCTGCTTGATATGAACATTTCAGTCATCTGTGAGTTCTAAAAGTTTTTTTTTCTATTCTGATGTCACAGTCTCCAAAGTTATCAGAAACGTGTATTCAAGAGCACCTGTTAGAGTTTTATAGCTGATAATAAAACCACCTTCTAAAGAGGACCAAAACAAGACAACAATTGTCCACGGATGACAAAATATTTTAGGGAAATCACAGTCAAGGACACAATTGACAAATTTGTTTCCTCTGTGGCACACAATAATTTAACATAACAATTATAATTACTACTGACAATGTACACTAAGTGATATCAGAATTATAGGATTTTTTCATAATTTTGGAGCAAACACCAATAACATATTTTTACAAATACAACCGAAAGAAAATCAAACACTATTTCATATTTAACAATGTTGTCTATATGATTTTTATATTAAATAAGACAAATTATGTCATTTTTGGACTTTAGGGAAACCAATATCTTAAAGAATTAATTAGGTCAGGAGAAGACATAATTTATAATATGTGGTTTAAACCACAAGAGAGATCTGCTGTTAGTCTGATGGGCTTCCCTTTGTGGGTAACCTGACCTTTCTCTCTGGCTGTCCTTAACAGATTTTCCTTCGTTTCAACTTTGGTGAATCTGACAATTATGTGTCTTGGAGTTGCTCTTCTCGAGGAGTATCTTTGTGGCATTCTCTGTATTTCCTGAATTTGAATGTTGGCCTGCCTTACTAGGTTGGGGAAGTTCTCCTGGATGATATCCTGAAGAGTGTTTTCCCACTTGGCTCCATTTTCCCCCTCACATTCAGGCACCCCAATCAGACATAGATTTGGTCTTTTCACATAATCCCATACTTCTTGAAGGCTTTGTTTATTTCTTTTTCCTCTTTTTTCTTTAGACTTCTCTTCTCGCTTCATTTCATTTATTTGCTCCTCAATCGCTGATACTCTTTCTTCCAGTTGATCTAGTTGGTTACTGAAGCTTGTGTATTTGTCACATATTTCTCGTGTCATGGTTTTTATCTCTGTCAGTTCGTTTATGGCCTTCTCTGCATTGATTATTCTAGTTATCCATTCTTCCATTCTTTTTTCAAGATTTTTAGTTTCTTTGCGCTGGGTACGTAATTCCTCCTAGCTCTGAGAAGTTTGACGGACTGAAGCCTCCTTCTCTCAAGTCGTCAAAGTCATTCTCCGTCCAGTTTTGATACATTGCTGGTGATGAGCTGCGTTCCTTTGGAAGGGGAGATGCGCTCTTATTTTTTGAATTGCCAGCTTTTCTGCCCTGCTTTTTCCCCATCTTTGTGGTTTTATCTTCCTTTGGTCTTTGATGATGGTGACGTAATGATGGGGTTTTGGTGTGGGTGTCCTTCCTGCTTGTTAGTTTTCCCTCTAACAGTCAGGACCCTCAGCTGTAGGTCTGTTGGAGATTGCTTGAGGTCCACTCCAGACCCTGTTTCCTGAGTATCAGCAGCAGAGGCTGCAGAAGATAGAATATTTCTGAACAGCGAATGTACCTGTTGGATTCTTGCTTTGGAAGCTTCATCTCAGGGGTGTACCCCACTGTGTGAGGTGTGGGGTGTCAGTCTGCACCTAGTGGGGGATGTCTCTCAGGCTACTCAGGGATCAGGGACCCACTTGAGCAGGCAGTCTGTCCGTTCTCAGATCTCAACCTCTGTGTTGGGAGATCCACTGCTCTCTTCAAAGCTGTCAGACAGGGTCATTTGCATCTGCAGTGGTTTCTGCTGCTTTGTGTTTAGCTCTGCCCTGTCCCCAGAAGTGGAGTCTACAGAGAGGCAGGCCTCCTTGAGCTGCTGTGGGCTCCACTCAGTTCAAGCTTCCCAGTGGCTTTGTTTACCTGCTTAAGCCTCAGCAATGGTGGGCGCCCCTCCCCCAGCCTCCCCGCTGCCTTGCAGTTAGATCGCAGACTGCTGTGTTAGCAATGAGGGAGGCTCCGTGGGTGCAGGACCCTCCTGGCCAGGTGTGGTATATAATCTCCTGATGTGCCCTTTGCTAAGACCCTTGGTAAAGTGCAGCATTGGGGTGGGAGTTACCCAATTTTCCAGGTGTTGTGTGTCTCAGTTCCCCTGGCTAGGAAAAGGGATTCCCTTCCCCCTTGTGCTTCCCAGGTGAGGCATGCCTCACCCTGCTTCAGCTCCCTCTGTTTGGGCTGCAGCAGCTGACCAGCATCAATTGTCCGGCACTCCCTAGTGAGATGAACCCAGTACCTCAGCTGAAAATGCAGAAATCACCCGTCTTCTGTGTCGCTCCCGCTGGGAGCTGGAGACTGGAGCTGCTCCTATTTGGCCATCTTGCTCCGCCCTTGCAACTTTTTCTTATAATTGAAATAATACAAAGGCCGCAAATTTGTAGTAAACTTCATTTTAATTTCAAGTATAATATCTTGAGTACTTTTTTCAGGAAACCATTTTAATGATGCTTAAATTTCCATGATAAGATGCTGCTAATATTTTTTCATGATTTCACTATTTCTGTACCATTATTTTATATTTAACTCTTTTCCTATTATAAATATCCATACTTTTAGTACTTTATGGGTAATTTTTATCCATATTTATGATTATTTCATTAAGATAGATTCCCATGAGTCTTTTTAAAACCTAAAATGGAACTCTTGAGTTAAAGAGTATGAACATCTCTGAAACTAGTAATAGGCATTGCCAGATTGTCTTACAGAAAGTCTCACCCATTCATATCTTACCACTGTTGTACAGCTTATAAATTACATTGCCCTTACCAGAATTTATCTGTCTATCATCTATCTATCTATCTATCTATCTATCTATCTATCTATCTAATTATCTATCTATCTATCATCTATCTACCTACCTACCTACCTACCTACCTATCTAAAGGATACTGAAACCTGAGAAATATTTTGTTTTTTATATTTAAATGTCTGATTTGAAGTAAGTTTGTTTTTCTGTAAGTAATTACAACATATTTTTAATTTCCACTTGTGTGTATGTAATTTGCCTTTGCTTGTTTACTGCTCATTATTTCTACTGGAGTTCTATTTTGTAAAAATATTATTTTATGAATTCTTTATATTTTAATATCATTACTTATATATCATACATACTGCAAAATATTTGCTAATCTGTTGTTTAGTGTTTCTACTGTTTTGCATATTTTATTGTATTGTCTTAATCTGTTTTTAATTTAAATTTCCTTATATAGTCAACCTTGCCTTCTTTCTATAGCTAATAAAAATTTCCACATTTTATGATTAATATTTTTTTGCTTCATAATCAATGACTTGGAATTTATTTGTTGCATGATGTGACATGAAAACAATCTGATTTTTTAACATACTTAAACATCATTTCAAAATTATTTATTGAAAAAGTTTTGATACATCACTTATTTTATTATATATGTAAACATGAAATACAGACCAGAGTTTGTCTCTATATTTCAGTTGTGGTCTTGCTAACTGCCTATCTATTGTTAAGCCAACAGCAGAACTAGTTTTAACCAGTACAGTGTTAAAACACAGGCCATATATCATAGAATTAGCTCTCCCATGTAACTCATTTTCCAATATCCTGGAGTTTAAAATTACCTGGAATTCTTCCAGATGAATTTTCACAGAGTTTTATTTTTCTAGCTAATTTTTTTTCACATGTCAATATGATTAAGATTGTTATTAAAATTACCTTAAATTTGGGAAAAAATATAGAAATATTAGTGCTATCTTAAATTATTCAAGTTATTTTTATATTCTGCTGCAGTAAAGGATTGTGATTTTCATTTCCATAGCCCACTCATTTCCTCAGATGGCTATTTGCTGTCAGTTTATTTGGGAGTACCTGCTGCAGTATGGCTTTTTTAAAAAAGGCATTATATATTCCCAATTATTGCTGAATATAATATCACATATTTTATTTTATTTTTAAATTTTATTTTATTTTACTAGAAAGGTATTGTTGTGAGATTCATCTAAACAGGTCTGAAGACATTCATAATGGATAGCGTCTGAGGCAAAATGCGATTTTCAGGTTGCCTGCACTTTCTTCCTCCTGTGGACTTAAAGGTAGAGGAAGCTTTCGGTTTTCAGTAATATTCTCCCTTCTTTAGAGGAACCAATATGAGCAAACCTTTTAGTTTATGCAAATCTAAAGGAAGCCCTGTATCTGGGATGGCGGTATGCTTTGGATGGAAAAATTAAGCGTTCTATTTAATCATGAAATAGATATTCATTCCAGGCACAGAGATATCTCCGTGAGATTATGAACTATACATATTTTTTTTCTTTATTCTTTTTATTTTTTGAAAAAGGGGAGATGGATTGGAGGGGGCTATTCTGCTGGAAGCTGAGTTCTTAGAATCTAGAGTCTAGAAAGGGAGATTTTTAAAAAGGAGACTACTGTTCAGGCTAGATCCAAGGAGAAGGGATACTCCCAGGAAGGAAATTAACCAATGGACTCTAGGAGGAGTAAGACCTGATTATCTGGTTTTAGACTTTCATTTTACGCATTGTAATTCCTTTATGTTATCCTCAGCATTTGATAAAGTTTGTTAAACAATCAGCCTAGTTTTATCTCTAATTTGGGAAATTAAGAGAATAATTTGAGGCATAATGGAGCAGGAACAATTGTGGCAGCTTGGGGAACTATTTATGAAAAGGTCAGAATTGTTAAGTGGAGACTCATAAGAAAGACAGATTTACAGGATATATAAAGGCACTCATCCTGGGGAATGTTCAGGAGTATTTGAATGCTGGAGTGAGCTTTTGTCAACATAGATCATGGTTTCTCACACTATATCATCTATATATTAATGAAAATGCTTATCCACACAGACCGACTACCACTTCCCATAGACATGCACCATCAATTCAGAAAGAAATACTACATTTACCATAGATCCAGTTTTTTTAAAGCTGCCTTTGTAAATCTAATAGTTCTCAATTGATTCTTTAGAAATTCTAGATATATAACTGTGATGTTAGACAATTATAATTTAGCACTTTGCTTTTTAAAAGGTTTCTTCTCATATCTGTTTCATTTATTCATGTGTTAGCCAGAACATTTAGAATCATATAAAATAACAACAGCAATTACAGACGTCTTCACTTTCTTCCTGGTTTTAATGAGTATAACTTTAGTGAATTACCATGTTTCATGTTGACTTTTGGCTTGAGGTACATATTTTATATAATTTTATGAAAATACTCCTACATTCCTGCTTTCTTAAATTAGTTAATAATATTAAAGAATTCCACTGCAGATTATAAAATGAACTTCAGGATCTCCTTAGGTGATATTTTCTAATTTTCTTATTAACACATATTAATAGATTTTTAATTAATAAACTATCACTGAATTCCCAAAGTAAATCCTACTTAATGTTAGTGGATTGTAATTGTCATATATATTTTTGGTTTTTGTTTCAAGTAACAGAGACTCAATTACAAGATGCTATCAAGAAAAAAAGGGGTGGGGAGTGAATGCCACATAGTGAATTATAAGGGTAGACACGCTTGTACCTCATAACTGAATTCAGGAGCTTAGATCCATACAGGCATTATAGCAATTTCTATTACTGGGTTATAATGCTGTATGAGTATTGACTTAATTATTTTGCAGTGTTCTTTCCTAAGAGGAGAAAGATGGCTGCTAACAATTCGAAGTCTACAAAGCTTTTTAAATCTTGCAATTCACAAAGAAAGAGTGTATCTCTTTTTTATTGTATTAAATATGAGAAAATATTATGTTTAACACTATTTGGGTGAAATATTTCACCTTTATTGAATCAACATATCCAAGAAAAATGCAATAGTCTGATAGAACATACTTGGTTATTTGTCCATTCTTGTGACAAAACAGTAGGGGATGCTGACTGATAGCTTCAATGATAACATAAAAACAAAGATTTCTTAATAAAACAAAGCAAGATACTGTAACCAGAAGTAATAGTAATGGATAGAGTGCAGGTATAATTCAGTTCTTCTTGTGGGTGGCAAGATTCACATATATATGTGTGTGTATATATATTATAATATATAAGTATATATTATAATACATATATATAGTAATGGTGATATTTTTGGTTCTCTGTAAACTCTGTATAAAGATTAACATAACTGAAGAAACATTTCTGTATCTTTTTTCATATTTTATTCATTTTCTGTAACACATTATAGCATAATAATTATACTCTCAATAGTGAAAGAACCCACCTGAAGAATCCTCTTCTTTCATGGTCTTCTGTAGATGTAATTCCTTCCAAGATTATTAGTCTCTTATTTTTGGAGTCTATTCTAGTTATTTGTATTTTCCAGAAAAGCATTCATTTGCATTTAAAAGTTCAATCGCACACAAGGATTATAATGAAAAGTTTAAAAAGATAGTTTGAATTTACTCAGAATCAAGTGAGGTAGAAAAATTAAAAATGTAGAATTTAAAATAATTACAGTCTTTTTAACATTTACTTTATCTGTGTTTCTTGTTCCTTCAAAGGATACTTCTAGAGA
Organism: Theropithecus gelada; assembly: GCF_003255815.1. Lineage (NCBI taxonomy): Eukaryota > Metazoa > Chordata > Mammalia > Primates > Cercopithecidae > Theropithecus > Theropithecus gelada. The sequence continues at coordinate 32,230,062 of NC_037679.1, read as the reverse complement.
TTATTAGTTAACTTTACTTTGAATCTTTGTTCTATTTATTTTCCATATTTTGGTTTATTATTAATTTTTTGAAGTTACACTTATTTTTTAACTTTATTGGCTAGATTGTGTCATTTGTTCTTTATGATTAATAAAGTATTTAATTTTAAGACATTAATTCATTTCTGAATTCATCTTTGGCTTAACTTTTTAAACATATTTGATTTTACCCTTTGACCTACTTTTGTAAATCTTCTGGAGTCAGGTTTTACATTTTAAAATTTGTTACTAATTTCTTATTCTATGTAACATAGTGTCAATACCACAGTGTCTGCTACTTGATCTGAGTCTGCAACATGCTAGCATTTTATATTCATTACTTTTTTATGACCTAATATAAATCCATGTTTCTTAAATGTTCAGTAGATTCTGAAAAGAAAGTAAAATTATTTCATTTGTTAATGAAGTGGTTTTACTATATATCCACTATTTTGTATTAAGTGTGTTTTCTCTATGTGGATCACATTCTGTGTCATAGAGTGTGGGGTGTTTGCTAAAAATCTCCCAATGAACATATATTTCTTTACATTTTTCTTTTTTAAGGCAAAATCTTTTTTTAGATTTATGTGGCAACTACATTATTTGACACCAAAATATTACATTATTATAAGTTAGAGTTAATACAAATTTGCTTTCATCGTTTAAGATTATATCTCATATTAATTCTTTTAGGATGTTATGGATTGAATTGTGTTCCCCCAAAATGCATATGATGAAGTCCAACCCCCAGTACCTCAGAATGTTACTGTATCTGGGTATAAGATCATTGCTATGTAATTAGATAATAAGATCATACTGGAATAGGGTGGCCCCAAATCCAATATGACTATTGTCTTTATAATGATGGAATATTTGGACACAGGCACCCATGCATGTGTCCCATGCACGCAGGCACCCAATGTGACTATTGTCTTTATAATGATGGAATATTTGGACACAGGCACCCTTTCCATGACATTTGGGAAAGGGACACAGGAGACTAGAGCCATCCACAAGCCAAGCAGTGTCTGAAGCTACCAGAAGCTAGGAGCAACGCCTAGAGACACTCTTTCTTAATGCCTTCTAGTGGAATATAAGCATACTGATATTTTGATTTTGGACTTCTGGTCTCCAAAACAATAAATTTCTATTGTTCTAAACTACCTAGTTTGTGGTACTTTGCTATAGCAGCCCTAGAAAGCTAATACATAGAGTGATAGTTTTAGTGTTATTGATTATTTCTCTTCCATTGTGTTTTTCACTTCTTCCATCAATTATATTGTAGATTCTCATTTGCAACCTTAGTATATGGTACAGACTTTAGTCTTTCTTTTAAAAGTATCACATAACTGGAGTTTTCCTCTGCTATAAGCTAAAGAAATTTAAAGCATTAAGCTTACTCTTTTTAAATTAGATGTTTGTGTATAAACCTAGTATCTTTATGCTGTGATGCTGTTTTTTATTTTTGTCTCATTGTCTAATGTACAGTTTACATGTTTCTTTTCAATGGATTTGATATGTATATAAAATGTTTCTCTTAAGCTTATAAAATATGTACTTCCACAAAACTTCTCTAATTATGAAAAGTAAAAGCAAAGAATAAGTTCGATCTTTTGTATTTATCAGAAGAAATTGTTTACATTGTTAGGATTTCCTAATATATATTCCTAATAACATATCCTTTCTTCCTAGCATGTGTTGACATATTCAAAAAATTTAGCCTGAAATTATTATTATACTCATACTGTTTTATTTCAGTTATATTTTATTTTTAAATTGCTTTTCTATTTGCCTTCAACTTTATGACTACCAATTGTATCAATTATTCCTAACTTATTATAAAATATGTATTCTTACAAACGTTGCCTAATCTTTCTATAATAAGAATTTGTCCTATTTATATTATAAATTTTGACTCTTCTCTCATTAGACTAGTAATCTCTAAATAATATTTTAAGGAAATATGTTTTTTGAGCTCTTGCATAATTCAGAATGTAATTATGTTAGAATTGTACAAAAACAATACTTTTACTAAGTCTTGACTATGGTTATGATGGTTCCCCATTAATTTCTCTTTCAAAAGTAAATGACTTTATATTACTAGGTTGGTGGAAAAGTTATTGCGATCTTTGCCGTTAAAATAATAATCAAATAGAAAAGTAAGAATAATAGAATCTGCCAACCTAATCATAGAATCGTGACTTAATGAGAAGGAAATAGACATGTTAGATGACTCACTTTTCTTGTAAATATTAATTGAGTTCTGACTATGTGCTAGGCGGAAAGTACAGCAGTTGAAAAGAAAAAGCAGAAGTGACGTTTGATAATAAGTAATAGAGAAAAAAAATAACATGAGAGAGGATAGCTGTGGAAGAGGTTGTGATTTTAAATAGGCAGGCCAGGAAAGGTATCAATAAGGAGATGCCCTTTGAATGAAGACCTTAAAAGAGCAAGGCAGTAACTAATGTGGAAATCTGAGGGAGGGCATATCTGGTAGTTGGCAATATACCTATTTGAGAACAGCAAAGAGCCAATGTGGCCGGAACAGAGGAAGGTAGGGTGATAGTCTTGTGAAATAGGCCAGAAAGTTTAAGGAGTGGCAGAATTCATAAGGCCTTGGTGGGACTTTGGATGTTAATCTCCAGGAGATGAAGGAATATTAGTCGATTTTACAGCAAGAAATAACATGATACGTGTTAGTTTCATATTTACTGTTTGGAGACTAGGCCACAGTGGGGGAAAGTACAGAATTTAGAAGATCAGTTAGTATGCTACTAAAGTCATCTGGTCATATTATTAAGAATATTTAATGCTATTTAAATATTAATATTTAAAGCTACACCAGAGTAGTAGCTTTGGAGAAGGAGGGTGAAAGGAAGTTAACTAAGTGATTGGATATGGGGTGTGATAAAAAGAGAAAGACCAAGACCAACGATGAAGCTAAAGTTTTTAGCTAGAACAGCGGGAAGATACAGTGGCATTCATTAAAATGGGGGAATCTAGAAAGAAAAAATTATGGGGAAGAGGGTATGTCATTAGTATAGTTCTTGATATGTTAAATTTTTAGATACTTAGGAAGCATCCAAGTGGATGTATGGATTATTCATTTGAACTTCATTCTGAAGTTCAAAAGAGATAAAGTTTGACATTACCAAGGGCATGAATGTAAATTCAGAACAGAAGAATTTTGGAGGCTGAGATTTGAGGCACTCCAAATATAACATAAGTAGAAAGGATGAGGAAGATCAACCAGGATATTAGAGATAAGAGGCAGGTGTAAAAGAAGAAAACCTGGAAGGATTGCTCTCCGGGAAACTAAATGACAAAAATGATTAAAGGTGATGAAAGTATAAAATGTTGTTTCTAAGTCAAATAAGATAAGTATTGAGAATTAAGATTGAATTTAGCAAAGTAGAGGTCACTTTTGACAATGATAGTAGAAATTTTGTGCATACATAGGAGAAAGTGATTTATTAAAGAAGTTTCATGTTAGAAATTTAAGAGATAAATTGGAGATAGCCAATATAAGCAAGTTCTACAAGGGGATTTATCATACATGATAACAGAACTAGAAAAGTAAATGGACAGTAATGTAGATTCAAGATAGATTTATTTTATTTGAAATATTGGAAAATCAGCAATATGATCATATACTGATGGAAATGAGGTATTAGACGAAAATAAGCAATGATGCTGGACATAAAGAGGAAAATTGCTTAGACAATGTCTTTAGTGGTCAGCAGATATGAGAGCAAGGGCCCAAGTGGATTGTTCTTAGATAGGAGCATAGATATTTCATCCAAAGGAAAAGGGAGGGATAAAGAGTATATGGGCACAGCTGCAAGTAGGTAGGGATTATGGGTTTTTTGGTTTTTTGTTTTTTCAATAAATAAGAAAGGAGATCTTTAATTAAGGTGAAGACAGAGGTGGTGTTGTCTAAGGGAGTGTGACCATAAAAGGACTAGGGCAGCAGCCCTAAAACTGAGGTCCAATGATCCCAGCAAGGAGAATTCTAAGACTTTTTCAGGGTTTCAGGGGCCTTCTCTTTTGTAACTACATATTGGTGTGTGGTGGGATAATTTTCTCATACTCCGACCAAAACAACAATGTAGAAGCATATGCAAGAATCCAAAACTGTCTTTTTTTTTTTTTTTTTTTTTGAGACGGAGTGTCACTCTGTTACCCAGGCTGGAGTGCAGTGGCTGATCTCCGCTCACTGCAAGCTCCGCCTCCTGGGTTCACGCCATTCTCTTGCCTCAGCCTCCTGAGAAGCTGGGACTACAGGCATCCACCACCATGCCCGGCTAATGTTTTCTTTTCTTTTCTTTTCTTTTCTTTTTTTTTTTTTTTTTGTATGTTTTTAGTAGAGACGAGGTTTCATCGTGTTCGCCAGGATGGTCTCATCTCCTGACCTCGTGATGCGCCCACCACAGCCTCCCAAAGTGCTGGGATTACAGGCGTGAGCCACCATGCCTGGCCCAAAACTGTTCTTAATTAAAAGAAGCATTAAAAATAAATTTGTGCAAAATAAAAACAATGTCACTCTGTTACTAAATTTTTGTTTTACAAAATATAGTTATTTATCATGAAATATATTATTCAAATACATTACTCAGTAATTTATATTTATCATGAAATATATTTTTCATGAAATATATTATTCAATATATTTACTACTATTACTTTAAAATGAATTTATTCATAAATAGTTTAAACTTTTCCTCATTTCAGAGATGAGAATATGCCACCCCTAAATATGCTTCTTTAGCATGAAGACTATTTTGAGCTGATTATTTTTAGAAACTGTGGACACAAGGGAAGCCTAGGAAAGAGATTAGAATTTACCCTTTTAGAAGGGAAATTTCAGTCTAAATGAGATCTCTGTACCAGAAAGAGAAGGATGAATCTATATCACTAGGGATTTATTATTTGAGAAGGCACCAACTTAAACCTACATAACAAATCTTATCATTGGTTTTCTTGGACTTCCTCTAAAAGTGGCCTTCCCCACAAATTTCTTATTTGTTTCACTAGAAGACGATACTAAACTTGAATTCAAAGCCGTCTCTTTGAGATTTACTCATTTCTCAGGGTATGTGTACATGAGAGACAAACTTCTGTATGATTTTCTCCTGTTAATCCTTTGTTATAGGGAGTTCTGACCAAGAATTAAGAAAGAGTTTACAGAATTAGTTTTCCTCCCTTATTCCCATTTTTATTCTCTAACATGACAAATTTCATTGATATGACCCACTTTTTATAAGAAAGCTCTTGGTATTTTCAATAATTTAAAAGAGAGTTTAAGATATTTTGTGATAAAAAAATGTTTAAAAACTAGTAGACTTAGAAAGTGAACTTGGGTTGTTCAAAGATTTTTGCTACTTTTTTACAGCCTTTATTGTTGTTCTGATTTAACTTGTTGTATGCTTACTTTCTCCATAATGTTTTTCTAGTAAAGCCTCTATAATTGCAGTTAGTATAACTGCCTCTCACATACTTGCCCACTTATTCTTTGGACAATGAAATCATTTCCTCTGAGTCTTATTTGGAATGCCTCAACTGACTTGTTTCTTAATATCACAAATCATGGCTCTTTCGTTAATTTATAAGGGAAATAAAGAGGAAATGCCTATAACAGTCAGATATTATATTACCTACTTGGTATGGGCTATAATGTATTACTTCTACAATATTTGGAATACAGTAGGCATTTTCCTTTGTGAGTTTATCGTCTTTCTTCTTTTGACTTAGAATATTTTTCTTTTTTCTCATACATAGACAGTATAGGGCAGTGTATCTTGAAATAGCCTTTCATGATATTTTTTCATAATATATTACCTTTATACACTACCTTTATTGTTAGAATATTTATTTGCATATTTTAACTCTTCACATGAAAACTTAGGAATATGATTTCAGTATTTCCCATTGAATTGCCGTTTCAGCCTGACTCGGGAGCAAGCAGGAATGTCCCCAACCAGACAGGTATACAATTGTGGGGGGGAAAAAAAGTGTAACTCCCAACATTGCAGAGCCTGTGAGACTTCTAGGTTATTATTGACTTTAATTATCACTCCCATAAGCTGCAATATTCTTTACTTCTGGTGCAGCAGCACTCCACAGAGTGTGAAATCCTTCCCTGCTTTTGAAAATACCCAAGAAATGAACTGAATCACTTCCAATCTACTGTGACAACTGAACACCCACTGATAAGTATAAGCAAGGGGAAAATTTATCATCACCAATAGAAAATAGACTTTTTTGAAAGTGGGATTTGAGACATCTAGCCAGCTGCTTACTACCAGCAGTGATCAGCAAAACCAAATCCACTTTCATTTTAAACTCACAGGCATTTTATTTTCCCTGATTGGTACTCAAGTCAATAAAAACGCATAGTCTTTTTTATGTTCCTACTTTATTTATTGCTATAAAATTTAAACACTAAAATATCAAGATAAATAGTTCTTGGGGTTATAACCATTAATTTCCAGTCCTACTTCTCTCCACAATGTCTGTTTTTTTTTTACCATCAGACGCTTCAAGTACAAATCAGACCTGAGGATTTTGAATAGGCTCCATTTAGTCTCTCTTCTGGAGGCCCAACCCACACAATCCCAATTTCTTTGCCTCTTACAGTAAGGCTTATATAAACATGCAGCAAAGAAACATATGCTATTCAGACTGAAATCAGTTCACAGTGATTCACTTCTCCATATTACCTCAGGTTTCAGCGGGTGCCCATACTAAGAACACAGTGAATTCCCTACTAGCTCCATCCTCTGATTTTCAGATCTAGCCAGGGGAAAAACAATAAAAGAAAAACTGTAGAAGGGAGGGAAGCGACTATATGCAAGAATTTTTATATATTTATTGGATCTCCTCATTCTTTTAGTTATCTAAATAAAATGACAAAATTTTATTATAAACTAAAAGGAAGAAAAATGTAAGAGTTTTTAAGTATAGTAAATTCATTTTCAAAATGAGTTATATATAAACCTCTTCTATTTCTTAAAACCATAATTCTATTTAGCCTAATAATTGTCAGTGACATAAGACACTAGATTTTCTCATTTATATTAATTTGTTATGGAAACTTTAGGAATCTTTCCCTTACATGTTGCTTTCATTTCTAAGTCCAAGAGGTAAGACTCACTTATTACTATATTAAAAATTCTGCAATTGTCTGCAGTATAGCAAGTACCCAGTGATATGGCAAAAATGTATGAACACAAGACTGCCATTTACTGATGTTCAGTGTTACATTTCTTGTGTGTGCCTTTGATTTTTAAATATTGTAGTTCTTGAAATTGCAGGTATGAAAACCACAAGGTAAATCAAATCAGAGAAAAACGATACCTGTGAAATCAGTTACTTTGGGTTTGGCTGTCTTGCTGCTACTGATGTTGGAAATGGAAAAACCTGTAGTGGTTTTGTAAATGGTAGAGGAGTCTCAATTTTTGGAAAGAGGAAATTGTAGAGCTTTATTCTTTCCAATAAAGATAGATAGATGATAGATAGATAGATGGATAGATACTAGATAGATGATTGATAGATAGATAATAGATTGGGAGATGATTGATAGATAGATAATAGATATAAGATAGATAGATGGATAGATAGATAGATAGATAGATAGATAGATAGATAGATAGATAGATTCCCTCTTCTGAAGTTTGTTTGTGACCTTCACCATAAGGAATACCAGAAATCAGAATACTTATAACAAACCTTACACATTTTAATTACATGGTTATTCATAAAGATCATAATTTTAATCATCATAATTTTTATGTCCCATACAATTCTCTATTTCATGTTCCCATCTCTATAATTTTAGAAACTATTGTTCTAACATAGTGTTTAGTTGGGTACAGCACTGCATGTGAATACAGTGTATGCATTTCTGGGGGAAAATGGAAGCATGAGGAAAAGAGAAAAAAAACATAGTTAAATGACACCAAAGGGAACAATTTTGCTCAAAATAAGGACACCAAGTGAGTGTATAGAGTATTTTCATAATATAAACTGAACTTTTATTTCTTAAAATAGTAATTTGATCATATATTAGGTCAAGATTTGCAATTCAATATCACAAACACTTCAGAATCAGTAATCCTTTTACCAGCATTCTGAGATGTGGGCAAACAATGGTAGATACTGTTGCATACCGTGCAAAACAAAACATGCAAATGTTCTCTGTGTTATGGCACTTTTAGGTAACCTGGAGACTTGACATTTGTGCTATTATTTTCAGAGCCAGAGCCAATTTCCTTCAAACCATATATTTTAAGCTGGAAAGTATTAGCCAGGAGTAGTCAAAATGACAAGGCACTAAGAATATGAACAGAATGAATACCCGGCAAAGAAGTTTAAAGGAATATGACTGCAATAAAAACTGGTAAAAACTGCCCAGTGATTTAGATGGTGCACTATCTTTAAGTTTTAAATACTTTGAGAGAGTGTGTGTGAATTGCTATTCCAATTCTGTGGCATTTTTTGAAAGAAAAAGGAAGATGACTAGATTGCATTTGCTCTTAAAATACCTTCAAATTTGGTCTGGGTGAAATAAAAATGACATGAAAATGTCATCCGAGCCTCAGAAGATTTAGGGTATGCTCCTTTGAGATTTAGTTGATGGCAGGTATCAGTAGCCTAAGCAGTTCATTCCACTCTCTGATTTCATCTTCAAGGATAACTTTTTTAGACATGACTTACAGGAAGAATTAAGAACCCTTCTTCTCCCAATCACCATGCTCTTAAATACCTGTTTAAATAGAAATGCTTAAAGTAGGATCTTTAGCAGAAAAATTTTTAGGGAATCAGTTCAAAAGTACAACTCAAATCCAAATCCCAAATGCATGATTTTCTATAGTTCATGTATTCAGTAGACATTATGCTGTCATTATTGTTTGCTTCAGTAAAACAGCTGGCACATTCAAATAAGGATACTGTTTTGATATTGTAATCATATTTGCAGGTATAACAAGAAAAACTCTCTACTTATGATTACTTATTTACAGCAAAGAAGACAATTAGAAAATACTAATAACACTGCATGGGATGTTTGACCAAAAAATGTTATTACTTACGAGTCTCATAATTTTTGGGTCCCTCAAGAGCAAATAGAAACTTAAGATTAAGAAAATAATGAGTATTGAAGGAGAGTAGTCCATGGATATAAATACTATGCTCATATCCTGTCACCTAGGTTTGTGTGGACATGGAAAGTAGATAGAACAAAATACAGTCATGTTTCAAAATAGCATCTGTATAGCACAAATTTAAAGATTCCAAGCTGTTGTAAGTATTATGTGGAGCTGATATTGAAAAATTGCAGTGTGACGTTTGGGGTAAGGAAAAAAAAAGCATTGAAACTGAAACAAGTGATAATGAGCTTATTTTCATGTTTGTTGGCCTTATGAATGTCTCCTTTTGAGAAGAGTGTGTTCATATCCTTCGCCCACTTTTTGATGGGTTTGTTGGTTTTTTTTTTTTTTTTTTTTTTTTAATTGTAAACTTGTTTAAATTCCTCTAGATTCTGGATATTAGCCCTTTGTCAGATGGATAGATTGCAAAATTTTTCTCCCATTCTATAAGTTGCCTGTTCACTCTCACGATAGTTTCTTTTGCTGTGCAGAAGCTCTTTAGTTTAATTAGATCCCATTTGTCAATTTGGGCTTTTGTTGCCATTGCTTTTGGTGTTTTAGTCATGAAGATTTGCCCATGCCTATGTCCTGAAAGGTATTGCCTAGGTTTTCTTCTAGGGTTTGTATTGTTTTAGGTCTTACATTTAAATCTTTAATCCACCTTGAGTTAATTTTTGTATAACATGTAAGGAAGGGGTCCAGTTTCAGTTTTCTTCATATAGCTAGCCAGTTTTTCCAACACCACTTATTAAATATGGAAGGCTTTCCTCATTGCTTGTTTTTGTCAGGTTTGTCAAAGATCAGAGGGTTGCAGATGTGTGGTGTTAAAGCTCATCATCACTGGTCATTAGAGAAATGCAAATCCAAACCACAATGAGATACCGTCTAACTCCAGTTAGACTAGCAACCATTAAAAGTCAGGAAACAACAGATGCTGGAGAGGATGTGGAGAAATAGGAATTCTTTTACACTGTGGTGGGAGTGTAAAATAATTCAACCACTGTGGAAGACAGTGTGGTGATTCTTTAAGTATCTAGAACCAGAAATGCCATTTGACCCAGCAATTTCATTACTGGGTATACACCCAAAGGGTTATAAATCATTTTACTATAAAGACACATGCACACGCATGTTTATTGCTGCACTATTCATAATAACAAAGACTTAGAACCAACCCAAATGCCCATCAATGATAGACTGGATAAAGAAAATGTGGCACATATACACCATGGAATACTATGCAGCCATGAAAAAGGATGAGTTTGTGTCCTTTGCAGGGACATGGATGAAGCTAAAAACCATCATTCTCAGCAAAGTAACACAGGAACAGAAAACCAAACACCGCATGTTCTCACTCGTAAGTGGGAGTTGAACAATGAGCACACATGGACACAGGGAGGGGAACATCACACACTGCAGCCTGTCGGAGGGTGGGTGCTAGGGGAGGGATAGCATTAGGAGAAATACCTAATGTAGCTGATGGGTTGATGGGTGCAGCAAACCACCATGGCACGTGTATACCTATATATACATGCACATTCTGCACATGTATCCCAGAACTTAAAGTATAATTAAAAAAAAAAAAAAAAAAAGAAGAAACTAGAACATGTTAGATTTCTAATCACTCTATTTCTAGCGACTAGGCACCTTTCTCTCTCTGTGAAGTCCTCATCATCAAAGGTCTGCATGAATGACTTATTTCATGAACCCCGCGCAGAACCCCATTGTCTAGAACTGTATTTCCTTAAGCTCCCATGGTCCTCTAGTTGTACCTCTTCCATAAAACTCTTATAATCGACATAGTGCTGAAGCTATTTACACCTGCCTATGAGTTCCCGGAGAGCAGAGATCATATCTTGACATTATTTTTATCACAAATATCCCCAGAATAGCGTTTGCATACATATCAAATTATCAATAATTTTTCAATAAGTTAATATCTTTCTTATTGTTCTTTTTATATGAAAGTGAGTATACTTGGAAAACAAAATTTATTCCATACATCAATAAATAAATGTCTTCTAACAATATTTAAAAATGAAAATAAGACTTAATCAACTAAGGAGATAACTGTTTCAGCTCTGAAAATTAAGCATTAAAAATTAAAATAAGAAATATTTAATTATTTGAAGAAATTTTGAAAGTATATTTTAATATATTTTCTGCTCATCTTTTCTGCTATTATTATTTTAAAGGTGCAGATATTAATTTTACCTTTTACATAGTCACATAACATACACATTTCCCATGTCATTAGAGAGCCTTCATAACTATTTAGATATCCTTCATAACTATTCTAATAGTGACAATATAATCTACCAAAGTACCAAAATTAATTTAATAGTTTTGTTTCTTTTTGATCTTGAGTTTTATTTTTCCAATAGTATTTTCCAAAAACATTTCAGTAAATATTGTATTAAAAGTGAGAAATATTATTTTATTTCTTAAATTATTATAAATAATACTCATTATTTGTATAAGTAACAGTTGGTGGGGTAACATTGAGGGCCTAAAAAGACAGATAAATCATGGCCAATACAGCAGAGTAGTTGTATATATTTTTATCTGGATGTTTGCACTGTTGGAATTTTACCTGTAATCAAAGGGGTATGGAATAATGTCCAGAAAAGGAACACGCCTTCAGCTAACATGGTAGCTGTGTATGCAATAAAGCTAAAAAATCTACCTGCATACCTCTTTCACACTTCAGTATTTGAAGTGAGGTAGCAAGCTGGAAAACAATTTGTCAATGATAAGACAATTCCCAGTTAAAAGTCATGTTATGTTCTCCCTTATAAGTGGGAGCTAAATGATGAGAACACATGGACACATTGAGGAGAACAATACACACTGAGGCTTATCAGAGGGTGAAGGCTGGGAGGCGGGAGAGATGACCAGGCAAAATAACTAATGGGTAGTAGGCTTAAAACCTGGGTGATGAAATAATCTGTACAACAAACCCCCATGATACAACTTTATCTATGTAACAAATCTGCACATGTACCCCTGAACTTAAAATAGGTTAAAAAGAGAGTACTAAGAAAAAAATCATGTTAAAAAATTACTCATTTATTTAACACGTTTTTAGTAGGAAACAATAGTATATTTCATTGTGGAATAGAGTCAAATTTCCAGAGATCAAATCACATTTCTTCCACTGAATAGCTGGAATTTCTTCCCAAATTAATGGGATTTGGGGCAAGTTATTTAACTGCTCTGAACCTATTATTTCAATTCCAAAATATGGAATAATAAATGTACCTATCTCATAGGATTGTTGTATATGTAAAATATGCAAATAATTTGTACAACTCGTGTTTTATGTACAATAATGTACATAAACGTATACATATATGTAAGTATTTTATATGTAATATAAAATTTAGAAAGACAGTGTTTCAAAGTGTGGATTGTGGAGTCAGACTAGCTAGGTTTGAATTTAGCCCTGTGACTTAGCTGAATGGCTTTGGACATGTTATTTAACTCTTCTGTGACTTTATCTGTAAATTAGATAATAATACCGATGATTCATGTGTTGTTATACAGATTAAATAAGTTAATCTTTTTAGTGTCTAGATTGTCCATTACATAAAAAGCTTTATATCTGTTTGTTAAGTTAATTTAATGTCTGCTATTACTACGTAACTAACAGCAGAATGCTGTTGTAAGGAAGATAGAGGAAATACACTGAAATGATGAATCTGTGTATCAGCAAATCCCCTTTTTCAGGAACCCCAAAATCTTCATAACTAGAAAAATGGTAACAGAATATGTAATACATAAGCATTGCTTTTTCTTTTTTTTAATCTGCTACTTGAAATGTTGCCATAGCTAGAGATTACATACTTTAATCATGTAAGAAAATTACCCCAACATTTTAGAACAGAAACTACAAGGTAAATTCTGAAAGGCCAAATGTAATTACTAAGTTGAATTTGGACAGCAATTTTGGGGAAAGCAAGGTATCACCATCACTATGAGAGGTAGAAAAGGAAAACTCCTAATTCAGTAGTAGAAATGGAACTTAAACAAAATTACTAAATAGGAAAGCCAGGAAATAAAAGACACACATGACAAGTAAGGTACAAAGGAGGAAAATGTACAAAGTGAACCCTGAAACTTGAATACAAATTAGTTTTTCTTAGAAAACTTAAAAAATCATAAAACATGCTGTTACAAAAACAAGTTGAGGGTGTATCTTTTTTTTTTTTTTTTGTTTTAACCACTACAGACATTTCTCAGGCTTAATGAATTCATAAACATGAAAAAGTTTATACTTTACTGCATGCAAACAGTTTTCTGTTAATTTAGCCCACAATTTTTCTACCGTGGCACTACTGACATTTTGGGCTGAATAATTTTTTGTCACAGAGAGCTATCCTGTGCATTACAGCAGGGGGTCCTCAACCCCTGGCCAAGGTTAGGAAGCAGACCACACAGAAGGAAGCGAGTGGCATAGTGAGCCAGTGAAGCTTTATGTGTATTTCTGCGAGTTTGCTCACCACGACTCGCATTACTGCTGGAGCTCTGCTTCCTATCACATAAGCGGTGGCATTAGATTCTCATAGGAGTGGGAACCCTATTGTGAACCACACCTGCAAGGGATCTAGGTTGCACGCTTCTTTTGAGAACCTAATGTCTGATGATAAGTCACTGTCTACCATCACCACCAGATAGACTGCCTAATTGCAGGAAAACAAGCTCAGGATTCCCACTGATTCCACATTATGGTAAGTTGTATAATTATTTCCTTAAAATTGTATAATGTAATAGTAATAGAAAGAAAGTGCACAATAAATGTCATCTGAATCTCAGGATCATCTGGATGATCCTGAGACCATCCTCCCATCCCTAGTCCATGGAAAAGTTGTTTTTCATGAAATGGGCCCCTGGTGCCAAAAAGGTTGGGGACCACTGCATTATAGGATGTTTAACAGCATCCCTGGTCTCTATCCTCAAAGTGCTAGTAGAGCCTCCCCATTCATGACAAACAAAAATGTATCTTGACATTGCCAAATGTCCTCAGGAGAGTAGACAGATGACCCCTGATTAAGAACCACTGCTTTAGGCAAAATAAATGAAAAAATCTCAGCTTTGAATGACAGCCAAGCAATTATACAGTTCAGCTCTCCAAGTAACATTAATTTTCTCCTTTATACCTTCAACTAGTGTTCATATAGTTCCCTCTTTGAATTCTATCTGGCTGCAAGCTCACTTTCTCACAATCAAATTATATGCTACACATTATGTAGTAGTTCTTTTTTACATTTACATCTCTGGAGATGAATTTACTGCAGCTACTTCTACTTTCTTTCTGCTAAATCTTTTTATTACCAGGAAAGGAGGGATATCAATTATCCTTTTCTCTAACCAATGATGGTATATTGCAGCTTTGAGCCACTCTAACATTATATCAGTAGAAGATGCTTATAAACAAATACTCCATATTTAGTGTCAATGGAGAAAAACACAGCCAAAAGTATGATTGACCTTTCATCTCCCTTGTTTCAGACTCTGTATGGAACCTGAAACCACATGACCTTCTTTAGAAGACTTTTCAAACTGTTCAGTTACATCAAATCAGATGACAAGAAAATATTCACATCATTTCCATTTGCTCTACTACTATATTCTATGTGCCATGTTTTTTCAGAGTCCTTGAAACAAAAGGGGTATATAAATTCCAGAGACCACTCATGATTTCATAATAACTCAAAATCCTCATTTATACTATTCCTCAGATAAGATAGTCCATACATTTAATAGCAGGAATGTCAGAGGCATGGATCAACCAAAACAGATTTCTGCCCAATATGATTGAAAGCCTGCCACAAATGACCAGTCGAGACAATTTGCCCAAACCATCAAATAGTAGTGAACTCTCACACATGATTTTTAAAACTAATTTCAGGAGTCCACATTAAATCCTGTATTTGAATCTACTATTCTATTCTGTTCAGGTTATTCTGGATTCTGACCATGACCCAATATGAACGTTGTAAAATACACCTCTTTAATGGCCCTAGCTTATTTCAATTTGTTCCGAATGAGGAACACAAAAGAAACACAAATGAAGTGAAGGAGTTTTTGTTAGTTAATATCAGATCATCACCTCCAATCAGAAATAAATATATAATCCTTGTTCTTCTAACTCCAAACAGGAATAAAAACTGGTATGTGTTCTTATTCACAGTTTTCCTAAAACCTACTCTCATGCTACTCTCAGCAATGTTGATTCTATTCCTATTTTTACTATTCTTAATATAAGAGTCTTTGCCAGTCAGAGTTGTTCATGCTTATCACATTTACTCCTTAACTATTTTTTTTTATCCTAAGTCAGTTTATAGTGTCATAAAATTTGAACAAATTGTATACCAGGCTTTTTCACACAATTGATCAACATATTTTTTATAGACAAATTACCACACCGTCTGCTTGAACAGCATAAATAATGAATTAACAATTAAATACAGAAATTTATATGCTAAGTATTTTATTTTATAATCCATAATCCTTTAAAACATTCATCTCCTTCACAAGAAAAAGTGAAGGAATTTGATATGGCTACCATAAGACAAACTGAAAAAAAATTAGTAACATAAATAGAAAACCAGATTCTGGAGATGAAATTTAAAAGATGGAATACAAACTTGCTAATGTGAAAGCTTCTAACACCACAAAAAATATTTTAGAACTAAATTACGTTTCTTTGTATTTCCAGTGCCGTTTCATATCTACATCTGGAAATGATAAATAAATATTTTTTATATAACAAATGAGCAAAATCGTTTTCATACAAGTAATGTTCATAATATACCCAGTTTTCATTCTAAAATTTTGTACATTTTTATATTTTAGGAAACAAATCCTTAGGAAAGTATTTAGAGAATATATTTCAGAGAAAATAAATTTTAATAGAATAAATTCTTATTTATGAAGTATTGATTTAGTTAAAAATATATTAATTGATGTCATTAATATCTGACAGTGATATCTGAAATTATTAATTCTAATACCTTTATTAAAACAATAGAATCTTATAATTAAATTAACAATATTTTTTGATATAGAACATTCAGAGGATTGTTCTTCAAACACTGATTAAGCAATCACAGTAATCTAACAGTGTATTTTGTGAGTTCAGAGAAATCAAATAGAGCCCTCTTTATTATCTTACTGTGAGCAAGTTTCCGTTCTTCCTTTCAAGTTTAAGCTTCCTCTATTTATGTATAACAACCTCTCTAGTTTTGTTCTTTGGAAGCACAGAATAAATTCTTATCTATTTGCCAAATCTAGTCTAGGTTTATAAACCAAGGGGAGGATGCATTTTCAAGCTATATATAATATGTAATTTATGTATGTATTCATTATATATAAAATATTTCATATATATATATCACACTACCACACTCTCTGGAAATGCTGATACAGCAGACCTGGGTTTAGAATTCTGGGATGCGTATCTGTAAAAGACACCTTGATTATACTGATCACCAACCTACACTAGAAACCACCAGTCCATCTATCAACTTTATACCTTGATTGTGAAAATAGCACATCATTCAGGTGAAGTATGATTTGTACTAAAATTAGAAAACAGAAAAGAAAACTGAGTTCATTCTAAGTATATATAGACCACTTTAAGAAGAGTAGTTAAGACAGAGACTTCAGATGTGAAGATACTTTAAGAAATATACATTCTTTTTTGTGGTAAGCCTGGTGATGAGATCTTGTCTCTGCAGAATGAGAAAGAATGAAGTGTAATTTTTGATAAAACCAACTCAACTCAAGATATGTTGTGAGATGAAACACTTTTCTCCAACAGATGGATTTTGATGACCTTATTAGAAACTCTGCGGGAAAGACCTTTTGATGACTAAAACTATAGCTGGTTTCTGATTTCTTAGTCAATAAATAAATCGTTATGAAGTCGATAGTGAAAATTCAGTGGCCTCCTGGAATTCCACCTTTTTGGAATCTTGCCTGAGCCACTTCACACTAGATTTTCCACAAATATATTTTGTGAACAGTTCACATGTACACCACTGGGGAAATATGAAAGAGTACTTCTTGTAACAAGAATGAAAGCTTAATTAATGTGATTTCTTCTTTCTTCTCTGACACCAATTAACTTTAACAAAATTAGAAAAATTACCTCATTATGCTTATGTTATTTGTTTTTGTTTAAAATAAAATAATTTAAAAAGATACATTGATTTGTTAAGCACATTTTTAAAAGTTATTTTATATGAGGCATTCTGATAGGTGCAAATTGTATATAAGTCAAAAATAGGGATCCTAGAGTAGTAGAAATCAAAAATCATATTTACCAATATTTATAATGCAGCATAAGATGTATTATGTGAAATAGAGAAATGCAAAAAATTACTGTATGATTTCTAAGGGAAAAGATAATTTTTGCTTAGAGGCACCAGGGAAGTTTTTCTTCTTTTCTTCTGCTATCACTAGAAGAATGAATAGGATTATCACATGCAAAGTTAAGTGATGGTGGTGCTTTATGGAGGGGGAACTATATTAGTCAGGTTTATCCAGAACAATAGGATATATTCTTTTATTTGTGGTAAGTCTGGTGATGCAAATTTATTCTCTATCCCTAACCTACTCTTATTTCTGTCACTGCAGCATCATATTCCTGTGTGTGTGTGTGTGTGTGTGTGTGTGTAAACAAACTTAGACTCTTATTATCAGGAATTGGCTCACATAATTCTGAAAGCTGAATAGCACCAAGAGATGCAGTCAGCAAGGGGGAGACCCATGAGAGCTAATGGTGTAGGTTCAGAGTCCAGAGTCCTGAGACGCACGAGAACTGATGGTTAAACTTCCAGTCCAAGGACAAGAAGAGGCCAATGTCCCAGCTCGACAGTCAAGCAGGCAAAGTTCCCTCTGACTCAGCTTTTTATTTTCATTTATTACTTTCATTTTAGGTTCAGGGGACGATGTGCAGGTTTGTTATGTGAGTAAATTGTGTGTCACAGGGGTTTAGTGTACAGATTATTTTGTTACCCCGGTAATAAGCACAGTACACGATAGGTAATTTTTTGATTCTCACCCTCCTACCACCCTCCACCTTCGGCTAGGCCCTAGTGTTTGTTTTTCCCTTTTTTGCATTTATATATTCGCAAAGTTTAGCTCCCACTTAAATAAATGAGAACATTCAGTATTTGGTTTTCTGTCCTTGCATTAGTTCATTTAGAATAATGGGCTCCATCTCCATCCATGTTGCTGTAAAGGACATAGCCTCACTTGTTAATGGATGTGTAGTATTTCATGGTATGTATGTATTTTTCTTTCTTTCTTTCTTTCTTTCTTTCTTTCTTTCTTTCTTTCTTTCTTTCTTTCTTTCTTTCTCTCTTTCTTTCCTTTCTTTCTTTCTTTCTTTCTCTCTTTCTCTCTCTCTTTCTCTTTTTCTTTCCTTTCTTTCTTTCTTTCTTTCTTTCTTTCTTTCTTTCTTTCTTTCTTTCTTTCTTTCTTTCTTTCTTTCTTTCTTTCTTTCTTTCTTTCTCTCTCTCTCTCTCTTTCTTTCTTTCTTTCTTTCTTTCTTCTTTCCTTTCTTTATTTCTTCTTTCTTTCTTTTTTGTTTCTCTCTCTCTCTCTTTCTTTCGTTCTATTTTTTCTTTCTTCTTTTTTTTTTTTTTTTTTTCAGACAGGGTCTGGCTCTGTCACCCAGGTTAGAGCGCAGTGGTACAATCTCAACTCACTGCTACCTCTGCCTCCTGAGTTCAAGCCATCCTCCCACCTCAGCCTCCCAAGTAGCTGTGACTACAGGCATGCAACATCACGCCCAACTAATTTGGGATTTTTTTGTGGATATGGGGTTTTGCCATGTTGCCCAGGATGGTCTCAAACTCGTGAGCTCAAGCGATCCACCTGCTTCAGCCTCCTAAAATGCTGGGATGACGTGTCTAAGGCACCACGCCCATCCGTGCACTACGTTGCATTTATCCAGTCTCCTACTGATAGGAATTTATATTGATTCCATGTGTTTGCTATTGTGAATAGTACAATAATGAACATACACGTTCATATGTGTTTATGGTAGAATGATTTATATTCCTTTTGGTATATACCCAGTAATGGTGTTGCTTGGTCTAATGGTAGTTCTGTTTCAAATTCTTTGAGAAATCACCAAACTGCTTTCCATAATGGTACACAGGCTTTTTTGTCTATTTGGGTCTTCAATTGATTGGTTGAAGAAACATGTTAGGAAACATAATCTGCTTTCCTCAGCCCACTGATTCAATTTTTAATCTCATCCAGAAACACCCTCACAGACATACCCAGAATATTATTTGGTCACCCCTTGGCCCAGTCAAGTTGACACATAAATTAACCATCACAGGTACTTGCTGAGCAAGGGAGATACAACAGGATAATGTTCTCTTAGGGATACGTTGTTTGGATAAGGTTTGAGAGAGACTACAAACATCCTCAGAGACCTAGTATATTCAGGGATTCACTCATACACGGCAACATTATTATCTGGCGTTAAAAGAGAGTTCAAAATTTTCCGGCAGAAATAAATATAGGTTTAAAAGCATTGAGATAATGATAGTTAATGTGAGTGTTGTTATGTTAATAAAGAATTAAAAATGGCTTAAATATTTTAAAAATACCTCAGTGGTTTTTAGGTTTGCTTGCTTGTTTAGCAGCTTATTTTATTTACACATACAATTTTATCGAGAAACCCCATGTATCAAGTAAATAAAAGTATAGCTGCTCTGTTTGAAAGGGGGAGGAGAACATGAAGCCCAGAGCTCCATACAAAGAGTCTCCCACTGGATTTCAGAGGCTCCGCTGAGAAACTTTGGTTTATTCAGAGCTCAATTGAAAATGATGTGCACAGTGACTGGAAATATTATGATGCCATAGAAAGAAATGGAATTTGTAAGAGGAGTCAGTTGGGCATAGAGGTTAATGAATTTGGTGCCCACACTGAGATGACAAATAAACATTCAGGTAAATATGTCCAAGAGGAGACACGTACAGATACACACACTCACAAATGGTTAATTCTCTAAACAAGAGTTACATTGATAATCATTGAATTATGATTATTTTCTGGTAAAGCTTTTTAAGTTTTAGGTGCTTTTCTGATGATCCACTGATCTAGAGTATAGCCAACTCTGGATTAGAGCTCAGGGAGAGGTTAGGGCAAAGGATATCTGTTGAAATAATTGCTGACATTGAAATAAGAGGTAATATTGCTGGAGAAAATGCAAAAGAAAAGGCAAATGGATAAGGACCAAGTATCGAGGAATACAGCAATTCAAAGTGTGAGAAGCAGCAAAGAACCCTACAGAGTAACAGGGAGAGAATAAGGAATGAAGCAGGTGAATGTGGAATCGAAGATGTCTTAACAACAACTTACAATGGTTGTAAAAAACAAGGAATGGCATTTTGCTTATTGGCTGGTTTCATGTTTGTAATTTTTTGATAAAATCATTTTCATAATTGATAATGTTCTGTAAAATAAGATTTGCGTCTACAAACACAAAACAGCCTTTTAAAAATATATATGTTAAGAAACATACTTCTACTAGATTAATTCATGAATTAATTGTAATATTCTATTGTATTAGAAATTAACTTAAGGGAACTAGAGTATACACCAAAGCAAAGAGAAGAAAACTTGAAAGCAAACCAAGAAAAAGATGATTATCATCTTGGGTTTTATCCTATTTATTATAGAGAGAAACTTTTTCCCCCTATTATTCTGTAGGAGAGTCAAAAGTGTTATATGATATGTCAAGGGAAAGTTAGACTTCTTAATGATATTATTACTTGGAAAAATTATATCAACTATCTAACAAAATTATACTTAAACTATTTTTCAGTTGATGCCATAACCAAGTACTGTGGAGATATCAAAAGAATGAGTACAAAGAAAACATACAGAACTGGAAGGTTAGGTTAAGGCTGTTCACTGGGACTGAATGATCCCTAAAAGTCTCTAGTAGTTCTATGATCAGGTGATTCTAATTATTCCTAAATAAATGTTTTTATATTGGTAACTTGAATATTTTCTTTTTATACATACACATGTGCATGTGTGTTTTCCCCTACACATACACATACCCTCACAAATGATTAATGCTCTGAATAACCATTGAATTATGATTATTGATGATAATCACTGGATTATGATTCAATTATGATTATTTTCTAGTGAAGCTTTCTAAGTTTTAGGTGCTTTTCTGATAATCCACTGATCTAGAGTATTGCCAGCTCTGCAAATTATAAGGATATTGGATAATTTCTCTGCATTAACTAAATAGTTTTAAACTGTTGCTATTAACTCTTTCTTTACCTGATTATAAAACACCATGTCACCGGATTTATGGGGGTGGGGTTGGGATGAAATGTCTCATATGGCATTCCTAATATTTAAGTTGGTAATTTAAAAACTACACTGAAATATTTCTATTGTCAGGAGTCGAAATGTTTCTTTGCACATCAATTCCTCTGTTATGTATTTCTCCAACAGTTGAAAATCATGACCTAAGGCAAAATATAAATTTTATGCCTCTCCTAATAGGTGTCATGTTTATAGAATTAGGCTGAGTGTTGTATATTACTGTGTTGTCCTCAGTGAATACTTAAACTGCTTTTGCTTACTACAGTCTACTCATAGTTCTGCTATCAGAACTATATGTTTTGCATTTAATTCTCTTTCCAAAACAAATTAATACATAACAGAAAATATGCAGCACTTTTAGAGAAGAATAAAATTATCAAAAAAACTATCATATCAAAAGAATTATAAGACTCATATATGAAATAGATAAATATTCCATATTATAAATGATCTATCAATAACTTATTTTAATGTGAAAACATGAAGATGTAAGAGGCAACTAATGTTATTGACCTAAATTAGTTCTAGAGTACACTGATCAGTTAGAGTATTTAAAACCTATTTCTGAATAAAAGTGTTTTTACCTGAAACCAATTTTCTTTTCTGCCATGGTGACAATACACACCCTGCCTCCCCAAGGCACAGGGTCTCCTCCATCTTACTGGAGCTCCACCAAACTCACCAAGTGTGCAAATACTTTCATCCTGCCAGCTTCACTCTGGAACTTTGCTTTCTTGACTACTATAGGTAATTATGTTTGTGATCTGTGGAATTTTATAGAATGACAGTCAATGTTAGAATTGTAGTTAATTGTCATGACACAAGTAAATCAAAGGATAAATATGATTACAGTTATGCATTGCTTAACTATAGGGATATCTTCTGAGAAATTCATCCTTAGAGGATTTTGTCATTGAGCAAGCATCATACAGTGTATTTATGCAAACCTAGATGGTAGAGCCTACTATATACCTAATCCACATGGTATAGAATGTTACTCCTAGGGTAAGAAGCTATCTAGCATGTTACTGTACTGAATACTGTAGGCAATTGTAACACAAGCCTAAGTATTTGTGTATCTAAACATTTCTAAACATAGACAAGGTACAGTATTATAATCTTATGGGATCACTGTCATATATGTAGTCCATCATTAACTTAAATGCCATCATGCAGTGCCTGACTGTATATGCCTAAATGACACTAATGGACTTTAAACATGGACAAGATAATTAAGGATCAAGGGAAAGTGAAAAAGATCTTTTGATAAGGTTATCCCACCCCAATGATATGTGGCTTTCCACAGACATTGAGTCATTTCACATCCCATGCTTTGCATATACTTCATCTCTTAATTCTGTTTCCTCTCTCTCCTAGTTAGCCTTCAAGTATATCATAGTTTAAATCACACTTTCTGAAAAAAAAATTCTTGATTCTGCCCAACTACCTTCCACCAAAGTAGCACTGACCCACAACCTCTTTTTGATCCTCTTTTTTAATATACACAAGATTGTGTTATAATTACCAATTTATCTCTTATTCTCTACACCATCTGTTAAGAATAGGGCAAGTGTCTTTATATAGAAAAAAAGCTAACCAAGTTCTTGGAATATAGAAGGGGCTCAGGAAATGCTCAGTGAATAATTCAAATTTAACATAACTAGTTAATCTATTTGGTGGTTTTCAGTATCTCATCTGGATACGATGTAGTTGTCTTAGTCAATGTCTGAGGTACCTCCACTCAAAAATGCAGACCAACTACATGAAATTCTGACATCAATGCCTTCTTTAACACTACTGACTACCTTCATTGAAAATTTTACATTTTTTTCTCAGAAACCAATCTTTTTATCTTAGACCTCCAAAAGGGAGGCTCCTTCTTCCTGCCCTTTCATATTGAATCCTATTAATAAGAAAGAAAAAAAAAACTTAGTTTACAGTTGCTTCTTACTGTCTTTATCTATAATCCTCTCCTTAACATTAACACATGTTCATTTGCTTTCAACTACTCATTCTTTCTACATTAATTCAAAGTTTACATCTCTAGTCTTCAATGCCAATTGTCAGGAAGTAATTATGTTTGCAAAGAGGCAGTTTTTGAGTTCTGGTCCCTTTCCTACTCTGTAAATTATAATATTGTTTATTGTCTACCTCAGGGTTGTTGTGAGAATCAACTGAGCTCACACACATAAAGTGCTTACAAAAAGAGGTCAAGAAATAAATATGAATCGGTCTTAAAATCCATTGTAGTTGTGGATAGACTCCGTAGTTGTGAATAAACTTTAGTTCATTTATAATTGTGGGAAATGAGTTTGGATGGAATTTTAGACAATCATTTAACATTTCTGAAAGTTTCTTAAAAGGACCATCAGATTAATGGTTCAGTCTATGTAATCCAACTAGAGAAAAAAGCCTACAGGTTGATTTGTCTATTTTAGGTTCACCTAAAACCCATTTTAGAAAGGAATCAATGTTTTTTGTGACACGTTCTCAAGGAATCCAATCTATGTGTTAGTATACTTTCTAAAACTGGTAATAATTTGGGTAGATGGAATTTCAGTCTAATCATCTGGATGTAGTGGAGATAGTCTTTAGTGTTCTTTTAAAGTTTTGATGATTAACAGTTCGTAAAAATGAAATAAGGTCCAAAATCTATAGCAGAGTTTCTTTATTTCACTTACAATTCACTTTTGAATATTTTTTATCCTTGCAAATAAGAAGAGTAGGAAAAAAAGCCACCTTTGAAGACTTCCAAGTCTTTTAAAGTTGCATCCTCTCTTTTTATTAGACATTTGAAGTTGTTTCGTGAGGAATTGTAGCAAATACATTTCAACATATTATTTCTGAAATGGCAAGAGACCTTATAACTTAATCCATTATGCCAGAACAGGCTAAACTTCCCCAAAATCTGAACATGAAAAACTATGTTTTGTCAAACACAAAGTACAATAAAAACATCCCACAGAGTTGAGCACTAGAGAATAATGCCTATACGGTTCAGGTTTTCATTTTCATTTCTAAAATCATTCTACCTCCCTTCCTTACAACTATAGTACTTTTTTCTCTGCTGTCAAATATAGAGGCAGATACAGTATAGCCTTAATGTTCTGATACTTTTATAATAAAATATTTTATATTAGACGTTTTTCCCACAACATCATTAAATTTGCTGCAGAATTGCTATGGGCTTAATACAAATTTCGAAAGCAAAAGGAAAACATATTGCTCCATATACTGTTTCATCAACTGTCAACCATGAGCAAGAAAGCTAATGGCAAAATGCCTTTTTCTTCTAGAACTGAACTTTGTTCACTCAGAAAACACACACCGGCCCTCTCAATACTTTAAACTTTTCATGTATTTATTAGATTGCTTGTTTTAATTATATTCTGGGTTATGAAAATCTCAGTAGAGTAAGAGAAGGCTCACCTTTTATAGCCAGTGTTCAAAAGAGCAATAGCTAACAAAGATGTTAATAGACATTATTTTAAAACAAAATAAACAAACAAAAAAGGTTTCATGTTCCAAAAAGCTTGGACAACTCTGGGTACAGGAAAGTTTATTTACTACAAAATATGCAGAGCCTTTAATATGCTAATTCATATTGTGAATCTCCAAGGTATGGAAAGCAGCATTTGTCAAAGAAAGATTACAGAAATGATTTTCTTTCTAGCTAGTTTCTATTTATTTATTCATTAATCAAATACTTATTTATTTTGTGTTTACTATGCTTTGTATATTCTCCAGCTTACCTTCCTGTATGGAAAAGACAGAAACGGGTATATAAATTTGTTAAAAGTTAAGGGCAGGGTGATATAATGTGGGGAAGGGAACATCATAGCCACAGAGGATCTCAAAGGGGATGTGTACCTAACCTAGGCATACAAAGAGTTGAGAAAGAAAACTCTAACCGGAGGAGGCAGAAGTGAGAAAAAGTTAAGCATTATCATTGTTGCATAAAGAGAATGGAGGCTAGCTGTAGTCCCAGCTACTCGGGAGGCTGAGGCAGGAGAATGGCATAAACCCGGGAGGCGGAGCTTGCAGTGAGCTGAGATCTGGCCACTGTACTCCAGCCTGGGCGACAGAGCGAGACTCCATCTCAAAAAAAAAAAAAGAGAATGGAGGCTAGTATGACGACAGCAGAACTGCACAGAGGGAGCAGTAAGACATGAGATTGGAGAAGGAGGCAGGCAGGTCATATAAGATACTTTATGGCATCTGGTTTAGATTTCATTATAAACACAACACAAAACAAATTAGTAGCAATGGTAATAGAAGAGAACAAAACCAATGTAAGCTCTATGCGGGCAGGTAAGTGTAACTAGCCATAGAGCCGAAAATAGTGCTTGGCCTATAATTTTGTTGAATTAAGACCCAGAAAGCGATGATTCTTAGCTAGAAAATGTAAATTTAGCAGAAAACAAAAACAGGAATATCTAATTTGGCAATGGTTTCTATTTCATGAATAATTCATATACAGTGTTAAAATTTTCAAAAGTGATATAGAAAATGGTTTTAGTGAGAGCTCATTCAGCATATATTTGTATAATTTATAAATGACTTTAGTCCTGTATTTATAAAATTACTAAGGGGGTATAGGGCTTTCTTACATTTTTCAGATAGGTTTCTCGGTCTTTTATTGGTGAATTACATATTATAGTGCCTTTTATGTATTTGGAGAGTCTCAAAATTGTTAGAATATTTACCTTACAGATGACAAGGGTCTACTCAGTTTGCAAATGGATGATCTATAAACAAATGAGAGATTATCGAGAGTATAAACTTCCTCTAAAACATAAATTTTTAGGAAAAATGTATTTTATTTTAAGGGAAATTTTTCCAATTACCTTAAAATATTATAACATCCTTTATATTAACTACATAGTCTACTCTAAAATATTTTTATAAATATGCATGTTTATAAGGTAATTTTCATGCAGCCAATTTACTATGTAAATATATAATATAAAGAGGTAGAGAAAATATCTAATTGCATAGTAATATCCTCACATATTTGGTGTAAACATCTTTAGCTAAAATTACAATATAATCACATGTACATAAATGTTTAGCTAACTAGCAATTATAGCATAATTATTACCACGTTCAGGATGAAAGTAATATATGAAAAGATATTTTCAATAGTTTCAGAGTCATGAATCTGTTTTTCATATTAATAACAGGTAATTACAAACACAATTTTAACCCCTAACTTCATATACTTAATGCTTATTCCAAAAACATTCTGATTTTTTGGTCATTGAGAAATATAGGTTTAGAGAAAAAATTATGTTTTGAGAGAGAAAATTAATATATATATATTCTGTGCAGAGTATAGTTGAATAAAAAATAATTTTGGTGGATAAATAGCATCTCAACTGTGCTGATTCTAACCATCATTTGCTTTTGTTTTTAATTTTCAGACTTAAAAATATATTATCCATATTTCTGCACTATAAGACTTCAATATTTTAATGTTAGCATTAGTCCTGGTTCAAAATGTGATAATGAGTATAAATTGTGATTATATTTCTAATAACCTGTTTCTTTTGAAAAACTGAAGTAAACCATAAGATTGCTAAATTCGCTAAATTCGGAAGGACAATTACAGAATCAAGATCTTGGATCATTATAAAAATAAGCATGAGATAAATGACATAAAGTTTTAATCCCAAAATGTTTGAGTTCTATTCAGCTATCTTTAGGGTTTCACTTGGAAGGAAGCACCAGATAAGACTTTTACCTCCCAATGCTGTCAAGTATTTTTTTAAATTAGTCACGTCATTTGAAGACAGGAGACTCTTGACACTACCTCAGAACATTTTTGGGGCTCAGAAACCAATACCCCAAGATACAGTGATTTGAAATGCTGAACTGAGGGAGAAGTCTCAAGGTCTCTCTGACTCTCTGCCTGCTCTTGTCTCTCAATCTTCTCTCCCAACGCACAAAATGAATTTGGTCTCTGAAGGGCCCTTATGTGTGTAAAGTTCAGACCCTCCACAGACAAAACAATTACCTCTAGTTAACACAATTACCCCCTTCCCTGAGTTTCATTGACTGAACTCACACCTCAGGAAGGAGGCTTCCATCTGACAACACACCTGGACAGACTTTTGTCACAAACCACTCTTTGCTCTGTGGGCCCAGTAGATATTTTTCCAGGCCATTGTAAGTTTTTCAGACCTATGAAATGCCCCTAAAAATCAGTTACTATGCCCATAATATTATCCACATCTCTCCATCTTCCTGTCCCATAAAAAGAAGGGTCTAAAAACATCTGAACCCTACTGTGTGGTGAGGTAATCATTTTGTGATTCTCCCCTATGCACGTTAATAAATTTTGTATGCCCTTCCTTCTATTAATCTGCCTTTTGTCAGTTGATTTTTGGTAAACTTTAAGAGGGTGAAGGGAAAGTTTTCCCTTGACCCCTACAACATAGATGATATAAAGTCTTGGTAATAGGAATAATAATCCCTACTCCCAAAGGTTGTTGTGAAGATTAAATGAAAATAAAATGTATTATGCCTATTAATGAGCTTTACATATTTCGGATGCTCAATTTTTTTGTGTGTTTTTAATTAATAAAATGACTGGCTAATAAGATCTACTTTTCATGACTCCTTCAGGGTTCTTCAGTGATGTTTCCTGTGGAATCATTCCTGGGACTAGAGAAACTCCAGTCGAATTGATAGCATCTACTTTCTAATAAATAGAACTATATCATATAATCTCTCTCTCTCTTCTACCCCTGCCCCTCCTTTCTCTGTCTCTTTGCTAGGGATCATGAAAACACCAGTCAGTAACTGCCTTCTTCTGGGACCAGGGACTAATAGATAACTAATATCATTATGTTGATTGCTGGTTTGCCTTCACTACTTTGCATGCACCTGTCCCTCAAGGTAGTCTGAGCTCAAACTGCAGTGAGGCTGAGAACCACATCTGTGCACCCAAAGAAAAACTCCAGGGGAAAGCACATGCATCTGTAGAGAAACTCCAAAGGTTAAAAATTTCTGAGGTACTTGGGGGTGGCTCTGTGTAATTTTGTACAATTAATTGCTTAGGGATCATGAGATAGAAATGATGAAATATTTTACTACATGTTCTTAAAGATTAAATATTTAAAATCTACTTGTCTATTTTAAACAAATGAACAAATCCTAGAGGAAATACGTTTGGGAAGAAGTACAATGAAGGGTGAGTGGATAAAAGTTTTATTTTTAAAAAATGAATTCTTCATTACAGAACTTACAATTTAAGTACTTAATGATGGAGGGAAAAATGAAACAGTGCCCTGAGGTCTCTTCCAGTTCAATCATTCTATTTTGGGAATTCATTCTGAACAAAGTAAACATTATCAGTAGGCTGAATAAAACCATATGATGAGAAAATGAGGTTTGAAATAAATCATCTGCTGGACATGAAAATACAGAATAATAATGACCTCATGCTGAATATTATTTCTTTTGTGAAGGCTGATTTCTGGTAAAAGATGAATATATCTGAGACAGGGGAGTCCAACAAAAGCATTTAGAAATTATAATTCCTTTTTAAGCATACAGTAGGAAATGGAAAGAAGAAAATCACTTTGGGAAACTTATTTCAAAATGGTAATATCTAAAGAATAAATAAAATCATTTTTCTGCCAAAGCATATGATACAAAATGCCTTGCCATAAACTATTGAAGTTATACATGAATCCCAACTGAGTAAATAAACAAAAACAATACGAATTGCCGTGATTGATATTTTCCCAAAGTTTAGAAATGGAAAAATAATTATTTTGCCTGTCAGTAAATTTATGCATGAGGAATTATTAACAATTTCTTAACAGCATCTTAGGAAAATAACTTTTCAAAAAATTAAACAACTATGTATTTTACATTGGCAAAGATTACAGGTAAAATATTAGGCACATTAATTTCAAAGAGCTAGTAGATGTTGCCTTTCTGATGAACATACACTTCAGATTGTATAGATGGCAGGCTTCTATTTCCATACAAGTCTATGCATTCATTCCTGTTTATTAATGTAAAGCAGAATATGGATTGGGATTTGTTTTGGACTCCTGACCTATCTCTGTCTGCATCTTAATTTCTCCCTAGGAAAATCCAATCACAATCTTCTATTTGAGGAAGATATTAAAAAGAATTAACAATTAATATGACACAAGCCAATATGTTTAGAACAAAGGTCATCTGTAGTTACCCAGTGTGGCCAGACAGAAACTAACAGAACAGCAGCCTTCCTTCTACTAAAATTTAAATATAAATCACTACCAGAATTATTGAACTTCCTCTTAGGTATCACAGTGTGGTTTTTCAGGGTGCCAACTCACACCAAACATGTACAAAATGTAACTCATATTTAATCCACAAAATTGTGTTCTCTTATTCCTGTGATCATTATTTAGGCAAGAATGCTATAATTCACCCTGGTTAAAAAATTAAACCATTGCACAGGCCAGAAGCCAAATAATCATTCTTAATATATCAAGAAAAGCAAATAGCGAGGAGAATTTGTAGAATTTTGCAGGAGGTAGATTGCTGATGCTTTGTAAACCATCTAGAGGGTTTTGAACTTTATCTAAAGCATAATGGATAGCTCTGTGATTTTATCATTACACTGTAAGATATGCTCAGGTCTAACTTTGCACCCAGATTTTTTTTTAACATTATTCAGTGTTATGGATTTCTAAGTTATTTTAGTATCCAAACATGCTATTTTCAAACTATTTTTCTGCAGTTATGATAATTTGCATTTTATATAATGAATCCTATTTTATCCTATTTTGCACATATTTCTAACTTCCTTATGAACATTTTGATTACACGTTTTTCATGGACTTTAAAATAGCTTTATTTTATCAATAGCTAAAAATTTTGTTAACCCTTCATCTACTTTTTCTCTTAGTTTTAGCATTATTAAATGGCACAGGGCATACTATTTATCTTTCAAGTCATTTCCCTCAGTGTATGAGTTCTCATATACTTATTGTTTTCATGCAAGTCTTACAGCACATTAGATTCACAATCATACTTGTATGTGCAATTCAATTTTATCAGATACATATGAAATGCTTTAGGAATTTTTTCTTATATATAACTCATAATATATTTACATTTTATATCAATATCTCATGTGATTAATATTTCCTTATAAGATAATGCTTTCAATGAATTTTTTAAAATCTTACCTTTCTTTTCTAAAATGTAAAAGCAAGCAATATTATCATCTATTTTAAAAATTCATTTAGAAAAAAATGCAATAAATAATGAAGATGCCTTCATTTTCAGTCAAGATTTTGATTGAGGATTTTCAGCAATAATTTCCAGCTTAATTATTTTCTGTAGAGAGGCATATTTAAAACAACTATCAGATGAAGAAGGTATCATTCCACCAGTCATTTTTAAATTTATTCATGTAAAGAGTCTTTTTACTGCCAAATAAATTACTCATGATGAATAAAAATTGAACCAGACTAGAACTCAGTCTTCCAAAAGCTAACATACTTGGTTTCACAAAAAAGATGTTAGGTGATCAAACTGATGAAATTTTTGTTTGTTCAATTAATAAATTTGAAAAATTTTCTTTGCTAAGAAAAGTAAATGACCTTTTGAGGACTATTCACCATAGCAGAGACATGGAATCAACCTAAATTCCCATGAGTGACAGAGTGGATAAAGAAAATGCAGCACATATGCACCATGGAATACTATGCAGTCATAAAAAAGAATGAGATTATGTCTTTTAAAGAAACATGGATAGACCTGGAGGCTATTATCCTTAGCCAGGAAGAACTAAATACCACATATTCTTACTTATGTGAGAACTGAATGATGAGAACTCATGAACACAGAAAAGGGAACAGCAGATACTGGGGTCTATTTGATGGGTAGATGGTGGGGGTAGAAAAAATTAGCTAGTGGGTATTAGGCTTAATACCTGGGTGATGAAATAATCTATACAACAAACCCTCATGACGTAAGTCTACCTATATAACAAACCTTCATATATACCCCTGAATATAAAATAAAAGGGAAAAAAAACAGTAAATGAAGGAGTTTTCTTAATTAGAGGGAGTTAAAAATTTAAGTAAATATAATTTTTTTTTTTGAGACGGAGTCTTGCTCTGTCGCCCAGGCTGGAGTGCAGTGGCCGCATCTCAGCTCACTGCAAGCTCCGCCTCCCAGGTTTACACCATTCTCCTGCCTCAGCCTCCCGTGTAGCTGGGACTACAGGCACCCGCCACCTTGCCCAGCTAGTTTTTGTATTTTTTAGTAGAGACGGGGTTTCACCATGTTAGCCAGGATGGTCTCAATCTCCTGACCTCGTGATCTGCCCGTCTCGGCCTCCCAAGTAAATATAATTTTTATGAGAAATAAAATAATTAACATTACTATGTAAAAAATCTTCAATGCAGTTTTTAAAAACTCAGCGATAAAAAAATAAGTAAATCCTATGAACAGGAAATTCACAAAATAAAAAATGTAAATTGCTTAAAATAACCTTATAGTGGTTTGCCATTATTAGTGAGAGTTGGAAAGTCTATGATGGTTGAATACAAACCAGAATGAAGGTTTCAGACAAAAAGGTAATAAATTTCAAAATTTTAACTTTCATATGTAGGACCAATCTTGGGAAACTGCAAAAGTGAGCAAAATGATTTATGCATAACTAAATGCAATTAATTTTATTTAAAAATTATAAAGCAATAATTTAAATTGTCAGAGATTGATTATATAAAATACATAATTCAGATGGACAGTCATACTGTTAAAGATTATATTTAATATAAATATTTAAAGATAAAGAAATATGCAACCATGGTAAATGATAAAAATATTATATTCTATATAATCTACATTTTATTATATTTATGTATGTGTGTATACAGTGTTAGTACAATATGAAAAATAAAAATAGCTAGGAAGTGCAGACATAAGTAACATTTCAAACTTTATACAAAAAATTCTAGAAAGGATATTGTAATTTTCATAAACTGGAAATTTAGCAGTTACATATGGTTCACATTGTAAACATTTAAGAAAGATGTTTTACACACATAAACAACTAAGAACTGTGAAGGACAGCATGAAATTAGTGTTGTGGTAAAATATTTGAGCAGAGTTTGGGTATTTTGAAATAGAACAATAATTTCTGCTAAAATAATTCAACAAAGATTTTACACACAATGAAGACTTTCAACTGAACTTTAAAAGCATGACTGAGGCCTACCACAATCAAAAACAACAAGACATCAACATGTGCATTTCAAGGCAAAAGGAATACAGTCATCTCTCCATATTCATTGGGAATTAGTTCCAGGACCTCCGCGAATATTAAAATCTGCAGAGACCCTTGCCCCTTATGGCACATCCCTCCGGGTACTTCAAATAACTTCTATATTACTGATAATACGTAATACAATGTGAATGCTGTGTGAATAGCTGTTATACTATTTTTTTTTACTGTTGTATTATTATTATTTATTTGTTAGGAATATTTTTCTATATCTAGTTGGTTTAATTCATGGATGTGGGACCTGTTTATATGGAGAACTAACTAGTTATTTTTGTGAGGTCAGAGTAGAGGTTGCATGAGGGAAGCCATCTAAGGAATCTGGAACTTTCCCAGCCAGTTACAGTAATTTTGTATTGCCCTATTACAAATAAACATTGAAACTATATTGTTTTACCCAAAGTTAGATATGAAACCATTCTCCCTAAGTTTCTCAGGTGAACTACTCAGTGAGTTAAATGAGTCATTTTCCTATTTTCTTTTCAAGGGAAATCATGTTACATGATTATAAACAAAAATAAATGAAAGCTCAAATTGCAAAGATTTTTTGAGATTAACCTGCTTTTGTTTTGGACAATGCTAAGGCTGAAAATACTTAACTTATCTTCTAGAACCCAGTCTTTTTCTTTAAGATGTCCCAGATCAAGTCTCAGGTGTTTGTCAGTCTCGACCGTTTCACATACAACTCCTTATCTTGAAAGTCCCATATACATTTAACTCTTCAAGGAAATCTTAAGACAATAAATACCTTTTTTTCCCAGCAACTTTTGTCTTAAGGGTTAGAGCATCTAATTTGAAGCAAGTGTTATAAACTGAACTATTAATGTTCTAAACTACTTTTATCTTTCAATTTGACACAACTTTAAAACTATATATTCCAAAATTAAATGGAGTTCTGGATGTTTTTCAGGATAAAACATTGAGATTGTTTCTATAACATTATACATTTAGCCTTCACGTCTCTAAAGTAAACCAGTTTATCACCATCCTTAAATCTAAAATAGTAGAACTTGACTATTAAATGTATGTATTGCAAAAAGCCATTATTTTATAGACATTTCTAATATTCAAGGAATATATGCAATTAAATTATTTGTTTAAATATTTTTTCTAAATTTATAAATTTATAGAAGATCAACTCTAGAAGTCTTCATCAACATTTTGGAATGGTTTTTGCTTACCTGTAACATCCGGAAAAAAAATGTTCATTTTTTTTTACACAGAAATCAGTGACATGAGTGGAAAGAAAATAGCATAGAAGGTAGAAACCTGTGTTCTGAAATTAGACTGCTGGCGTTTGAAGCTCACCTCTGCCACTAACCACTTATATGATGTTAGGCAAATTATTTTATCTCTCTGTGCTACTGTTTTCTCAAAAGTAAAATGTGAGTTGCAGTGTAGTTTGTTTAACTCGAACATTTTGAGATTTGAATATGATAACATCCAAATGCTAAGATGTGTACCTGACACAGAATAAATGCTCAATAATGATAATCTCTTCTTAAAAAATGCACAAAATATAGAAAGCAATACATTGAATTCCATTCTTTCAAAGGAGCACATATCTAAATGCTGAGTAATTTCTTATGAGACCTTACAGATCTACTCATAGGTCTTTTTTCTATTGTTTCCCTGGAGTTATTCAGAAAAGCATTTTCTTTAAGCAAGTTCTAATGGCTGTCACTATGATTTAAAGCTTTCTACAGAATCTTTCACATAGGGTATGGCTGCCTAAATTACTTTGGACCTAATTTTAGATAAACTGCCATAGCAAGTGTTGAATAAATGCATGAGTAAGCAAAGTAAAGCAAAACAGATATTTAACGTTCGTGACTGGTGTTATCTTTCTGGAGTGTTTGAATAGAAGTAGTTTAGGTTGGTTAATTAGGTTTCCCCCCACCACAACGAAAATTCATGTTCAGAAACAGTACGTTACATTCGTCATTTCTCTAAAAGGCTTGTCACTGAATTACCTCTAGCTTGAGAGAGAGAGAGAGAGTTCAGATCAATTCCGGATACATTTCCTTCCAAGACACCATTTCATCTTTTAACACAATAAATACCAAAATATGAGGTGAAATCCTATATTAAAATACATTTGGGTCAGCAGGATTTTTCAGCAGAAAAACTCCATGATATACATGATGTTGTCTTGGTAAAATTAAATTCTATTCTATTGCCATGATGTATATGCTGATTATACACATTAGTTATTAAACTGGGTGGATATCTTTAAAAATTAAATAAATTTGATACAATGTATTTGACAAGATGAAAAATGGAGGAAATGGCAACATTCCTCAACCTGCGGTTGAATTTTAAATACAGCTGAAAGTATAATAGAAATGAAAGTATGGACTGCACGTGGAGAGGGACTGATATTTCTTCCTGTATTTCTTCTCCCTCACTGTGCATAATGAGCACAAAGATCTTCTCCTCATAGAGCTGGGCCTAGAAATATATTGTAAAAAGATTTCATTTTAGCAGTATTTTTTCAAAATCATTAATTATTTAAATAACTTTTAATTAGTGTATGTGAATAATTTCCACTTAATCCTCTATGAATTTGTTTTAGGCAATTTGAACAGATAACTCAGACATTGGCCCCTGAAACTTCTCCTTAATATTCAATATTATAAGTGCTTCTACTGAACTGAATGCAAACTTTGAATACAAATTGACCAGAGGATAAAATCAATAAAATGAACCCAAATGCTAAATGAGATCAAAGGATAAAAACCACAAGAAAATAGACAAATCAATAAAGTGATGAAAGATGGCTAATGTAAAAGTTATTATTATCAGTCCTAAGCACCAAACTTACTTTTAGAATGTCAAGAGGATTTTCAGACTTTTATAATCTCAAAAGCTGAGCATTTAAAAGAAAGAAAAATATAGATGCTTTATTAATTAAAAAAAGCAGTTTTCTTGTCTGGAAAATTGAATACTTGTAACTGTATTCTATTCTCATAATTATAAAAAGGCATTTATTGACAGTTGAATCATTTGAAATTCTTCCTAGGTCTGTGTAGTTTATAGCCGATAACTTCAGGTTTAGTTGACTGTAAAGACAGTAAACAATTTTTTTCATACAGTTTTGATGAAATGTCCTAAGTCCTTGGTACTTCAATATGTGTGAAAAAAAAATGTATTTATAGACAAAGACAACTGACTTGGGTATTAGGCCACATCTATGCAAAAAAGTTTTATAAAATGTCAAAAAACTTCTTAAATTTGGATCTACTAGTTTTAAAATGCATATCCTCAACACTAAACTAGCAGAGCCAATGGCTGCTAGGCAGTTGAACCAATTCAAAAGGAAGCTCTTTGCCAACACTATGCTTCACAGTTTATTAAGATTATTATTGCTGCTCTATTTTGATCATTCAGTCTTCCCCTGCAGTCCAGATGACTGGCTGCAGCTTTACAGATGGACTATGGGTTTTCCACATAGGTATATTAACAGATGTACTATGAATTTTCCACACATTTCTAAAGAACAGTTTCTTCCTATTCTCAATTCTAATTCCTGCTCTGTCACTATGAACTTCATTCTTCCCGGCTCCTCCCTTATCTCTTAATTTCTTAATTTTCTATCTCCATATGTGTTCTACTATTCAAAAACATCTTTTTTTTTTTTTTTTTACCTGTTCACTCAACAGGCAGCATCTATCCATACCCTCACAACTACTCAGGTGGGTTGACGGTTCTAGCTGCAGTTAAAATAAGGCACTCTTACTGTCTAGCTCCTTGCTTCTCAAGAACTTACTAGAAATGAAGGCAATACCCCACCCAGATCTTTTGAATTAAAATCTGCCTTGTAACAAGATCTCCAGATGATTCAAATACACATGAAAATTTGCAAAACACTGAAGCTCACACAGTTCTCTCAGGTGATAAGGCAGGATGACTTTTTTTCTTTGTTACCAAATATTCTTGTCATGTAGTTGGAACGAAGCGGGTGAAGAGAACGTGCGTAAGTCAATGAAGGCTGTTCTCTTCCAGCCACATAAGATGCAAATGAAAAGGGCTACCTGAACACATGCCACGGTAGCACACTAATCACCAATGGTCCAGCTCTCCAAAACAGATCTCCAGCACCCAGTGCTGTTTTATCATATGATCCTCACTATGTTACTATAGTACATAAATATTTAAAATAGATAAAATGCTAAAATTTTATTACTTTTTTCTATAAAATATTTTTTTCAACAAAATTAGCTGGTAGGTAGGCACTTCCAAAAACAAACTTTATTTCATGAAACAATATTTCATCATTAGCAATTTAGAAACTGTGCATGCCCACTATTAACTAAGCAAGTGAACCTATATATATGAGATAAGAGGAACTTATTTTTAGGGAACACAAAAATGTTTTGTAACTGGAAACCTGCAAATATACTTTTTTTAAAGAAAGGAAATACCTACTCATTTCATTATGTATGTGAGTTTGTATGATGTTTTTAGGACTGTCTCATTTTCAATGCTATGCATTTTCAACATGCATACAATATTTAAAAAGACTATTTCAAGATATAGTTTAGGCTCGGGGGCTGAAATTTTGAATTCTCTCTCCATCCGCACTACTGTTTCCATCTACAAAGTGATAGCAATGGCACAATAAGGGTACAAAAACATCATATAAAATGTGTGTAGGGCATGTCTTCCACAATGAAATAAAAGGCTATATTTCAAAACATGGCATTCCATTTTAGTAAAGGTGTACACTGCCATTCTTAAAATAAATACTCTGTGCTCTCAATGTACCTTTCATAAGGCACATAATATATGTCCATACTGCAGTTCTGATGGATTAATATTATTTTCACTCTTGAATCACCATGTATGCAATTATATAATTTCATATTTATATAGAAATTCAATAAAATAAATAATATTCAGTAAAATACAGTGAAGGAAACTTAAGTTATAAGACTAAAATATTAATCTCATTTTATTTATTTATAAAAATGCCTAGATTATTATTTTAAGAGTAAGCTTTATTACTAACAGTTCTTATTATTATAGCTCCTTTGGAACCCTCGAAAGACAATTATTGTGAAAAATTAAAAGTTCATTCTGAACTCTTGCTTTTAAAAAAAGATATATGGTAGTGTTTGCAAATCTTCAGGCTATAATCTTTCCTCTCTGTCCCTCCAGATAGTATACTTCTATCATAATTCCCAGAGGAGAGTTGACTAAATATTTGATTGACTTCCCCTTCGCACACAAACTGACCAAAGATACTATAAATCAATACTTTCTCTTATGAAGTCCATGGAAACAACTGCTTTCGCTGAGGTGGGGGAAAAAGAGTCTCATTTTTTGCTCAAGTAATATTCCTAAGTCTTTTCCACAACACTTTTCTAAAGATACAAATGTTGGGACTATATAGCAGTGGTTTCTTAAATTTATATATAAATAGGTCAAACTTGATTAACAACAAGATTACAATTGGTAGTTAAAATATTTCGAAATAGTTACTTAGCTAACTGATTCTCATTTCTGAATCTATATTGCAGAGTACTGGTAAAATACTACAAATTCATGTGATATGTAAGGTTGTGAATCCTAGAGTTGTTTGTCTGGGGATACAAATCTGAATCATCCAGACCAAACGGCAAAAGTCTTGTCTTGGGGATACAAATCTGAATCACCCAGACCAAACGGCAAAAGTCTTGACCTTAGACTTGAGGTGATGATCAATTCTCTCCTGTACTGCTTTGCTTCTCAGCAATGAAATATTTGATTATGGGCTAATTATCAGTATGAATTTTTCAGTTCTTACTCCCTGAGAGAAGGGAGTTACTGCTGAAAGTGGTCTAAGATAAATTTTATTCATTTCTAGTAATACTGACACTTGACAAATTATGAAGGAATTATTTTGTTTCTGATGTTATATAAACCAGAGAAGTTGAGCTTAGAGGAGAAGAACAGGAAATGAAGGATAACTTCCAAGAACCAGTACTAGCTGGAGCTTTACTTCTCTATGTAGCTAAAGAAAACAATCTAAGGGTCAGCATCCTACAATGAAAGCAATATGGTAAGAGTGGTTATATGAGTGAAGACTCCTTAAGGCCCTACCCATTGGTGTTCTGGTGGCAGGTATTAATGCTTTAGGTATAGATATTTAAAGACAGAGAAAAACAAGACTTTCTACCCTAAACCCTGTGAAGAAAACAAGAATAGAGCCAGTGTGAAAAGAAAATGCCTACTTATATATTCCAAGATACTCTGGCAATAAAATGATGCCTTGACATTTTTCCTGCCTTGAAGCTCCTGGTTGCTTATGAAGACTGCAGGGCCCAGGGGAGACAGCATCTAGTGAACCAAAATTTGAGGTTGTATAATATTTTTTAGGTCTTTGGTTATTAATCCACATTATTACACGCAAATCTTAGATATCTGACTTTCAAAAAATTTCAGATATATCATCAGTACAGTCATGAAAACTTGTTAAGAATCTAATTTACAGATTTGGAGAGACATATCCCAAATTAGTTACCATAATTTTTTTCATACATATGCTTTACTTTTTAGTCAACAGTAATAAGTAAATTTCCTAATTAAAACTGACAAGCACCTGCAGTTTTTCTGAATCGCCATACAACAACATATGTATAATTTATTCATTTTTTCTATTATATTTGCAAAATAGAAAAGTATGATCACTATGCATTTTAGTCAAATTCTGTTCTTCACAATAAGATAATATGGCAGTTATATAATTATTGCTCCAAAGTCATACAACTGGCAATATATACTGATGGAAAATGTTTGCGCTTTTCTACAATGATCAAAACTGCCACAAGCAAAACGCTCATACTAGTCTCAGCCCCTGACATCTTGACATGTTGATGGATCCAAGGAGCAGCTGTTGGACCCCAATAACAAATCAAGGTTTCAAGAAGTTTATGCTGTTTTGTGTCAAGTGCAGTCAAATGCAAAAGGAGAGGAGGAGAGCAGAAAAAAATGGTAAAGGAAAGCGAAGATCTATACCATGTTCAGAAAAGAGAGTGATGATAGAATGCAAAAATAGCACAGCAATAGTACAATGTTTGACATAATTTGGGATAAAAATCCACAATACCCTTTTCATTCTATATGGACAGTTTTCCTCTATTCTCTTTCTTTCCCCTATACATCAGTAATTCTTTGCATTTTTCACCTTCATGTTCTGTTCCTTTGCCTTCTTTTAGTCTGTAAAATATTTCTCATGCCTCATCTTTCAGTCACATAGCAATTTCTATAGGACTTGTTCATCTCCAAGAGTAATACTTACGGATAAAGGGATTGCTGTTCCAGATCCTTCAGGATTAGTACTGGAACTAGAAAATTCTCCTTTACAAATAAAAGCTTTCCACAAACCACTTTATAAAATATTTGATAATGAAGACAGTGTCCAAAAATTATTTTGAAAGAAACCTAATTGCTTCTATTAAAATTATAAGAAAAAGGTAAAATACAATATGTAATACATTAAAATTATCAAGAAATAGAAAGTTTAAAATGTAATATTTGAGAAAAACATAAATTCAGCTGATGGAAAAAACTGTGAATAAAGAAAAATATATATTGAAGAGTAGAAACATTAGACAAATAAAAGGCTAAAACTGCCATTAGAAATTGATAACATTGCACTGTTATATGATAAAAAGTACTTCTTTATTTATTTATTTTTTTTTTTTTGAGATGGAGTCTCGCTCTGTCGCCCAGGCTGGAGTGCAGTGGCGCGATCTCGGCTCACTGCAAGCTCCGCCTCCCGGGTTCACGCCATTCTCCCGCCTCAGCCTCCGAGTAGCTGGGACTACAGGCGCCCGCCACCACGCCCGGCTAGTTTTTTTTTTTTGTATTTTTAGTAGAGACGGGGTTTCACCATGTTAGCCAGGATGGTCTCGATCTCCTGACCTCGTGATCCACCCGCCTCGGCCTCCCAAAGTGCTGGGATTACAGGCTTGAGCCACCGCGCCCGGCCAAAAAAAGTACTTCTTAATAGTCCTTAGAAAACTCAATCTGGCAATATGAAGAATTTATTTTAGGACATAGATTCTGATTTCTGAGTTTTAAAGCCCATGGAGATATTAAATGTGTCTCAGAAGACACAGAAATAAAGGTAAAGATAAAAGAACTGCTTCCCAATTCTGAGCAGCATTACTAGTTGCTCCGGAAGATCACAGTGTAACATCAGAAGGTAGAGTATTGAATGAGAATGGGAAAGGGGCCCAAAAGGACTGGCAGAAAATAGGAAGAATTTGATACCCTAGGGAAAAAAAGTCAGCATCTCTATTTCCAGTGATACAGATGTAGGTGTCGCTATTTGGTATTAATCCTCAATTGTTCTACACTTTGACAGTGTGATATGTGTAGGGATTTAGAAAGAAGGCAATAAAATGTCTCCTTGTGGCTGAAGGCATGTTTTCATATGGTTGAGTTTTATGTGATTTGATGGCTCCAAAAGCTGGCTTAGAATTATCGTAGTCATGTTCAATACCTGACCTTTGGAGGACTTGCTAGTGCCCTTAAAACACAAAACACAGTGTATTACATTCTCCCCCTTACCAGCACTGTCATCTGTCAACCTGGCACTTGTTAGGAAAAGAAAGTTTCAAAGAGTGTTTTTATATATGATGAAGGATCACTTTTCAAACAACAGTATCTACCATACATCACATATGGTCTAATAAATGTTTTCAGTGTTACGTAGATCAATAAATAATTTTACATTCTGTGTTTTAGAATCTCATTGGTTTACACTGCGCACTTGATTGATAAATCCAAATAACACCAAGTTGCTCAAACTTTCTGAGCCTTAGATTTGCCATCTGTCATGTAAGGATAATAGCTGTCCCTATAGTTTTTATAAGATTAAATGAGATTCTTTAATTACACAAAGTCTGGCACATTGTAGGAGTGCAATAAATAGTAGCATTTGCTATTAGTATTGTCGGTGATGTTATTGTTAACATCTATCCCAAAGTACATATGCATATGGACATATATGTACATGCTAATGGATATGTACACATTCAAGGCATTAAAGAAAGGATATTAAAATATTAAAGGCTAAGATATATTTTCATTTGGGAACAAGATATAATAATAGTATAATGAAATGAAAACTTCTCCAGGGTATGTAATTTGTATATAGTTTTTAAATATGAAATTTTTATGGTGCCTCAATTTTATTGATTTGAAACTCAATTCCTTCCTTTCTTTTTCCAAAGTGGAAGGGAAAAAGAAAATCAATGAAATTCTTCTTTATGTCTCATAATAAGGTAACATATATAAACACATAAACATTTTTCTTGGTAAAAAATAACTCACAAACACACAAACACACACATGCACATATAATATCTTGCACATATAATATAAATGCTTGCTGTGTGATCTTTGAAAAGTCCTTTAACATTTAAGTATCATGTTTTGACCCATAAAATCAAGGCAAATAAGCTATTCTTGATGGTATTGTTTTTAAGGTAAAATTAGATAATTCATAAGAAAGCACTTTGTACATTAAGGAAGTTCAATGCAAATAACTAACGAGAAGACAGAGTGTCTGTAAAAGTATTACATGATCCCTTAGATCTGTTCTTTTAAAAATTATGAATCTAAAAAACTCTTCAATTCAAAAACCTATTATAGTATGCCTCTTAATTTATCTTTCTCCAGCTGCCTGGCAGATATCCCATTTGTTCTGCTGTCTTCCTCTCTTCTTGGTACTTAAATCTTTCTAATTCTAAGAAGGACATCAGCCATATCTTCTGTATAATGAAGTCATATTTATCTATAACTCATACATGTATTCGTTCAAAAAGTTCATTAACATGATACAATATGGGCCAGGCGCGGTGGCTCATGCCTGTAATCCCAGCACTTTGGGAGGCTGAGGTGGGTAGATCACGAGGTCAAGAGATCGAGACCATCCTGGCCAACATGGTGAAATCCTGTCTCTACTAAAAATACAAAAATTAGCTGGATGTAATAGTGTGTGTCTGTAGTCCCAGCTACTCGGGAGGCTGAGGCAGGAGAATCGCTTGAACCTGGGAGGCGGAGGTTACAGTAAGTTGAGATCATACCTCTACATTCCAGCCTGGGTGACAGAGCAAGATTCTGTCTAAAAAAAAAAAATATATATATATATATATGTATGTATATATATATATATATATGTATATATATGTATATGTATGTATATATACACACACACATATATACACACACAATATAAGTTTGCATTTCTGGTTTAAGTTTTGCCATTCACTAAATATAATGGTGAAATATTTGCTATCAGAAAGACAGTGAGAAGAGTCACACAAGAAGAGACACACCATCAGAGATGCATAGTCACATTTCAACATCCAGATTTCTTTCCCTTTACCCTCTTTCAGGATGCTATCTTCCTCTGCTCTCTGGATCTTCCAGCTTTTGTCGGAATTTGCTCAGATGATTTTCCAGACCTTCAAACTGCTTCATCATCTGTTCCTTTTCAGTTGCTTCTACATATTATTCCACCTTCAGAAGGCAAAAATTATGTTCAGTAGATTGTAGGCAATAATCTGACTTGATTCTATTTTACTTGACCTTTATCTTCTTACGATGAAACAATACAGCACTCTAACCTATACTATATGGCAAATATGTTTCCACACTGAACCATTTAAACAAAGACCTGTTGTCCCTACACATTTTCCAAAGTATTGTTTTACTGCTGGTAGTTTTATATTTAATTGAAACTTCTACAGCTGCAAAAATAAGTGACTGTGCGTTTAGACCAGCTCAAAATGTTCTATATCCATTCAAATTATTTCCATATTTCAGAGTAGTTTGGGATTTCATTTTATTTCCTGTATAGAAACAGTCTCAGTGTGGATATTTTTTTGAAAAATTAAAATGGAATGGTTTTCGTTGTTCTTACCTGTATAGGACTATGGCATGCTTTATACACAGTTCTAAAATAAAAAAGATCTCTTTTATGAGATATATCTTCCTGTTTGAATTATTTTATTAACTCATATAGAATGCAAGGTTAAGCTTCTGAAATCTCTACTTGAATAACTTTGGCAAGTTTCACTTGTATATCCATGAAACAGATGCAAGCCCCCTCAGAAATAGTAATCCCTATAAACCAAATCATTTTACCTAAGAATTGGAAGCTATTGACATTGTAATACCTTGCAAGAGTGTTTGTAGCTTTACATGATGATCATTATTAATATAAATGACTGTAATATAATTATGAGTTGCCTAGGTAAAAAAAGAAAAGATCTAGAATAATTACAAATAAGTAACATGTGAGCCTGAGTTGCTAGCTTAAAACAGAAGGTAATTCTGCATAATAAAAATCACTTTTGAGAGATGCAGCAGATTATAAAACAACTAATTATTATCAGACCCTATCCTGGTAAGAATGAGTATTTCAAAAACACCCAGAGGCATATACAGTCATCAGCCAAAAATTGATTATGCACAGGTGGATTGCCCACATTTGCAGTCTCCAGTCACAGCAGATTTCCTTGCTCAGCTGCTTAACACCCCCTTAGGCAAACTCTGCTCTCCAGTATAACATTTCTGTTGCTCAGTCAGGCTGACCTACTCTTTTCAAATTATGCAAGGTCTTGGGCAGCCCAATCCTCCTGCCCCAGCTCT
This sequence comes from Theropithecus gelada, assembly GCF_003255815.1. NCBI lineage: Eukaryota > Metazoa > Chordata > Mammalia > Primates > Cercopithecidae > Theropithecus > Theropithecus gelada. The sequence goes on along the minus strand of NC_037679.1, from coordinate 32,185,574 downwards.
GCAAAGTACAATCAACCTCACCTACCCTCCCACTTCCTTTGCATTCTCAGGTGGCTCTCCTAGGTTTTCAGGTGAGTGCATGCCTCCAAAACATTTCTACTTTGCTTTCCATTAGGAGTCTTAACTGTTCCCTAAAGTGCCCTATGAACAAACATAAATCTCTTTCTAATCCCTTCTCATCAGGGGATTGGGAAAGTCTAAACTAACCCAGAGACATTTCTAGTTTTCAAAAGTAATTCTTGGAGGCTGCCCTGAAAAGGGTCAGGGCCACAAAAACAGCAAAATGGAAAATTAGAAAGCCCTCATATCATTCTAACCAGGGCCAGGAAAACATTGGAAGGACATGTACTTTTAAGGACTCCTAATATGTATACAATTACAACATATTTAAGAACTTAGAACAATTATAATCAAGAATTCATATGATTCTTTCCAAATTACTGCTATGTTTAAGGACTCATAAAACTAATAACTATGCATGTTGATGTCACCCCTGTATTTGCAATAGCAAAGAGGTTACCTGGTGCAAAATAGAGCTCAACAAATAACTACTGATAGAAAATATTCATATAGAGAACTAATTCAGGTGCCTCTTGTTTACAGTTTATGAATATCCTTATTTGATCTACTAGGGGGAAAAAACAACTGGGTGTTAGTAATTAATAAAACAGTCGGCATGATAAACACTCCCCAAAAATAATTTCTCTAACTATTTTCTGCAATGTATTGAGTTGACTGTAAGGCAGTTTGATTCTCCAATTGGAATAGAGAAATTAGAAAATACTTTCAAAATACCATAATAAATTTATTTTTCTAATAAAGTTAGATTTTATTTTATGTCATCACTAATGGGAGCTCTATTCTTTCTCTTTTAGTCAATTTTTTTCTTCTTTCTTTGCTCTATGTATCATTAGTAATTACACAGAGTCAACTCCATGCCAGGCACTAAGCAAACACAAAATACTGCCTGTATTTGATTTCGTTACCTGTGTTTTTGACATCATACTCAAGAAAATCTTTGCCCAGATTAATGCCCTGAAGCATTTCCCCAAAGATTTCTTCTAGTAGTTTCATACTTTCTGGTCTTAGTTTTAAGTATCTAATCCATTTTTGTTTGATTTTTGTAAGGGTGAGAGATAGCGTTCTAGTTTCATTATTCTGCGTATATCCAGTTTTCCTAGCACCATTTATAACAGACAAATTGAATTACATGAAGCAAAGCAGCTTCTTTACAGCACAGGAAACGATCCACCTAGTGAAGAGACAATCTACAGAATGGGAGAGAATACTGTAAAGTATCTATCTGAAAATGGATTGATAACCAGAATATACAGGAAATTCAAACAACTCAATAGCAAAGAAAGAACCAAACAAATAATTTAATTTAGAGAATGAACAAAATATTTCAATAGACATTTCTCAAAAGAAGACATACAAACGGTCAACAGGTACATGAAAAATGCTTAATATCACTAATCATTAGAGAAATACAATTCAAAATCACAATGAAGTATCATCTCACTCAAGTTAAAATGACTTGTAACAAAAAGACAAAAAATAATGGAGGCTGGTGAGGATGTGGAAAAAGGAAAATCATTATACACTTGGTGGGGATGTAAATGAATATAGCCACTATGGGAAACAGTATTGGGATTCTTCAAAAAATTAAAAATAGAACTGCCATACGGTCCAGCAATCCCATGACTGAGTATATATCCAAAAGAAAGGAAATACGTATATCAAAGATATATCTGAACTCCCGTGATTATTGCAGCACTATTTATGATAGAAAAATATGAAATCAACATAATTTTTCATAAATGGATGAATGGATTAAAAAATGTGAGATTTATACACAATGAAATATTATTTATCTCAAAAAAATTATGAAGTCTTGTCTTTCGCAGCAACATGGATGGAACTAGATGTTATTATTTTATACAAAATAAGCCTGGCATAGGCAGAAAAATATTACATATTCTCATTTATATATGGGAGTTGAAAAGTGGATCTCATAAAGATAGAGAGTAGATTAGTGGTTATTAGAAGCTGAGCAGCATAGAAGGGAGGGGAGAATGAAAATAGCCTGGTTAATGGGTGTGAAATTACAGTTTGATAGAAGAAATAAGATCTAGTGTTTGATAGTTTGGTAGGGTGCATATTTCAAAATAGCTAGAAGAGAATAACTGAAGTGTTCCCTGCATAAAAATATAAGTATTTGAAATAATGGATATCCCAATTACCCCAGATTTGATTATCACACAGTGTATGAATGTGTCAAAATGTCACATGTACCCTGAAAATATGTATAACTATTATGTATCAATAAAAATATAATTCCTATAGTTAAATTATAGTTGTCACAAAAGCAACTTATTATAGGGAACATGATCTTTCGGGGGGCATCAGGAAAGCCTGCTCTGAGTAAGTGGCCTTTGAATTGAGATCTGAGAGACACTACTTTAGATCAGATTCATCAGAGTACAGATACTGAGATGATTTTTTGTACAAGTGATTTATTAAGGAAGTGGATTCTCTCAAGTGTGGGAATAGCAGAAGAGGAAAAGAGGCAAGAGCTAAACAAATGTGTGATCTGGGGCAAAGCAACAGGCAGCACTAGACAGAGTGCAATTCTGCAAAGAAATTTTCCGCTGTGGGCTCTTATGTGTAAAGGCATAGAGAAGGCAGTTAAGGAAGTACATAGATTGATAAAAAGAGATTCGGGTAGACCTGCGCAGAACACTGTCGTATCTGCTGCTGGTACCTCTCATTTCAAAAGGACTGATACAGTAACATGTGCAAAGCTACTAGAGAGTATTCCAGGCAGAGGAATATTACATACCATGGCACTGTGATAGAATAAAGCATCCAAAGAACTAAATTAAGTCCAGTGAAGAGAACAAAGTGAGGCAAGAAAATAGCACAAAGTGAAGCTTCAGAGGTAAAATAAGCTAAACCATCTTAGGCTATATAGGCTATACAATCCAGAATAATACTAGCTATTCAAAGAAATAAATCCCAAAATGTCAATGGCTTAACATAAAGTTTATTTCTCATTTACCTGACAGTCCAATATAGTTATTTGTGATTGATTAGATGGCTTTTTGCATGGGATGATTCAAGACTCAAGTTTTTTTCTGCTTTGTGATTCTCTCCTCTCTGTGACCTTAGAGTTGGCTGTATCATGCAGGAGGGAAAAAAGAGAATTGAGAAACTGCAACGACTCCTTAAAACCCTGGCTTAGAAAGGATAATTATGACTTCCCCTCATATTTCTCTATTCCACTCATATTTCTTAGAGAACTAGTTAAAAAGGAAAGAAACTGGGAAATGTTAAGTTCACATTATGTCATTGCTTTGAGAGGTCCACACTATGTTGTTTTAAGGATTTTAGTTTTGGATTTTTTTTTTTTTTTTTTTTTTTTGACGTAGTTGGTCAGGCTGGTCTTGGACTCCCACCTGCCTCAGCCTCCCAAAGTGCTGAGATTATAGGCTTGAGCCACCATGCCCGGCGGGTTGGTTTGTTTTATGTATAATTGAAACAAGGGCTTATGTGTTGAGATTCTCCAATTTTCAACTGGTAGGCAGAAAATAATGAGACTGCATGAAAGAGTAACATCCAGTTAGAGAGAAAACATGTTAGGATACTGTATGTAATGGTTCACAAAAGGAGAGACAGAGAGAGAAAGAGAGAGTATTCCAATGTGAGCATTATCAATATGTCAAATGCTACTGGAAAATAAGGATGGGAGCTAAAAAATAACCATTGGCTTGAGGGTATTGAGTCATTGATGACCTAGGGTGAAGGGTTTTAGTAGAGTGATATGGGTAGAAGTCAACTCAGAACAGATTGAGGAGAGAGTAAAAAGATAACAAATAGAGACATGTAGTAGAAGCAATTCTTCTGGGATGTTCCACTGTTAAATGTGGGAAGGAAATAGGGTGGTGAGTGACAGGTATTGAGGGTTTGTAGAGGGTTCTTTCCAGTGATTTGGGATTAATATTTTCTTGTGTTTATTTTGTTAGTTTACTGTTATCTATAATTTAGTATATATTTAATGGGAAGACCCAGGGAAAGTTTGAATATACAGGAGAGAGCAGGCATAATTAACAGAATCTGGATTCTGAATAGTTGAGACAAAGGAAGCACAGGGAGAGGAAATGGCTGCAAAAGAGAAAGGAGAATACTTTTCTTATTATAAGACCAAAGAAGGAGGATAGAGTGGTACAAATATAAGACTGTCATAAAAGTTTATGGAAAGAAAATCGGAGTTTCCATTTAATACCCTTCCCTTCATTTTTCTTTCTGTAAACTGGAAAGTATAGTCATTTACTGAAAACTAGAATTCAGAATGGGAATGGGGTATGTCAGAGAAAAATTGAGAAGGTTTGAAATAATTTTCACACATTTTGAGGACTGAATTGACCATAGGAACATAAGAAGACTTTTGAGCAATATAGAGAATACAAATAAAACAGCTAATTATTAATTTATAATGATTTATGATATTATTAATTTCCCCTATTAATCTTTTCAAAGAGAATTTGCATGCATACGTAGTGAAAGTGGATAGTTGAGTTCAACCAGGATTGGAGTTTTGTTAAATAAAATTAATACATGTAAAGACAAAAGGGCAAGGAAGTTTAAAGTATAGCAAGATATGACAGAAATTATAAAAGCCACATCGACTCTAAACTGGATTAAAAACAGAGAGAAAGGAATAAAAATGACAAACTTGGAAACTGGAAGAAAGCAGAGTCTTGAATGGACAAGAGGTCCCAAACAGATAAGGGGTTAATGGAACCTGCACAGGCAACGTAGAATAGAAGATTGTGGCTAAGAAGTGCAATGACTGAATCAGACCTTTTGAAATCAGAGAAGTTTGTGTGTTTCTGGTTATTTCTAAGATGGTAGCTGAGGTGTAGTAAGTGTTGGAATTCATGAGAGGTGACATAAAAGCATTGAGAAACCACAGGGTTTATCCATGGGGATGTTGGAGTCATCCAGGATGGACCAGGTGCTAAGACATTTGCAAAAGGAAAGAGTCTTGAAAACGGCGTGTGCAACAGTTTACAAAATGGTTGTTCTGAACCAGGTTCTTTGAAAAGTGCTGACTGTTTAGGAGTCAGAAAAAGTAAAACTTTTATATCCCTAGAGAGTGTGGATCAGAGCTACAAGTCACCTGGGGACATCAAGTTAATGTATTGCCATATGGGTCCTGTTGCCCACAGAACCAAATCTATTTCTGCATATATCCACACTGTCCATAGGTCCACTTCATTTATTTATTTTTTATTTTTATTTATTTATTTATTTTTGAGACAGAGTCTCCCTCTGTCACCCAGGCTGGAGTGCAGTTGTGTAATCTCGGCTCACTGCAACCTCCACTTCCCAGGTTCAAGTGATTCTCCTGCCCCAGCCTCTCAAATAGCTGAGATTACAGGCATATGCCACCAGGCCCAGATAATTTTTGTATTTTTAGTAGAGATGGGGTTTCACCATGTTGGGCAGGCTGGTCTCGAACTCCTGACCTCATGATCTGTCCGCCTCGGCCTCCCAAAGTTCTGGGATTACAGGAGTGAGCCACTGCACCCGGCTGGTCCACTTTACTGAGAAGAGCACTCCAATATAGGAAACCATTTCCTTTCTATTTTACAATGCTCACTGGGATAAAAATGTGTCCCAGGGTCAAATTATTTTTGGACAAACTACATACTTCATTTACTTTTTAGAGGTCATCATATTATGCAAAATTCTGAGATATCCTGCAGAAATTTTTAAATCTCCAAATCATTTAATCATAAACCCATTTTATATTACATTTATTGAAATTATTTAGCAAAATACTGCAACAGAATAACAATACAAGCTATAATTTATTGAGTATTCACCAAGGCTGGATAGAGTATTTTACACACAATATTTTATCAAATCCACACAATAATTTATTAAGTGGGTCCAGGCATAGTGGCTAGTGCCTGTAGTCCTAGTTACTTAGGAGGCTGAGGTGGGAGGATTGTCTGAGTCCAGGAGATTGAGGCTGCAGTGAGCCATGACTGCACCACTGCACTCCAGCCTGGGTAACAGAGTGAGACACTGTCAAGGAAAGAAGGAAAGGAAAGAAGGAAGGAAAGAAGGAAGGAAGGAAGGAAGGAAGGAAGGAAGGAAGGAAGGAAGGAAGGAAGGAAGGAAGGAAAAGAGAGGGAGGGAGGGAGGGAAGGAGGGAAGGAGGGAAGGAAATGCATAGTTTCTTATTCAAAAATTATTGAGATTACTGTAGCCTTGTAGTATAGTTTGAAGTCAGGTAGCGTGATGCCTCCAGCTTTGTTCTTTTGACTTAGGATTGTCTTGGAGATGCGGGCTCTTTTTTGGTTCCATATGAACTTTAAAGCAGTTTTTTCCAATTCTGTGAAGAAACTCATTGGTAGCTTGATGGGGATGGCATTGAATCTATAAATTACCTTGGGCAGTATGGCCATTTTCACGATATTGATTCTTCCTATCCATGAGCATGGTATGTTCTTCCATTTGTTTGTGTCCTCTTTTATTTCACTGAGCAGTGGTTTGTAGTTCTCCTTGAAGAGGTCCTTTACATCCCTTGTAAGTTGGATTCCTAGGTATTTGATTCTCTTTGAAGCAATTGTGAATGGAAGTTCATTCATGATTTGGCTCTCTGTTTGTCTGTTACGGATGCAGCTGGAATCCATCATTCTTAGCAAACTATCACAAGAACAGAAAACCAAACACCGCATGTTCTCACTCATAGGTGGGAACTGAACAATGAGATCACTTGGACTCGGGAAGGGGAACATCACACACCGGGGCCTATCATGGGGAGGGGGGCGGGGGGAGGGATTGCATTGGGAGTTATACCTGATGTAAATGACGAGTTGATGGGTGCAGCACACCAACAAGGCACAAGTATACATATGTAACAAACCTGCACGTTATGCACATGTACCCTACAACTTACAGTATAATAATAATAAATAAATTTAAAAAAAAAATAAAAAAAAAATAAAATAAGCATTTTTAGTTGGAAAAAAAAAAAAAAAAATTATTGAGAATTTCAAGAGAGTAATTGCAGAGCACTAAACAGGGCCCTTTGGGAGCATGGAATTTTGCATAACTAAACAGATAGTATGCACATGAAGCCACCCTTGTCACTATTAACACTGCCATCACATATGCTATGGTCACTATAAAAAGAAACTGGATGTCATTGTAATGGATACCATTATCATTTGAACTATTGAGTAATCTCCCTAAATTGAATAGCTCACACACACTTCCAGTTTAAAAATTTTGCACCCACTGTTGTGAAGGCTGGAGTCTGCCACTTAATCAGTATTTGTTTAAAACAATGAAATATTAATTTGTCCTAATGTTCATTATCATCACCATTTTATGGTTCCAAAGTCATCATGAGCCTAAATGATTTACTCTTCAGGAGTACAACTTAGTATTCCGGATACTGAAACATTTTCTTCCTTCAAAATCAATTGAAATTATTTAATACTAAATGGTGTAAATGATTAATGGCAAAATCAATTTGAAAGACACTGCATATAAAATACTTTATAGAATGTATAAATTTGAGATGATAAATGGTCAGAGAAGTCACTCAACAAACATTTGTTGAGCACCTACATTTCTACAGAAAAATAGGATATCTATCATAATTTCAAAGGATGATTTGGCTGAAAAATCATTGGGATTAATTAAGCATTATTGTTCTGAGTCCCATGAAAAATTCTGAATTAGTGAAGCAAATACAAATGGTCATCAAAATTGAATATAATCCTTGAAACTAAAATTTCTTTTGCCAAGAGCTACCTGCATTTAATGTGTTTGTTGTTATGAAATCCTGTCATATGTTCTAATATTTTTTGTTTTATGATAAAATTTAAACATTTCCCTAAAAAAAATTGTTGATTGAGTCATTAACTACTTTCTTGAGTTATTTGCCTCTGTTCTAAACTTGCCTTGATTGACTTAAATTGGGTGTGTATGGCCATGGTAAATGAGCAGAACATAGTAAATTCTGAGCAGACACAGGTTGACAGTCACAAACAAAAATTATGCAAAATTAAATTGACATTTACTGATTTGTATGATCGTTATTATACTGTAGGAAATTAAGTGTAAATATTAGGGAGTTGACCAAAAGGGTTGAAATTAGTATTACCTTTACAAAATGTAGTATTACTATAATTGGATCTGAGTCAGGAGGTTTCATGGAAAATAATAAGCCTTCCTTTAGGGATCTATTGAATCTTGACCATTTTATCTAGCTTCTAAAATTAGCTTGGTTGCAGATGATAGGGGGAAAGAGTAGGTTTGTAGAGTGATATATAAGATATGATAAGATATTTTCTTTGGGACCCCATTCCCCCATTAAATACATGCAGCTGGATCCAGAGGGGAAATACATTCAGGTGCACTCTCCAAGAAGAATATGAACATGATATGTGCTTTCCTGTTTGTTCTGTCTGACAGATGTAACCAAGTGGTGGTACTGGTGATACACAGCAGACACTGGGAACAGAGCTAGAGACAGGATACAATTTTCATGACCAAAAATTGGGCTAGTATAATGAAGAAGAATCTTCTTACAGATTAAGACAATGTTTCACCACTGAGTCAAAGTTGGCAAAAGTTAGGAACAAATAAGGAATGCAGTGTATGATTTTCTGTCACTGTCAAAAACCTTGCAGACATGTAGTGTGTCTGTGTTGGCATGGTTAAAGGTGCAGAATCAAAAGCCACATGACAGTAAAAATACAGAAAATGGGGTAAGATGAGTGAATAGTATAGTACGTACAAATGATAGGTCTTGGAAATGATTAAGTGTGAAAAGAAGGAGAGGGAAAAGATTCAACCAGGGTTCCAAGATGCAAAAAAATATGTGACAAAAAGAATGGTGGTTTATAACTAGAAAGAAAAAATACAAGGGAAGATGATAGGTAAATTCAGTTTGTCCATTGGTATTAGAGGTGACATCAGGGCACTCACCGCAAATTTTCATTAATTCATGTGAGTAAATTTCGGTTGGAGAGAAGGCTTACAAATGGACATACAGATTTGAGGATAATTTGCATTAAAACGATAGTTGAAAATCATGAAAATAGATGAAATGATAATAGAAAGAGAAGGCAGTAAGGATAAAAATTGCTAATCATCTACATGAAAGTGTAGGCGGGGGAAGCAATTGTGGATTGTGCTTCGAGAATAAGAACACTAAAAATATATTGCTACAGACTACAGAAAGAAAGAATATTCAAATCTTATTCTCCTAACAGCCCAACTTCAAAATGTAAACGAATTCAAATTTTCTTGTTAAATAACAGGACCTCAATCACCATCCCACTTTATTGGTCAATACAATCTCTTTTGCAGGTGAAGTAGCTTATTTCCTCTGCAGTCATTGTGTTAAATAAGAGTTGCAAGTATCTCTGTATTTGACAAGCAAACCGTTGACTTGCTTTTCCTTTGATCAGCATTAAAATTCTTCTTTCTCTTTGTGTTTTCTGTCACTCAATTATATCTATAGTATCCCATAAAATATGGCTGTGTGGGAAACATTAATTGTACTATTATTTGATTCCCTTTCCTTTATGATTCTCTAGTGACTCTTCTTCGAAAGACCGTAGTAATACTGTGCATTTCATTGATACGTTGCTTGTCTTGTGTTCTCCCTTGATGTCTCTGAAATTACAGCTCAAATAGAAATCTCTGCATTTTAATAGGATTCCCTTGTCTACAAACTCAATATCAACTCAATTATATATTCTTAAAAGCTATTTACAGCTTTAAATCTAATGCAAATCAGGAAATTTAATTTAAGAACTGTGAGTTACTCAACAGTAATAAGAATTTCATAAATAGAAGATCACTTTTGTCTAATAGAGATAAATTTCTCAACATTTTAACTGCATGCTAATTCTAATAACAACATTATACCATGAAAATGAACTCAAAACTTATGAATATTATTATTGGAGACATCAAGAAAATTGGTTGTTCACTTCTTACAGAGTTGAAATGCCTTTTATTATTGCCATATTCTATCCAACCAAATAAACTAAACCATATTGCAGCATGAAGCACTTTAATGATGTTATATAAAAATTTGACCAATGAACAAGAAAGATTATTTCTAAATTTAATCAGTCACCATTCTAGAACTATTCACAATAGTAGAAAATGAAACTTGATGATATCATAGAGGTGATTTCATTTTTATTGTAAGAATACCTTTTCTAATTGGAAACAAAATATATATACCATGGAAAGATTGAGAAAGAGAATATTTCCAATTTTGAGACTTCCTAGTAAATTTGAAAAGAAAGTAATGCATTGTTTTATTGAAAGCCCTACACACATTTAAGGTGACTAATTTCTCTTCCAGTTCAGTTCTTTTCTCTGCTTGATCATTTCCCTTTTGTGCCTGTATGAATTAACATGTGCACAAATGTTATATATTTGCTCGCTGACTTCATATTTGATAGGTTGACCAGAGAAATGTGTGAGAAAATCAGTCCCCCTCCTTTTGAAGTAATCAAGACCTCTATGTCTCTGGTAACTTTTATTTCAATTGGATTTGTAATAAGTTTGTTTTTTTAAATTATTATTTTGGTATTTTTGCTATATTGAATTATTTGGCTAGTAAGAACAAGAGGAAAAAAATATAAGAATAAATACTGAAAGTGAAAAGAAAAACAACTGTGAAAAACAGCTATTTATAGCAAGAGATCAGAGTAAAATTTTTACTTCCTATCCATATCTTAAAAACATTCTCTCTCTCTTTGCCTCCCTTCCTCTTATCTGTCCATCTCACCCTCTCTCCCTCTCTCTACAAGACTGGAAGAAAGAGAAATATCCCTTGACCCCTTCTACAAAGAACAATAAATGACAATTTAAATAAAGTGTTTTAGAGTGCTGATTTCTTGGCCCAGTTTTGATATATTAAGTAGTATAGTATCTTCTTTGCTCAATCATCAATTTACTAACAGAGTAAAGCTCTGAAAAAATTAATAAAAACACAGAGCTGGAATCAGATACAGAAAAAAAATCCTTTTTTGCAAAAATATTATAAAAATATGTTAAATACAGTTATTAAGGACAACATCCATTTTGAGAAGGAAGTTGGAGACAATAAGTGGACAGAAAACATGATCTGGTATTTTGCAAAAATATGTTTAAATAAAACAATATGCAGACATATTATTCTTTCGTGCATAGGGAGCTACCAAAGGAAGCATAACTTGTTTGCCTTTCTTTGAGACTCCAGCACAAGAAAACGACAGTGGTGCTGGCAAAGGGAGAGTGCTGAGGAACACTGAGATGTAGCTCTCCAGTTGGGTCTCCCTTGAACTAACACATCTTTATGCACAGCTGCATCTAAGAGCATGCCACAGAAAAACAGACTGCAGGCTGAAGCCAGAGTGTTTCTCCTGCAACACCAGGTGAGACTAAACTGAGTGGGTTTTTCATTGCAACTCTGATCCTTGGCAGAAAAAGCTCTAAGTCACAAAGATTAAGACCACCTATTCAGGCTGGGCATGGTGGCACATGCCGGTAATCCCAGCGATTTGGGAGGCCTAGTCGGGTGTATCACCTGAGGTCAGGAGTTCAAGATCAGCTTGGAGAACATGGTGAAACCTCATATCTACTAAAAATACAAAAAAATTAGCTGGGTGTGTTGGGGGGCACCTGTAATCCCAGCTACTCAGAAAGCTGAAGCAGAAGAATCGCTTGAACCCAGAAGTGAAGGTTGCAGTGAGCCGATATGGTGCCATTGCACTCCAGCCTGGGCAACAACAGCAAAACTCTACAAAAAAAAACAAAAAAACAAAAAACACCTATGACAGAAATTTTACAGATAATCCATACTCTGTGATTAGAAGTTAAGTGTATAGTTATGAATGGTTTATTATAATTTGAACTGGTTTTTTGGTAACTCACCATTTTTAAGTCATTCTGTAAACAAATCTCTATAATGATGTTAAAGTGGCTACATGGGAACTCAATAACTGTCTTCTTTCAGTACTAACTTAGCTTCACAAAATATGTTGGAGATGAATGCTTTCACTTTATAGAAAAGTGCATTACAGACAAATGAAAGAAAGGTATTCTGCCACTATTATATACCTGTGGGTTGTTGAATCAGTCAAAATTTCATTCCCCTGCTATACTTTTAACTTAAATTTAAAATATTGACTTTCATGAAAGCCTAATACGTTAATGAAGCAAACATATATTAAAAAATAAGCTATTGAAGGCAACTGTATTACTCTGTTTTCATGCTGCTAATAAAGACATATCCGAGACTGGGCAATTTACAAAAGAAAGAGGTTTATTGGACTCACAGTTCAACATGTCTGGCAAGGACTCACACTCATGGTGGAAGGTGAAAGGCACATCTCACACAGTAGCAGACAAGAGAAGGGTTACCATGGTCTTGGGAAGCTCTACCCCTGTGGCTTTGCAGGGCACAGTTTCCCTCCCAACTTCTTTCACAGGCTAGCATGGAGTATCAGGGTTTTCCAGGAGCATGGTGCAAGTTGATGGTGGATCTACCATTCTGAGATCTGGAGGATGGTGGCCCTCTTCTCACAGCTCCACTAGCTGATGCCCCAGTAGGAACACTGTGTGGGGACTCTGGTCCCACATTTACCTTCTGCACTGCCCTAGCAGAGGTTCTCCACGATGGCCTCATCTCTGGAATAAAATTCTGCCTTGACATCCAGGCATTTCCATACATTCTGGGAAATCTACGTGGAGGTTCCAAAACCCCAATTCTTGACTTCTGTGCACCCACAGATTCAATATCACGTGGAAGCTGCCAAACCTTGGTATCTGCACCTTCTGAAGCAACAGCTGGAGCTGTACCTTTGTCCCTTTTAGTCATGGCTGGAGTGGCTGGGATGCAGGGCACTAAGTCCCTAGGCTTACATACAGCACGGAGACCCTGGGCCCAGCCCACAAAACTATTTTCTCCTAGGTGTTCAGGCCTGTGTTGGGAAGGGATGCCATGAAGACCCCTGACATGCCCTGGAAACATTTTCCTCATGGTTTTGGGATTAACATTTGGCTCCTCATTACTTATGCAAATTTCTTTAACTGGCTTGAATTTCTCCTCAGAAAATTGGTTTTTATTTTCTATCACATTGTCAGGCTGCAAATTTTCTAAACTTTTATGCTCTGCTTCCCTTAAAAAACTGAATGCCTTTAACAGCACCCAAGTCACTTCTTGAATGCTTTGCTGCTTAGAAATATCTTCTGTCAGATACCCTAAATTATCTCTTTCAAGTTCAGAGTTCCACAAATCTCTAGGACAGGGGCACAATTCCTCTAGTCTCTTTGCTAAAACAATGAGTCAGTCACCTTTGCTCCAGTCCCCAACAAGTTCCTCATCTTCATCTGAGACCACCTCAGCCTGGATTTCATTGTCCATATCATTATCAGCATTTTGGTAAAAGCCATTCAACAAGTCTCTAGGAAGTTCCAAGCTTTCCCACATCTTCCTGTCTTCTTCTGAGCCCTCCAAACTATTCCAGCCTCTGCCTTTTACCCAGCTCCGAAGTTGTTTTCACATTTTTGGGTATGTTTTCAGCAGTGCCCCACTCTACTGGTACCAATTTACTGTACTAGTTAGTTTTCACACAGATGATAAAGACATACCCAAGTTTGGGCAATTTACAAAATAAAGACGTTTATCAGACTCACAGTTCCACGTGGCTAGGGAGGTCTCACAATCATGATAGAAGGTGAACAGCACGTCTAACATGGTGGCAGACAAGAGAAGAGAGCCTGTACAGGAAAACTCTCCTTTATAATAGACATCAGATATTGTGAGACTTAATATCATGATAACAGCACAGGAAAGACCTGTCCCCATGATTCAATTACTTGTGCAGGAAAATTCCCCCTTATAATAACCATCAGATATCATAAGACTTACTCAATATCATGAGAACAGCACAGGAAAGATCTGCCCTCATAATTCAATAACCTCCCACCAGGTCCCTCCCACAACATGTGGGAATTTAAGATGCAATTTGAGTGGAGACACAGCCAAACCATATCAGCAACCAATGTCATTTCAACTGAATAATACACCCAAATCAGCTCTTTAACAAATATCAAGGGGCAGATGGGGGCTTTACTGCTATTAATAGCATATGCCTCTTTTTAGGTTACAGCCACGATAGCTTAGCTATCCACCAGAGAGTTGCATATAAATGCCTGAAAATAACAGATGGTATTTTAAACAAACATATTTCCCACTATATCATCAGCATAAAGTTAGATACAGATTGCTTGTTTTCATTCTGATGCAGCATCAGTGAACTCATCAATAGCACATCTTTGTTAAAGCGAGTATTAATTATAACTCTACTGTGTCTTCAGAGTGTAATGTCAGAGGTAAAAACGTTGCTGCTTTTAAAAAAGTATTAATAAGCCAATTATTTTTCTTCACTTTGTCAAATTTTAAATATAAATTCTATTTTGACTAATGTAGCAATTAAATTTGTTCAAATTGTAATCTAGATACACAGGCACATTAGCATAAGTGTGCTTCTCTTCACATATCCTGACAGAAAAGTAATAACCAAATGCAAGACAGTGAAATATAACTCAGAATTCTCTGGAGACCTCTGTCCTATTTTGCTGATTGGGAAGTTTCTAGCTCTTAAATTGTATGGGAATTAAATAGTACACCCTTAAGCCTAGCCCACAGGATTTACAAGCTCTAAATTCCAGCTTTTTATTTTATGTATTCCCTATGATAAAAGTATCAATAAACTACAGATTTTTTTTCCTAAAAAACATTTTTTAATTTAAAAACAAAGATTCAGCATTTCTAATGCTTGGTGGTAAGATTAGGAAATGTTACACAAACCATTACTTGTGAGATGTGACTCAGAAATACGTGTATCCAAGGGCCTAATTTTAAACGCCAAACTATTAGATGAGTAGAGTAAGTGAAAAAAAAAAATTGCTACAACACTTGCCTTGCAAGTAAATGGGCAATTAATGTTTGAAAGTAGTATATATAATTACCAAATATTAAGATAAATAATTTTATATTATTTATAATTATATTATTAATATGAAATAAAAGCATACAAAATATCAACATAATTTTAAGTACAGACCCAAAGACACATGATGAACTTGCAAATTTTTTCATTCCCCAGCATGTTTGAGTATATTAATTATAATATTAACTATTGAGAATTGTAATTAATTAAATATATGGTTATTCATAATCTACTATATCCTATGACAAAGTATACAAAAGTAAAAACAAGATAAAAATCTTTCTTTTCTATATTTTAAGGTTCTTCATAATATTTAAATGTTGCAAAAAATTATAGTTTAATAATATTGACAATGATTTAAAATTATTTTTAATATACTTTGTGTTTTTATATTTAACAGAAGGCTATGTTGCATTTCTTTAGAAATGAAGCATTTTTTCTTTCATTTTTTTCATTGTGATAAAATAGATGTATTGAAATTTATCATTTTTAAATATACAGTCCAATGGTACGGGTACATTCATAATGTCGTGTAATCATCACCACCATACACCTCCAGAGCTGTTTTCCTCTTAAAAAACTAAACCTCTCTACCCATTAAACAAATACTCACCATTCACCCCTTCCTGAGATCCACTAACTTTGTTCTCTATGATTTTGACTGCTATAGGTACCTAATGTAGGTGGAAACATATAGCATATATCTTTTTGTGACTGGCTAGCATAACGTCCTCAAAGTTTATACATGCTGTAGCATACGTCAAAATTTCCTTCCTTTTGAATAAAGGCTGAATAAAATTTTATTGATATACCATATTTTACTTATCTATTCATCTGTCCATGGGTATTTGGATTACTTCCACATTTTAACCACTATGAATAATGCTCCTATGTACATGAGTGCTATGGTCTGAATGTTTGCACCCTCTGCAAATTTGTATATGCAAACGTAATCAACAACGTGATGGCATTAGAAGGTGGAGTTTTCAGGAGGTGATTAGGTCATGAGGGTTAAGACCTCTTGAATAGATGAGATTCCTTTATGAAAGAAGTCCTAGAGAACTGATTCACTCCTTCCACCATGTGAGGACACAGTGAGAAAGCACTGCCTAAAGTAGACCCTCACATGACACTGAATCGATGAGTGCCTTGATCTTGGACTTCTCAGCTCTCAGAATTGTGAAAAATAAATTTCTGTTGTTTATAAGCTACCTAGTTGATGGTATTTTTTTTTATAACAGCCTAAAGGGACTCAGACAGTAAGTGTAGAAATCTCTTTGAGACTGTGATTTTCATTATTGGGGGTATATACACAGAAGTAGAATTGCTGGATCATATGAAATTCTATTTTGTTATTATTTTAGGAACCACCATACTCTTCCAGAGCACCTCTGTCATATTATGTTTCCACCAGGACACAAGTGTTCCAATTCTCCACATCCTCACCAACACTTGTTATTTTAAGTATGTGTGTGTTTTTAGAGTAGTCATCCTAATTGCTGTGAAATGATATCTCATTGTGGTGTTGATTTTCATTTCCCTGATCATCAGTGATGCTGAGCATCTTTTCATGTGTTTATTGCCCATTCATATATTTTCTTTGTATATATGTCTTTTCAAGTCCTTTGCCTGCTTTTGAATTATTTGGTTTTGTATTGGTTTTTTGACAATTGAGTTGTAGGAGTTCTATATACATTCTGAATATTAACCCCCTATCAAATATGTGATCTATAAATATTTTTCCCATTCCATAAGTTGCCTTCTCACTCTATTGATAGTCTCCTTTAATGAACAAGTTTTAATTTTTATAAAGTCTAATTTTTATATTTTTTCTTTTGTTGCCTGTGCTTCTAGTGTCCTATCCAACAAAGTCATTTCCAAATGCATTGTGATGAAACTTTTGTCTCATGTTTTCTCCTAAAGTTTTATAGTGTGATGTCTCCTACATTTAGAATTTTTATCCGTTTTGAGTTACTTTTTATATCGTGTTAAGTAAGTGTCCAATGTCATTCTTTTGCATGAAGATATTCCATTTTCACAGCATCATTTGTTGAAAAGACTATATTATCCCCAGGATAACCATGATACCCAGTTCAAAAATCATTTTATAATATATGTAAAGGTTTGCTTCTGGACTCTGTATTCTATATTACCTTGAGCTATATGTCTGTAATTATGCTAACACTAGTCTTTTTTGTTACTATAGCTTTGTTGTAACTTTTGAAACCAGGAACTATGAGTTCTCCAACTTTGTTCTTCTTTTTAAGAGAATTATAGCTATTAAGGATCTTTTTAAATTCTGTATACATTTTAAGATGGATTTTTCTATTTCTGCAAACACGTAATTTTGATAACAATTACATTGAATCTGTAGGTTGTTTTGGGGAGTATTGGCATCTTAAGGCTTCAATGCATGATTATAGAATACTTTTCCATTTATTTGTGTATTCTTTAATTTGTTTCAGCAATGTTTTATTATTTTTATTGTAGAAATCTTCCATCACCCTGGTTAATTTGTTTCAGCAATGTTTTATCATTTTTATTATACAAATCTTTCATTTTCTTGGTTAATTAAATTCCTACACCTTTCATTGTTTTTGATGCTATTGTAAATGGAATTGTTTTCTTAATCTTTTTCATACTGTGCATTGCTAATGTACAGAAATGCAAGTGATTTTTGTACATTGACTTTGCAAGCTGCTACTTCATTAAATTTGTTTGTTGTAATAGGTTCTTGTGGAATTTTTAGGGTTTTTAAAATATAAGATAATATCATTCTCAAACAGAGAAAATTTTACTTCTTCCTTTCCAATGTGAATGTCCTTTATTTCCTTTTCTTGCATGATTTATCTGGCTAGGACTTCTGGTACTATCTGGAAAAGAAAGTGTCAAGAGTAGGCACCTTTGGTACTATCTGGAAGAGAAAGTGTCAAGTGTAAGCACCTTTGCCTTATTCCTGATCTTGAAGAAAACACTTTCATTCTTTAATCATTGAATACGATTTTGACTGTGAGATTTTTTATATGGCCTTTATTGTGTTGAGGTAAATCTGTTCTATACCTATTCATTGAATTTGTTTTTATCATGAAAGATTGTTGAACTTTGTCAAACGTTTTTCTGCATCAATTAAAATGATCCTATTGCCCACCATCTTCATTCTGTTAATGTGTTACTTTATTTTTGTATATGGGATTATTCTTGCATTTCAGGAATAAATCCCTATTTATGATATATAATTGATATGGTTTGGCTGTGTCCCCACCCAAATCTCATCTTGAATTCCCACGTGCTATGGGAAGAACACAATGGGAGTTTATTGAATCATGGTGGCAGGTCTTTCCAATGCTGTTCTCATGAGAGTGAATAAGTCTCAGGAGATCTGATGACTGTATAAGGTAGATATTTCCTGCACAAGCTCTATTTTTGCCTGTTGCCATCCATGTAAGATGTGACTTGCTCCTCCTTGCTTTCTACTATGATTAGGAGGTCTCCCCAACCATGTGGAACTGTAAGTCCCATTAAACCTCTTCCTCCTGCAAATGGCCTGGTTTCAGGTATGTCTTTATTAGCATCATGAAAACAGACAAATGCAGTAAATCAGTACTGGTAGAGTGGGGCACTGTTGAAAGATACCCAAAAATGTGAAAATGTCTTTGGAAGAGGGTAACAGACAGAGATTGGAAGAATTTGTGGGGCTCAGAAGAAGATAAAAAAATGTGGGAAAGTTTGGAACTTTCTAGGGACTTATTGAATGGCTTTGACCAAAATACTGATAACAATATGGACAGTAAAGTCCAGGCCCAGGTGGTCTCAGATAGAGATCAGGAAATTGTCGGGAAATGAAGCCAAGGTGACTCCTATTATGTTTTAGCAAAGAGACTGGTGGAATTGTGGCCCTGCCTAGAGATTTGTGGAACTTTGAACTTGAGAGAGGTGATTTAGGGTATCTGGCAGAAGATATTTCTAAGTAGTAAAGCATTCAAGTGGTGACTTGAGTGCTGTTAAAGGCATTCAGTTTTATAAGGGAAACAGAGCATAAAAGTTTGGAAAATTTGCAGCCTGACAATGTGATAGAAAAGAAAATTCCATTTTCTGAGCAGAAATCCAAGCCTGTTGCAGAAATTTGCAAAAGTAATAGGGAGCCGAATGTTAATCCTCAAGACAATGGGGAAAATGTTTCCTGGGCATGTCAGAGGTCTTCATGGCAGCCCTTCCCATCACAGGTCCGGATGCCTAGGAGGAAAAAGTGGTTTCATGGGCCAAGTCCGGTACCCGTGCTGTGTGCAGCCTGGGGACATGGTGCCCAGTATCCCATTTGCTCCAGCAGTGGCTGAAAGGGGGCAATGTAGAGCTCGGGTCATGGCTTCAGAGGGTGTCAGCCTCAAGCCTTGACAGCTTGCATGTGGTGTTGAGTCTACCAGTATACAGAAGTCAAGAATTCGAGTTTGGGATCCTCTGCCTAGATTTCAGAGGTTGCAGGGAAATGCTTGGAAGTCAAGGCAGAAGTTTGCCGCAGGGATGGGGATCTCATGGAGAATGTATTCTAAGACAGTGCAGAAGGGAAATGTGGGGACCGAGCCGCCACACAGAGTCCCTACCATGACACCACCTAGTGGAGTTGTGAGAAGAGGGCCAGCCATCCTCCAGATCCCAGAATGGTAGGTCCATGGACAACTTGCAACACTCACCTGGAAAAGCTGCAGACACTCCATGCCAGCCCAGGAAAGCAGCCAGGGCTGCAAAGCCATAGGGGCAGAGCTGTGTGGCAGCCCACCCCTTGTATCAGCATGACCTAGATGTGAGACATGGAGTGAAAGGAAGTCATTTTGGGGCTTTAAGATTTGACTGTCCCACTGAATTTTGGACTTGCGTGGGGCCTGTACTCCTTTGTTTTGGCCAATTTATCCTATTTGGAATGGCCTTATTTACCCAATGCCTGTACTCCCATTGCATCTAGGAAGTAACTAACTTGCTTTTGACTTTACAGGCTCATAGGCAGAAGGGACTTGCCTTATCCCTGATAAGACATTAGACTGTGGACTATTGAGTTAATGCTGAAATTAATTAAGACTTCGGGGGACTGTTGGGAAGGCAAAATTGGTTTTGAAATGTGAGGACATGAGATTTGGGAGTGGCCAAGGACAGAATGCTATGATTTGGCTGTGTCCCCAACCAAACCTCATCTTACATCCCCACTTGTTGTGGGAGGAACCTATTGGGAGGTAATTGAATTATGGGGGAAGTTCTCTCCTGTGATGTTTTCATGATAGTAAGTCTCATAAGATCTGATGGTCATTATTAGGGGGAGTTTCCCTGCACAAGCTATCTTTTTGTCTGCTCCAATCCATGTGAGATGGAACTTGTTCCTCCTTTCCCTCTGCCATGATTGTGAGGCCTCCCCAGCCACGTGGAACTGTAAGTCCCATTAAACCTCTGTGTTTTGTATATTGCCCAGTCTCGAGTATGTCTTTATTAGCATCATGAAAACAGACTAATACAATAATGCTATTAATATGTTCTTGAATTTGGTTTACTAGTATTTTGTAAAGGAGTTTTACATCCGTGTTCATAAGGAATGTTGGCCTATAATTTTCTTTTCTTATAATTTGTTTGTCTGGCTTTGGTTTCAGGACAAGACTGGTTCATAGATTTAGCAAGTATTTCCTTGTCCTTAATTTTTTGGAATACTTTGAAAGGTTTGATGTTAGTTATGTTTTAACTGTTTGGTACAATTCAGCAGTGAAGTCATTAGATCAAGGGCATTCATTTGTTGATATTTTCTATATCTGATTAAATCACCTTATTAGTTATGAGTTTTATATTTGTTCATGATTCAGTTGTGGTAAGTTTTGTGTTTCTAGGAATTCATTTATTTCGTCTGGGCTGTACAATATTTGTTGCCAATAATTGTTCTAAGTACTCTTTTATACTCCTTTTGATTTCTGCAGAATAGAAAATAATGTTTCAATTTCATTTCTGATTTTACTAAATTGAGTCTTCTCAATCTAGCTAAAGGTTTGTCTACTCTATTGATATTATTTGATAACCAACATTTGGTTTCATTGCTTTTCTCCATTTTTCTATACTTTCTTTCATTTCTCTGTCATTTACTTACTTTCTTATTTCTTCTAGCTTTGTGTTTAATTTGTTCTTTTTCTCTGCTTCTTTAATTTGCAAAGTTAGGTTGTAGATTTGAGATCTTTCTTATTTTTTAGTGTGAGCACATATAGCAATAAATTTTTCCCTTTGCACTGCTTTTGCTGAATCCTGTAAGTTTTAACATGCTATGTTTTTGTTTTCAGTTATAACTAAGCACTTGTTAATTTCCCTTGTGATGTCTTCTTTGTTCATTAGCTGAATGTGTTATTTCCACAAAGTTGTAAGTTTTCCTGTTTTGTTTCTATTATTGATTTCTAACATTATCCCACTGTGGCCAGAGAATATACTTTGTGTAACATCTATCTTTTAAAATACATTGAGACTTAATTCGTGGCTTATCATATAATTTATATTGGAAAATGTCCCATGTTTACTGGAAAAGTATGCATTTTGTTGTTAGTAGAGTGTTCTGTGTGTGTATGTTAGATTCAACTAGTTTGTTGTATTTATTTATTTTTATTTTTTTTTAATTTTTGTAGGTACATAGTAGGTGTATATATTTATGAGGTATGTGACATTTTCATTATGCTATGTACATCCTGTTTTCTGACTAATCTGTCTGGTTATCTATATTAAGAGTGAAGTATTAAAGTCTCAAGCTATTATTATTGAACTGTGTATTTCTCCTTTCAAGTCTGTCCATTTTTGCTTCATATATTTTGATGGTGCATTATTATGTATATAAATGTTTATAAATAGTATGTCTTATTGCTGTATTAAAACTTTGTTTAAATATGATGACTTTCTTTGTCTTTTGTAAACTTTCATGATTTCAAATATATTTGTCTCATATTATTAAAGCCACTCCTGCTCTTTTTGGGTTACTACTTGCATGCAATTTTCTTTTCTTTTTTTTTATTATTATACTTTAAGTTCTGGGGTACACGTGCAGAACATGCAGCTTTGTTACATAAGAAACCACGTGTCATGGTGGTTTGCTGCACCCATCAACCCGTCACCTGCATTAGGTATTTCTCCTAATATTATCCCTCCCCTCAGTCCCCATCCCACGACACACCCCGGTGTGTGATATTCTCCTCCCTATGTCCATGCAGTGCTTGGTTTGCTGTTCTTGTGATAGTTTGCTGAGAATGATGGTTTCCAGCTTCATCCATGTCCCTGCAAAGTACAGGAATTCATCCTTTTTTATGGCTGCATAGTGGAATTTTATTTTCTATCCTCTCATTTTTTTTTTTTCTTTTGAGATGGAGTCTCGCTCTGCCGCCCAGGCTGGAAGATCTCAGCTCACTGCAAGCTCCACCTCCTGGGTTCATGCCATTCTCCTGCCTCAGCCTCCCCAATAGCTGGGACTACAGGCGCCCGCCACCTCGCCCGGCTAGTTTTTTGTATTTTTCAGTAGAGACGGGGTTTCACCGTGTCAGCCAGGATGGTCTCGATCTCCTGACCTCGTGATCCGCCCGTCTCGGCCTCCCAAAGTGCTGGGATTACAGGCTTGAGCCACCGCGCCCGGCCCCCTATCCTCTCATTTTTAAACTTTATATATCTATTTGTATCTAAATTGAGTCTCTTGTAGATAGCATACAGTTATGTCATGTTTGTTTAATCCATTGTGCCCATCTTTATCTTTCGATTAGAGTTTAGTCCATTTACATTCAAAGTAATTACTGATAGGGAGAAACTTATTTTTGTATTTTGCTATTTATTTTCTCTACACTATACGGCTTTTTTTGTTCCTCATTTCTTGTATTGCTATATTCTTTGCAGTTTCATTAATTTTTTTGCAGTGAAATATTCTCATTTTCCTTTTTATTTTTTTCATGTGTATTCTGTAACTATTTTCTTGGTTGCTACAATGAGTATTACATTTAACATTATTAAGTTATAACATTTTATTTTTAATTCATACCAGGTCTCCTTTGATGACACATAAAATAAAAACCCTGGTCCCTTTCAGCTTCTTTCTCACTCCTTTCAATTATTAATTTCACAAAATTATATATTTATATGTTGTGTGTCCCAAAACATAAACTAATAGTTGGCTTTAATGCATGAATCTCTTAAATTATGTAGAAAACAAAATGTAGAGTTATAAATTAAAGTTACAACCCACTAGCTTTTAGACTAATAATTGCTTAGTAATGTACTAGTGTTTTAAATCATGTAAAAAACAAAAAGTTAGGCTACAAAGCATTGTCATGATAATTTTAGCTTTTATTATTTCCCATGTCTTTACCTTTATTAGTATTTTTATTTCTTCAGTTACTGTGTAATGTACTTCTGTTGAATATGGCAGTCTACTGACTTCTGGCCTTCAAAGTTTTCAACGAAAAATTTGTTAATAACATTACAAATTATTCTTAACTTATGATGGGATTACATCCTGTTAACTCATTATAAATCAAAAGCATTGTACGTGAAAATTACAATGTAATTGAAAAACTACAACCCTAACTGTTTATCAGGGGTTACTAATACCCTAATAAACCCATTATAAAGCCAAAAAATTATAAGTCAAACCTTCATAAGTTCAGATGCTCCTCAACTTATGATAAGGTTACAGCTCAATAAACCTACTGTCAATGTGAAAAATTACTAAGTAAAACCATTGTTAATTAGTTGCAGTAAGGACCCCTTGAATGTGATGAATCAGTTCTCTCTCTCTCTCTCTTTCTTTTCTTTCAAGATTCTCTCTGTGTCTTGGATTTCAAAATTTTAATTATAATGTTCTCTGGGCTGGTCTGCTTAAGTTTATCCTACTTGAAGTTTGTTGAGTTTACTGGTTGTTTATATTCATGTCTTTCACTAAACTTAGGAAGTTTTATTGCCATTATTTCTTCAAATAAGCCCTTTACCCTTTTCTTTCTCTTCTCATTCTGAGACTGCTGTAATTGTCATGTTGGTCCACTTGATGATGTCCCACAGGTTCATTAGACTCTGTTTACCTTTCTTCAATCTTTGTCCTTTTAATGCAAAATTTTCAATTGTTATATCTTCAAGTTTACCGATTTTTTTTTTTTTTTTGCCTTCTTAAATCTGCATTTCAACTTCTTTGGCAATTTTTTATTTCAGTTATTGTATCTTCAGCTTTAGAATTTTTGTTTTAGGTTTTCTTTCTTATTGATTGATTAACTAATTTTGGAGACAGGCTCGGGCTCTGTCACCCAGGCTTGAATGCAATGGCATAATCGTGGCTCACTGCAACCTCTGCCTCCCATGCTGAAACCATCCGGCCACCTCAGCCTCCCAAGTAGCAGGGAGTACAGGTGCCCCCCACCAGACCTGGCTAATATTTTTCTGTTTGTGGTAAAGACAAAAATCATCATGTTGCCCGGGCTCATCTCGAACTCCTGAACTCAAGCAATCCTCCTGCTTGAGCCTACCAAAGTGCTGAGATTACAGGCATGATTTGCCATGCCCAGCCTGTCTTTCTATTCATTCATATTTCCATTTTGTTCATACATTATTTTCTTGACTTTCTCCATGTTTTCACTTAGTTATCTGAACATCTTGAAGAGTTTTCTTTTTAAGTCTTTGTCTAGTAGGTCAACTCTCTGGTCTTTCTAAGTAACAGTTTCCTTCGGTTTATTTTTATTTCCTTGAGTAGATGATACTTGTCTGTTTCTTTGTATGCCCTAAAAGTTTTTTCCTCAATACTGAAATTTAAATGTAATAACGTGGTAACTCTGGAAATTAGATGCTCCTCTTTACCCACGGTTTTGGTTCGGTTTGGTTTTTATTGTTGTAGGCTTTCTCTATGCCAAAGACCCTTCTGAGGTGTAAATTTAGGATCTTCTCAGACTTTTTTATGCACCTGTTTCTTTCCCTGGATATACACAGTGGCTTTCTAACTTCCCCTGTAAATGCAGTGGCCTTTGAATATCATAGTCTTTACTGTTTAGCTCACAAATGGGGCAAAACAGAGAGAGAGAGAGAGAGAGAGAATTAAAAAAAGGCACTAGCCATTTAAATCCTATGGAAGTTGCTTTACTAGATCCCCTGGAAGTTTCTTTAGCCAGAGTGCATGCGAGTTGCAACAGGGTGTGTGTCAGGGGAGGGGGCAAGCAATAATGGCTACTCACCTGTGTTTATGCTCCTCCATAATAAGAAGCAGCAATCAGTGATCAGAGCACAGATCCCAGATATTTGGAGGATAGAGACCTTATTGCCTACTCTGGCTTCCATAAGCTATGTACAAGCTACTCCTGCAATTCCTCTGCCTACCATGGGACTCAGGATGGAGGATAGATAGCTTCTATTGAGCCAAGAGCTGAAATTAACTGCAGTTTATTATTCAAATCTTCTCTTGGAAGTTATAACTTTCAATAGATTTTAGAATTTCAAAATAATTACATCAGACAGATTCTGCTAATACAGTTGCTTTTCTAGATAGAGAGACAGACTCCTAAGGCTTTCTACTCAGCCATCTTCCCAGAATTATATAAGGAAGATATATTTATGTAATGTAAATTAAAATGTCTATATGAAAATGTCTACTATTGGTTATTTTTAAACTAAATTCATGTTTTAGTATTCTTGACACTTATCCCTAAAGTTATAAAGTCAAATATTCCAGTGTCGATTATGGTGCTTTTTTAAATTAAAGCAATTTTCGACACATTCAATTAGAATACATTTTTCCCTCAGGTTACTTCTATAAACACTTTATGTTTATTTTTTCTAGTTCATATAACATTGTATAACTGACAGCAAGAGCTTTGTCTTATTTGTACCTAGACTAGTTTAACATGTAGATGTAAAAGTTTACTTATAGTCTGCCTTTAGACTGAAAATAGGAAGTAACTATTCAAGGAATTGATAACTAAGTGGACAAATTACTATTATAAGAGTAGATGCTACATGAAATTTTTAAAAAAGCATAGTAGAAATATGGAATAGGAGCTGCATATGTCAAGCACTAAGACCAACTCTATTGTAGTAATATTTTCTTCACTTTTCAGATTTGAAAACTAGAATATAGACCAGTGGTCTTTGGCCTTTGAAAGTGTTTGTATTGCTATATATATACAAATAAAAGCAGCTAGAAAATAAAACTGAGATTTCAACCTAAAGTTTTTAATTTAGTTCTTTCATGCTGGAACTGAAAATCTTAATATTCTATTATTATGCCATGCTCTTCTTTTGTTCTACCTTATTTTGTTTGTTTGTTTACTTATTTATTTATTTATTTTGAGACGGAGTCTTGCTCTGTCCCCCAGGCTGGAGTGCAGTGGCGCAGTCTCGGCTCACTGCAAGCTCCGCTTCCCGGGTTCACGCCATTCTCCTGCCTCAGCCTCCCGAGTAGCTGGGACTACAGGCGCCCGCCACCGCGCCCAGCTAATTTTTTTTTTTTTTTTTTTAGTAGAGACGGGGTTTCACCGTGTTAGCCAGGATGGTCTCGATCTCCTGACCTCGTGATCCGCCCGCCTCGGCTCCCAAAGTGCTGGGATTACAGGCGTGAGCCACCGCGCCCGGCCACTCTGTTTATTTAATATTTCAGTAAATTTATGTTCATTATTTGAAACCAAACATTATCACCTCCTCTACCAAACATTGTCATTGTAAAACCTATAGTCTTTCATAGTGCTTCTTAAACATATGTCTGTCATAACAGTTATCAAATCATATTGAATTTGGTTGTATCTCTTACTCTTCACATTGTTAGTTTTTTTTAAAGCAATAAATATGCCTGACTTACTAAGTTTCTGGCACTCAGCCCAATCCCTGACTCTTGACAAATTCCCAATAAAAGATGATATAGAGGGCAGGAGTTAGAACTAGGATGGGAAACATTTTCTCAGTAGTGAAGTATATTCCAAAGCTTGGAATTACAAATAAAAGAGTACAGTGTTTAAGGACAGTGATGCCAGTCTGGCTGGAACAAACAATTTAGGAAAACAACATATGGTCTCATGTAATATTTAATTCAACTAGCAGAATTGAGTAATATAGAAAGCTCTAGTGAGTGTCAGAAAAAATATAATTTAAGATTTCAATCAGTTCAAACCACTATATTTAAAGCACTGCCAGAAGGAAGAACAGTATGTATCATGTGTAGATGCAGACATCAGTTTTTATGGGTAAAATTATGAGTAAACTGATTTCAACAAATTCTGGGTCAGTACATTCTAACTGTTAGTACAAAATCGACCACTATATCATTTAGCTTCTTGTCATCTTGCCATGACCAGTTATAGATTTTTTATAATACTTAATACAATGTAAATGTTATGCAAATAATTGTTATGCTGCATTGTTTCTTTATTTGATTTTTTATTGTTATTTGTTATTTTTTGTATTAACTTTCAAATACTTTCAATCCATAGTTGGTTAAATCTGCAAATGTAGAACCCAAAGATACAAAGGGCTAATTGTAATCCTAAATCAGACTCAGAAATGTTCTTATAAATCCAGAAATTATTTTAAATATTATTTTAGTGTTATTAATTAATAATTTTATATGTTTATAGAAAACCATGTGAAGTTTTGATATATGTTTACAATGTGGAATGATTATGTTTACAATGTGGAATGGATTAATTCACAAATCCATCACCTCATATATTTATCATTTTTTGTAGGAAAAACATTTAAAATTTACTCTCTTGACAATTTGAAATATACAATGCAATTTGTTATTATATTGACCATTCTGTGAAACAGATAAATAAAACTTTCCCCTCCTGTCTAACTGAAATATGTACCCTTCGATCAGTATATCTCTTCTCCCTAACCACACACCTCTCCCAGCCTTTGGTAACCAACTTCCTACTTCTATGAGTTCAATTTTTTTAGATTTGGTATATAGATGAGATTATGCAGCATTTGTCTTTCTGTGCCTAGCTTATTTCACTTAGCATAACGTTGTCCAGGTTCATTCATGTTGTCTCAAATGGCAGGATTCCTTCTCCCCTTTGCAAGGCTGACTAGAATTCCATTGTGTATATATACCACGTTTTCTTTATCCATTCAACTGATGAGGGACACCTAGGTTGTTCCCATGTCTTAGCTATTGTGAATAATTGCAAAGAAAATGAGCATGCAGATAACTCTTTTGCCTACAGTTTTCAATACTTTTGGATATATACTCAGTAGTAGTAGTACTGAATCATACAGTAATTCTATTTTTAGTTTTCTGAGGAAACTCCATACTGTTTTACAAAATAACTCTATTAATGTGCATTTCTATCAACAGTGTGCAAGGGTTTCTTTTTCATCAGACACTCAACCAAAACTTATTAACTTTTATCATTTTGATAATTGCCATTCTAACACCATGAGGTAAAATCTTATTGTGATTTTAATTTGTATTTCCCTGATGATTAGTGATTATGAGATTTTTTTCCCCATATACCTTGTATGTCTCTGAGAAGTATCTAGGTCCTCTGCACATTTTTTGATTAGGTTGTTTGTTTCAAGCTATCTAGTTGTTTGAGTTACTTACATATTTTGGATATTAACCCCTTAATATCCAAATATTACGGTTACAAATATTTTCTCACAATCCATGGGTTGTCTCTTCACTCAATTAATTGTTTCCTTTGCTATACAAAAGTTTTTTGTGTTTGATACATTCTACTTGTTTAGTTTTGCTTTTGCTGCCTGTGCTTTTGAAGTCATAGCCAAGAAATCTTTGTCTAGAACAAAGTTGTGGAGCATTTCTCCTATGTTTTATTCCAGTGATTTTACATCTCCAGTTTTAACATTAAAGTCTCCAATCCAGTTAAGTTGATTTTTGTATATGATATAAGATACATTTCCAATTTTATTCTTGTGGGTGTTCAGTTTTCCCAATACAATTTATTAAAGAGATTCCCCTTTTTCCATTGTATGTTCTTGGCATCTTTGTAAAAAAGTAATTGATCATAAATGCACAGGCTTAACTGACCATAAATGCAGTACCATGCTGCTGTAATTACTATACCTTTGTGGGAGATTCTGAAATTAGATAGTGTGATGTCTCCAGCTTTATTCTTTTTGATCATGATTGCTTTGGCTATTTGAGGTGTTTTGTAGATCCATACAAATTTTAGAATTTTTTTTCTATTTCCATTTAAAATGACATTGGAATTTTGACGGAGATTGTGCTGAATATGTGATCTACATATTTGAGTAGAATGGTCATTTAAAAAAATAAATTCTTATAACCTATGAAAATGGGATGCTTGTCCATCTATTGTGACAGATACAATTTGTTTCATCAATACTACAGTTTTCAGCATACAGACCATTTACCTACTTGGTTAAATATAATCCTAAGTATTTTTTATGTGATTGTGAATAAAATTGACTTAACTTCTTTTCAGATAGTTTACTCTTAGTTTAAAAAAATACTACTAATTTTCATGGTGATGTACTCTGAAAACTCCTTGAATTATTTAAACAATTTTAATAGTTGGTGGAGTATTTAGTATATACATACACACACACACATACATATATATAAAATCATGTCATCAGCAAAAAGACAATTCAACTTTTTTTCTTTTTATTTGGATGCTATTATTATTATTATTACTAATTTGTCCAATTGCTTTGACTAGAACGTTTAGTACTATGCTGAATAGAAGTGATGAGAGTGGGCATCTTTAGCTTGTTTCTAACCTTAGAATAAGAGATTTTAACTTTTCACCATTGAGCATGATGTTACCTGTGGGCTTATCATATATGGCATTATTGTATTGAGGTACAGTCTTTCCATGCCCAATATTTTGAGAGTTTTTTTTAATGCAAAAATGTTGAATTTTGTCAAATGCTTTTTCTCCATCTGTATGTCCATATCTCTCTAAAGACATGGAAAGCTTTTAGACAGTATTTCTTTAAATAAACTTTCTTTTCCTTTGTCTTCACTTCTCTTTTGGGTACTTCAATAATTTATATACTTCTAAGTGTGATGGTGTCTCATAGATCCCTTCTGGTTTCTTCAATCTTTTTCTCTTTTTTTCTCTAATTGGCCATTTTTAAATGACTTGTCTTCAAGCTCACGAATTCTTTCTTCTGTCTAATCAAGTCTGTTGTTGAAATTCTCTATTGCTTTTTTTCAGTTCTGTCGCTTTATTCTTCAGCTCCAAGGTGTCTGTTAGGTTCTTTCTCATGCTTTCTATTTCTTTAGATAACTTTTTATTTTATTTATATGTGGTTTTTCTAATTTCATTTAGATGTCTATCTGTATGCTCTTGCATCTTACTGAGCTTCTTTAAGATTATTATTTTGAATTCTTTTTTAGGCAATTATTATAGCTCCATTCTTTTGGGTATTGATTATTAAACTTCATGTGTTTTCCTTGATAATGTCATGCTTGCTTAATTTCTTTTCTTTTTTTGAAACAAGGTCTCACTCTGTCACTCAGGCTGGGGTGCAGTGGCACAATCATAGTTCATTGCAACCTTAGACTCCTGGGCTCAAGTGGTCCTCCTACAGCACCCTCATTCTTTGTTAGTCATGTAGCTTTGTGTTGGTGTCTGTGCATTTGAAGAAGTAAACCAAACTTTGAGTCTTACAGACTGATTTTGGCAAGTGAAATTATTTTTCTATCACATAATCTGGGCTGATGAAATTGCCTATGGGCTTGCAGTTGAGTGGTATCTGACGTGGGTCACATAGTTGATGCTGGGTTCATGGGAGAGACCACAGTTGGTGGGCCTATTCCCAGGGACTCTAGTAGGCATGTGTGTTATCTGTTCCCTGGGTGGACTTAACCGTCTCCAGAGCTTTGGTCTATGGGGTTGGCACTAGGATGAGAATACACTTAGTGTTTACAGATCACAGGCTAGTTGCCAAGTGTGCTTATGAGTGTGGTTTCTTTGAAATCTCTGGAATGGCTCCATTGCTTCACTGGATGAGTTCCTGGCCTGACCATTCTATCCCAGTCCATGGCTGAGATGGGCTGAAACTGAGACATAGGGTTGTTTCAGGTCCATAGCCAAGACAAAAATCTTCAAACCTGTCTTTGGGCTCATGAATAGATGTTTCTTTATGGTGGGTTCTTGGGTTGGCAGGCCTGCTCTCATACTGCAGTTGAAAGGGACTGGAGCAAATTTGTAAGGATGTTTCAAGATCAATGTGGCTTTGAAGTGAGGGCATCAGCCTGCAGGAGTGCTGCTGTGCATGCCTTTCTCCAGGTCCTCAGAAAGGCTCACCTACTCTTAGTCTACTAATGAGAGGAGCCAGACCAAATCCTAGGGCTATTTGAGGATACACTGAGGGACAGAGGCTGGCAAACCTGCCACAGGGATTCAGATGCATCTATCTCTCAGTAGAATCCAGCTAGGCAAAACCACTCAAATACCACAGCTGAAAGGGGCTAAAACTGAGCTTTGGGGCTCTGCTGTGGGGCTGATGTTGATAAGTCCAACCTGGTGGCACGAGTTCTTCCCTGTGTTCTCCCGACACTTTCCTGTGTCAGAAGGATTGCTCACAGTTGGCAGCCAGGAGAGGTTGGAGCTCAGATTCAGGGCCCTTTATGTAACTGCTATGGAATAGATGCCAGCAAGTGTGTTCATATAGGTCTTCTAGGAATTTTTTACATAGGTGAGATAACCCCAGGGCAGAGAGGAGTTGGAACTGAGACAGGACTCCTTCAGAATTGGCTATGGGATGGAGACTGGGTGCCTGTTCAATTGGCACAGATGAGTGCACCTCCCAACAGTTTTTTTATGCAATCTGGATTACTTTCAGCCTACATTACAGAGTGGATGGAGTGGAGCTTCAGGGCTCCTTTAGAACCTGCTGTAGAATAGAAGCTGGCATATCTGTCACAGTAGTACTGATTAGGGTAATCTCCCAGATGTTTTACGTAGAGGTGGGATAACATCTTGGCAGCAGCCAAGAGAAGCTGGAGTTAGAAGAGGGACCCTTCAGGGTATGCTAGAGTAAGAAGGCCAGCATGCCTGTCCTGATGGCTGAGAGGAACTAGTCTCTCAGCAGTTCTGTGTGGGCAGGGTAACTCTCAGGCTGTGGCAGAAAGGTACTGAAGCCAAGATGGGGCCTCTTCAAGATCTTCTGTGAAATGAAGGTCAGCAAGCCTGTTCTGATGGTTCAGATGGGCCAGTCTCCCAAGAAATCCCTGTGCCTTCAGGATAGTCCCCCGACTATAGTGAGTTTGCCTGGAGCTGATACTGAGCTCCATTAAGATCTGCTTAAAGAAGACATGAAAACTGGCATGCCTGTCCTTGTGGCTCCGACAGGTGCCTCTTTAAGCACTACCATAGCAAAGGTGGAATAGTTCCCTGTCTGTGGCAGAGAGGGCCTGGAGCCAAGACAAGGCCCTTTTAGTATCTACTGTTGGACACGGGCTAGTTAGCCTTTCTCAGTGTCACAGAGGTGCAGATGGGCGAGTCTCATTTGAGTCCTTTTGCAGCAATACTGCACTGAGACCACAACTGAGTGGGATTGGAGCTAAATTACGGGATAACTTTTGGGTCTATTAACAAGAACAACATGGGTGGTCAGACAAGCCTGTCTGCTGGGGCACCAATGTGCCTGATTCCTGCTGAACCCCTTGGCAGATAGTTTTGATAGTACACTCAGAACTTAATGGGCCTGTAGTCAAGCCATTTGGGGAACAGAAGCACTTCTGGATCTGATACAGGTAGCACGATCAGCAGATCTGTCAGCTGGGTGTGAGTCTGCATGCTCACAACCACCATCCTACATCTTGGACTCCACTGGGGTTTTACAGCCTCCTACCTGAAACTTAAGACTCCCACAAAGAGACGTTTTTCCATGGGTTGGTGCAGAATCTTGTTGCTTGGCGGAGATTCAAGTGGGTAGCAAACTATCCCACCATCTTGCTGACATCAACCCCCAAGGAACTAATTTATCTTAAAAAATCTGTTTTGTTTATCAGAAAGTCCTAAAAACAATGAGTTAGCCCCACCATCTCTGAAAGTACTGTATTCTCTTAAAACAAAACAGGACTTTTAGATCCAAAGCAGGAGATGTATAAGATGAGCGTTTTCCCACTAACAAGCAAGTAAGCTATCAAAGACAGTTAAAGTACATAAACCCCACTGATCAAAATCTGGAAAATTTGACACCATAAAGATAATTGCAATGGATTCAAGCATATCAAATGTGTCCTAACTTTATTAATGATATTCAAAAAGAAAAACCCAAATTGGTTTCCATATCAAACATAGTAGATAAATAATTCACCATTTTGAAAAAAAGGTAAATAAAAAAATGAACTAGCATTGACTCTGCCTTTTTTCTATAACTGTCCTCTGTATAACCAAGTAGTAGATGAGGAGATGTTTCCATTATAGAAGCATTCCAGAGAATAAATGAATATATTTATTAGTGTATTAAAATTTACAAGTCCTACTAAATTAATACATCTAGGAAGTGATGAGAATCAATGACAGCTACCACCACAAAAAGAGAAACAATTGTATTTCTCATGCTGGATATACAACTACCCTTAAAGGTCTTTGTTTTTTTTTTTTTTTTTTAATTATACTTTAAGTTCTAGGGTACATGTGAATAACGAGTTGATGGGTGCAGCACGCCAACATGGCACAAGTATACATATGTAACCCTTAAAGGTCTTTAAAAAATAATTTAAAAAAAAGAACAAAACAAAAGTCTTTAGCAGTGACCCTGAATCTAATTAAGCTTTTAGATTTTTATAATATCTCCAGGTAATACAGAGAAAAGATAAATATTTTATATCACGTGTATACAGTGAGCAATACCTTCATGATATGAAACTCTGCAGAGCAAATAACAGAGTTTATTCACCAAATAACTAGAAGAAAAAAAACCTAAATAAAAATTAAAACAGGTGCAAGGTTGCAGTTTAAGCCATTTGCAATGCATGTTCCTTATTGAAATGATCTTGATTCAAACAATGAGGCAGAAATACAGAAAAAGAGAAAAAAGACAAAATATTGACCATCAAGGAAGATCAAAATAATATCAAAAAAAGGAAAATTAAATAGATATTACAGAATTGTTTATTAATTTTGGGTGTGATAAAGGTATTGTAGACATTTTTTAGAGTTTTAAAGTTTGAAAAACATTAAAACATTTATGAAAATATTATGTAAAGCCTGTCCTTTGTTTCAAAGTAATATTGTGGGGGTGAGATTGCATTGAGTGAAAGTTGACTAGTATTGGGTAGGATTGGGTAGTGGGTGGAGGCATTAGGTTTGGGAAAATCAATGAGCTTGGCCATGCTGATTATTGTTGATACTGAGTGATTGGTATGTGAAGGTTCTTTATAGTTTTATCTCTATTTTTGTGTATGTTTAAAACTTTCCATAATAAAAAATTTTAAGAAGAGACAAAACATAAAGATAAGTAGAAAAATCATTACACAGAAGTTTTTAAACTGCTACTATGTTGGGAGCCAAGATGACTGACTAGACACAACCAGGAGAAACACTCCCAACTAGAGACAGGGACATCAGAAACACTAGCAAACTCCAAGTAGATCTTCAGAGAGACTATAAAAAAAAAGTGAACAGAGGGAGAATGCAGACATTGGGCTGAAGAAGGACGAAACTAGGAAATCTGTACTGGGCTGCTGAACTCCAGCAATTGTTCATGGCCTCCAGCAACTTCTGGGAAAAGGGCTAATTGAACAGGTGAGGAGTTCCTTAATCTCATAATGAATCTCTGGAATTCTAGCAGCAGGAGACCCCAAGACTTCCAAAGACACTAGAGCTGGCAGGGATTGCTGCTTAGAGCGATAGCAGGGGCAGGACTCCAATCTGTATGGAGCCTAAAATGTTTGGCATGGGAACG
Organism: Theropithecus gelada; assembly: GCF_003255815.1. Taxonomy (NCBI): domain Eukaryota; kingdom Metazoa; phylum Chordata; class Mammalia; order Primates; family Cercopithecidae; genus Theropithecus; species Theropithecus gelada. The sequence continues at coordinate 32,150,658 of NC_037679.1, read as the reverse complement.
GTTGCAGTGGGGCATGGCCAGAGACACCCATTCCCCAAGGTTTGCCATGCTCTTTGTGGAGAAGGTTGAAGGAGGCTTTAGCCTTTGAGTGACTGTCAGATCTGAATACGGCAGAGCATTTGTTCTCATGGGATGGGGCAAGTCTCTTCTGAGCACCATCCTGTCTGCTGACCTCTCTTAGGATCCCAGCCTGGACGTACCTGATGTAGTGCAGCCTTGGATGCCCAACCAGGATGCTTCCTGGGGCCATCATCATAGCTCCTTGGACAGCAGATTGTGCCTATCACAGAGCTCAAGGAGACTGGTCTACACTGATATACACCAGCCCACCTACAGTCTTGCCCCACTGCAGCCATCCCCTGCCACTCTGCTAGCATGCCTCACCCATGCATCTCCCACCAATTTGTCTATTTGTGTGCACAAATGAACCTCACCTTTCCTTCCCCAATGATGTGCACGTGCACATGCACCTCACCACCTCACCAGTACCAACATGAGCACACACCATTATCCTACCCTAGCTGATATGTGGACATCCTGCTTCACCGCTGCCAGAGACAGCATAAATACTTGAATAGACTCCAGCAACCTCATCCCCACCAGTGGCCTATCCCCTCCATGCTGGTGGTAGAGGCAGTGCAAGTACTCACATGAACACTACTGACTTGCTTCTGCCGGTGCACTGACCATGCCAACTGGCATGCACCCCACCACACCATGGCTGCTGGCACATATGAGCAAGCACAGATGTCACTGCCACCGTGCCAGTGAAGCATTTTGGCCAACATGCACCACTGTAAGTGTTGTGGTAAGTAGACTGGAAATACTTCAGTCCTGCCACTACAGCAGGTATGTAACCTAAAGGGACCAGAGAACTAAGAAAGGGGCCCAGTACTAGTCCCTTAAAATATAAAATAGGATACACACACACACACACAATATACAGCTCTCTATATATAGAGATAGATATAGATATATATCTATATATAGATCTGCTCTATAGATGTATCTATATCTATATAGAGAGAGGGATGGGGAGTTTATTAAGTATTATCTCACATGATCACAAGGTTCCACAAAAGGGGGTCTGCAAGCTGAGGAGTTTATTAAGTATTAACTCACATGATCACAAGGTTCCAAAATAGGACATCTGGAAGCTGAGGAGCAAGGAGAGCCAGTCTGAGCCCCCAAACTGTAAAACTTGGAGTCCAATATTTGCGGGCAGGAAGCATCCAGCATGGGAGAAAGATGTAAGCTAGGAGGCTAGGTCAGCCTAGTCAGCCTAGTCTTTTCACATTTTTCTTCCCACTTCATATTCTAGTTGAGCTGGCAGCTGATTCAATGGTGGCCACCTAGATTAAGGGTAGGTCTGCCTTTCCTAAGCCACTGACTCAAATGTTAATCTCCTTTGGCAACACCCTCATAGACACACCAAAGATAAATACTTTGCATCCTTCAATCCAATCAACAAGTTGACACTTAGTATTACCCATCATAGGAACTCATCAGGTTAACAGCAGACATTTAAGCAGAATCTCTACAAGCCAGAAGAGATTGGAGACCTATATTCACCATACAAAAAGGAATAAAATTCCAACCAGGCAATATATATCCAGCCAGACTAAACTTCATAAATGAAGAAGAAACATCCTTTCCAGACAAACACATGCTATGGAAATTTGTTACACCAGACCTACCTTAAAAGAGGTCCTTGAAGTAGTGCTAAATATGAAAATGAAAACATTACTGGCCACCAAAAAACACATTTCAGTACATAGAACATTGATACTATAAAGCAACTACATAATCAAGTCAGCATGATAACCAGCTAACAACACAATGACAGGATCAAATCTGTCCACAACAATATTAACCTTGAATGTAAATGAATTAAATACCCCCAGTTAAGAGTGGCAGGTTGTATAAAAGGCAAGACTCAAATGCATGCTGTCTTTAAGAAACCTATTTCCCATACAATGATAACCATATGTTCAAAGTAAAGGGTAGGAGAGGAATCTATCAAGCCAACAGAAAAACAAAAAAGCAGGGTTGCTATCCCAAATTCAGATAAAACAGATTTTAAATTAATAACAATCAAATAAAAAAAGAAAAACAAAGAAGGACGTTAAATAATGGTGAAGGATTTAATTCAATAAGAAGATCTAACTATTCTAAATATACGTGCACCCAATACAGAAGCACCCAGATTTATAAAATGAGTTTTTAGAGAACTATGAAGAAACTGTGATAATCACGCAATAATATTGGGAGACTTTAATATACCCACTAGAAGTATTAGATAAGTCACTGGTGCAGAAAACTAAAAAAGAGATTCAGGACCTGAAATCAACAGTTTACCAGATGGACCTAAGTGATGTCTATCTACAAATCTCTGCACTCAAAATTTACAGAATATACATTCTTTGCATCTGCATATGGCACATATTCTAAAATAAACCATGTAATTAGTCATAAAATAATTCTTAGCAAATAATATAAATCATACCAACCACATTCTTTGACTATGATGCGATAAAAATAGAAATCAATACTAAGAAGATCACTCAAAACCATATAAGTACATGGAAATTAAACAACCTCTTCCTAAACATCTTCTGGGTAAACAATGAAAATAAAGCAGAAATCAAGAGTTTCTTTGAAATTAATAAGAACAAAGATACAACATCCCAGAATTTCTAGGACATAAAAATGTTTACATTCCCACATCAAAAAAATTAGAAAAGTCTCAAATTAACAACCTAATATCACACCTAGAGGAAATAGCATAACAAGAGCAAATCAATTGCAAAGCTAGCAGAAGACAGAAAATAACCCAAATCCAAGCTGAACTAAAGGATACTGAGTTGCAAAAGAACCACATAAATGATTGACCAATCTAGGAGTTGGTTCTTTGAAATAATTAATGTGATAGACCACTAGCTAGACTAATAAAGAACAAAAAGATCCAAATAAACACAATCAGAAATGACAAAGGGGCCATTAACATGGACCCCACAGAAATACAGAAATGCCTCACAGACTCTTATGTACACCTTTATGCATACAAACTAGAAAATCTACAAGAAATGGATAAATTCCTGGAATCATACAACTTCCAAGATTTAAGTAGGAAGAAATTGATACCCTGAGCAGACCAATAATAAATTCTGAAATTAAATCAGCAATAAAAAGCTTTCCAAGCAGAAAAAGCTCAGGAGATGGATTCACAGCTCAATTTGAATGGATGAGAAAAGAAGAGCTGGCACCATTCCTACTGAAACTATTCCAAAATGTTGAGGAGGAGGGACTCCCCCTTAACTCTTTTTAGGAGGCCAAAATCATTCTGATATGAAAACCTGGCAGATAATCCCAGCACTTTGGGAGGCCGAGATGGGCGGATCACGAGGTCAGGAGATCGAGACCATCCTGGCTAACACGGTGAAACCCTGTCTCTACTAAAAAGTACAAAAAAACTAGCTGGGCGAGGTGGCGGGCACCTGTAGTCCCCGCTACTCGGGAGGCTGAGGCAGGAGAATGGCCTAAACCCGGGAGGCGGAGCTTGCAGTGAGCTGAGTTCCGGCCACTGCACTCCAGCCTGGGCGATAGAGCAAGACTCCGTCTCAAAAAAAAAAAAAAGAAAAGAAAAAAAGAAAAAAGAAAAAAGAAAACCTGGCAGAGACAGAACAAAATAAAAATGACAACTTCAGACCAATATCCTTGGTTTACATACATGCAAAAATCCTCAATGAGATATTAGCAAACTGACTCCAACAGCACATCAAAAAGTTAATCCCACCACAATCAAGTAGGCTTTATCCCTAGGATTCAAGTTCAGGTCAACATACACAAATCAACAAATATGTTTCATCACATAAACAGAAGTAAAGACAAAAACCACATCATTGTCTCAATAGATGGAGAAAATGCTTTTGAGTAAATCAAATATCCCTTCACGTTAAAAACCCTCAATAACCTAGGAATTGAAGAAATATAATTCAAAATAATAACAGACATGTATGAGAAACCAACAGCCAACATCAAACTGGATGGGCAAAAACTGGAAGCATTCCTCTTGAGAACCAAAGTAAGACAAGGATGCCCACTGTCACGACTCCTATTCAACATAGTACTGGAAGCCCTAGCCAGAGAAATCAGGTAAGAGAAACAAATAAAAACCATCCAAATAAGAAGATAGAATGTCAAACTATCTCTGCTTTCAGATGATCTGATTCTGTACCTAGAACACCTCAGAGTTTCTGCCCAAAAGCTCCTAGATCTGATAAATAACTTCAGTAAAGTTTTAGAATATATAATTAGTATAGAAAAATTAGTAGGCACTTCTACATATCAAAAATGTCCAAGCTGAGAGATGAATCAAGAATGCAATTCTATTCACTAATAGCCACACAAAGAATAAAATGTCTAGGAATACAGCTCAATAAGAAGCGAAAGATCTCCCCAATGAGAGTTACAAGACATTGCTAAAATAAATCAGAGATGGCGGAGGTGACCAAGATGGCCAACTAGAAGCAGCCAGTGTTTGTGGTTCTCATTAAGAGGAATGGAAGGGGTGAGTAAATACAGCACCTTCAGCTGAGACACCTGGGCATTTGAATTGGGGATAATCACAAAACAACCCAACCCATGGAGAATGAAGAAAAGCAAGGAAGCACAGCAGCCAATCTGGGAGTGACGCTGAGCCAAGGGAACCTTCCCAGTCCAGGGAAGTAGGTAGTGAATGTGTGACCCCAGGAATCCATACTTCTCTCATGCAATTTTGCAATCTTCAGGTCAAAAGATCGCCTCATGAACCTATTCCACCAAGGCCTTAAGTTTGACAGAGAGCTACATGGAATCTTGGCAGAGGAGCTGCTCAGACATGCATGGAGACCCCATGCCATAGGTAGTAGGACTTTCCGGACATCCTGGCAAAAACAGCTACAACTCTGGCAAAATGAGAGATTACATCCCCCCATATGAACCCCTCCCTAGGAAAATGGCAGAATCCAGGGTTACAAGTGGCAACAGTCTGCAGGCCCCTCTTCCATGGCACCTCACAGCATAGGACCCATTGGCTTAGAATTTTAGCCAGCCACCAGTAGCAGGATTATACCTACCTGAGACAAAGCTCCCAGGGAGAGGGGTGGACTGTCATCTTTGCTATTTGAGCAACTTAGCCATTTCAACCTTAGGGCTTTGGAGAGTCCAAGCTGACTAGGGCTGTAATACATCTTCCAGCACAGCACAGCTGTACCATGAAAATATGGCCAGGCTGCTTTTTAAAGCAGACCCCCTATCCTGTTCATCCTGACTGGGTGAGACCTCCCAACCAGAGTCTCTAACCACCTTCAGCAGTGTTCTCTCGCCAACAGAGATTTGAAAACTCCCTGGGACAAAGCTCTCAGAGGGAGGAGCATGTCACCATCTTTCCTGCTTCGGCAACTTACCCATCGTAGCCTTCAGGCTTTGGAGAGTCGAAGCCAACCTGGGCCAGAAGCGGTGTCCCAGCACAGCATAACTGCACTATGAAAATGTGGCCAGACTCCTCAGGTCCTTGGTCCTGTAACTCCTCACTGGGTGTAACTCCCAAACCAGGGCCTCCAGGCAATCCCGCTGGTGTTCTCTTTCTAAAGAAGATTTGAACACTGTCTAGGGCAAAGCTCCCAGTAGGAGGAGCAGGCCATCGTCTTTGCTGTTCAGATGACTTAGTTGTTCCAGCCTTTGGGCTTTGGATAGCCCAAGCCAATCAGAGCAGAAGTAGCCACCCAGCACAGCACAGCTACTCTATAAAAATGTGGGCAGACTGCTTCTTTAATTGGGTTTCTGATCTCATTCCTCCTCACTGAGCGGAACCTCCCTATTGGGGCCTCCAGCCACCTACTACATGTGTGTTCAGGCTGGCAACAAGTCCATACCTTCCTAAGATGGAGCGCCCAGAGGGAGGTGCAGGCTGCCATCTTTGCAGATTCACAGTCTTCGCTGGTGCTACCTCCAGGTACTGGAAAATCCAAGGTGACTAGGGCCTGGAGTAGACTTCAGCGTACCACAGCAGCCCTCTGGAAAAGTGGCCAGATTGTTATGTGGGTGCTTTTTCTGATATCTAGTACTTTGCAGAAAGCAGAGGATCCTCTTCCACCCTGAGTGATCACTCCTGCTTGTAAGGCATAGAAAAGGCACCCAGACCTGCTTCAGCAAGCCTGCATCTTTCAAGTCCTTGATGGTGGCACTAATCACCACAGTCCCTCCGGATATACGATATTGTTTTTTATTTAGTATATTTTTTAGGTTGAGGCAGTTCTAATGGCTTCCATTTAGTTTTTCCTACCATAATAGCCCTCACCCTTACCAGTCAGGGAGCCAGTGTGGGAGTTCTGAGACCAAATCAAGATTCCTCAGAATTAGATCCTAGCAGGTGTGCCTGGAAAACTCAAGGATGTATTCTTTTTAGAATTGTCTCAGGGTCTTAAACTACTATTGCAAAACATACTAAAACTTTTGCTTTATTTTTTTTCCAAGCCTCTGACTAATGGTGATTTTTTTTTTTCCTTTAGTAATAGGTGAGGATCTTTTTTTCTTCCTTCAGCCTTTGTAGAAAACATGATAACACAACCTTTTTTCAGGCACCAAGAAATTGAAGTCATCTTTTCTTTGATAATAGTTTCAAGGAGTAAACCAAGTAGTCCAATAGTTCCATGAGATAAAATAAGAGCATCCTCAGAGTTTAATAGTTACCAGCAAAAGCTGAAATAGGCTCAAAACCAGTCTGGAAACCAAAAGGCACTGGCCAGAAGTAACCTTATCAAGTTCTCACAATGGGAGCAGTCTACCAAGGATTGCCATCCTGGACATGTCATTGGATGCTTGGTGCAATGATTCATTGACCTAAGATATTTCTGGTAACACTGAAGAGTAACATCTTAGCTATTCCTGTGATATCTGTGATTTTGCATTACTCCCTAAACAGTCAAGTTCAGACAGGAGAATCTAAATCATATGATGTTTTGCAATCTAATTGTAGGAGCTGGATTACCACCTCTTTCCTAGGTTCTCAGAATGCTGTTCTCCCCAAAAATAACAGAAAACGTGTTCAGATAATAATAGCCAAAATAGTCCAATGGTCAATATGCCACCCTTGCAACAAAATGTGTTCAGTAATCTATTGTATAGCCAAAATTGTATAGCCAAAATGTGTTCATAGCCTAGTCACCGAGGTGAAACGTTATTCCCAAGGCAGTTTATATACCAATGCTTCACTTGACAATCTGTCTTTCAAAATGAGCTGAGTGACAGAAAAACTTACTGCTTATGAAGAAAGGTTGTGTAGTCAGACCAGCTATAATGTCACATCCTAGCTTTCCCTATTACAAGATGTGAAACTTTGGGCAAGTTATTTAACCTTTGGTCAAATTTGGTTTTATTGTCTATAAAATTGAGATTAAGTTAGTATTTACCTCAATGGGGTAGAATCTTAAGGGGCACATAACCATTCCTGGCACATGGTAAGTGTTTAGAAAATGTATGCTTATTACTGATACCATTACTGCTAGCAACAGTGTTACAAAAGAAAAGAAAAAGAAATAAAAATAAATCTTTATAATTATTACTGACAACTGTAAAATAAAACAATTTTTTAAATGAAAAGAGTGAAATTACACTTTGAAGGTCAATTTGAGTTTTATCATTGGTTCCTCTTTACTAAGGCATTTCTCCATTTCCTAAGATTTACAACAGAGTTTTATGCCCTGAGCTAGATAATCTTGTAGGAACTAAATAGCACCTTCAGAATGAACCCAAAGCATCTCCTGATAGTTCTTAGATTAGTATAATAATCTGGAAACCAATAATATATTTATAAATGTTCTGTTTTATCTGATGCAAAACACCTGGGAACAGTATAATTTGTATTAATTTAAATGCCCAGAGATCACTATATATTACATCCAATGCAAGTGCTTCTTTCTGTCCTTCCTCCTCTGATCAGCCAGATTAATTTTTCAATTTAGTTTAAATATTTGTAATTTTTCCTTATCATTCCTTTTTTGCCTTCTCACAACAGAACTGAGAGCTCCCTATCCATGTGATATAACCTAATATTTTAGATATTCAAAAATTCTCTTTAAACCATTGAATTTCCTAGTCATGTCGCTGGAGAAAAGCAATTATTCAATTAATGTTGGGCACTACATAAACTAATTAATTCTATGAAAGAGGCATCAGGCTCAAAGTAAAGATTTTTTTTTAAAATTTGGTATTACAATGAAATTATTGTAGCTCACACTTATTTAAAAAATCTATTAAAACTTAGAGTGAACATTGATTTTGGTCTCTATTCTGCTTTAAGACTGAAAAGATTGCTGAAAACAAACATCGCCATTGATCATCTCATTGAATTTTTTATTGAAATTACATGAATTATAGATCTTTGTAAACTGTTATACTATCTATAAATAAGCTATTATTACTAACCATCTGTTCTACCATATGATGTTATAGTTTTGATCATGCAAATAAAATTTTACTGTAGAAAAATACTAAATTGCAGAATTTTGTCAAAAGAAGGTATAAAATTGTTTATGTTTTGTTGGGTAATATATAACTTAGCACTCAGTTACATATAGCATAATACACATGTAATATACTATTCATCAATTATTTATATACTCAACTGAATATATGCATACATAGGTATTTGTAAGTATTTTTAAATTCAAGTTCAAAATCAATTAATGGCATTTTCATGCATAATAGGAAATTATAAACCCATAAAAATAAGACAGTAAAATTTCTATTTCCTGAATCCAAAATTTCTAGACTTATAAGTTAACTTCCAGTCATAGGAAGTACAACGATATACTCAGCCCACTTTTTTAATCAAAAAATGAAATATAATTGACCTAAGCTTTTATATTTATTATTATTTGGATACACATTTTTAGAGACTTCACTAGAAACTCTCCTTTTTCATTCTTTAAAGCTAATCTCAAATAATTCTCTCATGACTAAACTACATCCTCACTCAAAGCATTGTTAATAGAATACACATAAAATTTACCTTCAATTTCCATAGTAATCACTCTGATTTACATAAAATTTACATAATAACAATTATAATTAAGTAGCATTATAGTAATGGTTATAAAAACAACCATCATAAATAGCATACACTGAAATAAGTTTGGCATAGACAGGAGCTTTAAGCAATATCCATATTTATTTTATTGTTTTATATTACTGGAAATATATGTATGCCACCAATCTCTTGTAATATTTGTATTTAACTTTAGCACAGAGCTGTAAAGATATATTACTTTTTAATTTTGAGAATAATATAAGGTATTCTGATGATCTGTTAGCCAGGAATGTATTAACAAATTTTCCATTTGTGACCAATATTTAAAAACAAGTGAAGGGATTAAATTACCAATTATTTATTCTTACTGTGTCATTGTAATATGCTTTTTTTTTTTTTTTTTTTTTTTACCTCTTACAATTGACTCATCATTTTGGATCAATTTGATTTCTTATCTTTAATCTTTATTATTTTTTTAAGTGGTCTTCAACTCCAACACTTTTATTCTGTTTTTTTTTTCTTCTAAAATGACTCAATCTATCATTTGATATGCTACTGTGCAGATAATGAATGAAGAGCTTGACATGCAGTGAAAGTAATATTTCTTTACATAGAGTATGTATTAATTTGGATTAGTGTCAAAGAAAAAAATTGCACTGGACAAAGTTAAATAAGCAAAGTTAAATAAGCAAGTCTTACTGAAGACTATTTCAATAAGTGAAGAGAGATTAAACTAAACCTTATTGAAATAAAAAGATGGGGTGCGCTACTGGAAAAGGACTGGAGGACACTAGGGAAAGGGTGGTCACTGTAATTAGGCCATCTACACGTACTACTTGGTGATTACAAAGTTATGCTTCTAACCTCCACAAAAATTGGAAGGGAGAGGTGTAAATTATTTTTTTTCTTTTTAAAATTGTTTTTTACTGTGGTGAGAACATTTAACGTGAGATCTACTGTGTTAATAAAGTTTTAAGTGGGCAATATTGTTAATTATAGGCACAATGTTGTACAGCAGATCTTAGAACTTATTCCTCTCCATAACTGACATTTTATACCCATTGAAAAGCAACTCCCTGTTACCACCTCCCCCCACCTTTAGCAACCAGCATTCTACCCTCTGTTTCTATAAGATTGGCTATTTTAAATACCTCATATAAGGAGAATTATATGAGATAATGATAATTTTTATCATCATTATTATGATAACCATATAATATGATATATATTATTATGATAATAGTATGATCATTATTATGTGACTGATAATTTCATTTATCAAGATGTCCTCCAGGATCATCCTTATTGTCACATATAGCAAGATTTCTCTTTTAAGACTAAATCAGTTTCCATTTTATGTATACACTACATTCTCTTCATTCATTCACCTGTTGATTAACATTTAGGTGGTTTCCATAACATGGCTATTGTAAATTATGCTGCAATGATCATAAGAGTGCAGATTATCTCTTCAAGATCCTGATTTCAATTCTTTTAGATATATATCCAGAAGCGGGATTCATGGATCATATGGTAATTCTAGCATATGGTAATTTGAAGGCAATTTTTTGAGGAAGAATCATACTGCTTTCAATAGCAGCAGCACAGTTTACATTCCAAACCATGCACAAGTTTTCCCACTTGTCCATTTCCTTACCAACACATCTTTTTATTTTTTTAAATAATAGTTATATTAACATAGTGAAAGTGATATCTTGTTGTGATTATGACTTACATTTCTCTGATGATTAGTGATGCTGAGCATCTTTTCATATACTTGTAGGCTATTTGCATGTTCTCTTTGGAGAAATATCTATTCATATCCTCCCATCCATTTTTAATGCAGTTAGCTTTTATTTATTTATTTTTGCTAATGAGTTGTAGGAATTCCTTGTTATTTTGGATATCAAAACTATCAGACAGAAATATGGTTTACAAATAGTTTCTCCAATTCTATAGGTTGGTGTTTCACTCTGTTGATTGTTTCCTTTGCTGTGCACAAGTTGTTTAGTTTGATTTAGTCCCATATATCTAATTTTGCTTTTATTTCTTGTGCTTTTGTTGGCATATCCAAAAAATTGTTGCCAAGCTCAATGTAATAAAGATTTTCCCTTTTTTGCTATGTTTTCTTCTAGAAGATTTACAATTTCAGGCCTTAATTTCAAATCTTAACCTACTTTCAGCTGATTTCTGTGTAGTGTAAAATATGGATATATATTCATTCTTTTACTTGTAAATATTTAATTTTCCCAACAACATTTGTTGAGGAGGCTGTCCTTTCTCTATTGTATATTCTTAGAAGTCTTGCAAAATATTAGTTGATCATAAATATGTGGATTTATTTCTGGGCTCTCTATTCTGTCCCATTAGTTTATATGTCTATTTTTATGCCAGAAGCATACTGTTTTAATTATTATAGCTTTAAAACATATTTTGAAATCAGGAAGCACAATCCTCCAGGTCTGTTCCTCTTGCACAAACACCTTTGTCTATTCAGAGTCTTTTGTGGTTCCATATGAATATTAGGATAACATGTTTCTATTTCTATATAAAATGCTATTGGAATTTTGATAGGGATTTACACTCATTTTACGAAGACAGCATTACCCTGATGCCAAGGCCAAAGAGACTACAAGAAAAAAAAAATCTCTAATAAATATAGATACAATGAGCACCATCCAAATACTGGCAAACCAAATTAAACAGTACACTAAAACAAATATATAAATATATATATTTATTATTTATATATATTTATAGGTATATTTATATATTTTACATGTGTATGTATATGTGTGTATGTATGTGTGTGTGTGTGTATACATATATATTTCTTTTAGTGTACTATGACCATTTGGTATTTACCTCTGGGACATAAGGATGGTTATGGTTCAACATACACAAAGCAATTAACATGATATACCATATTAATAAACTGAAGGATAAAAATCATATTCTTATTTCAGTAGATCCAGAGAAGATATTTGACAAAATTTAACACCCTTTCATGATTTAAGTTCTCAACAAACTAGGTACGAAAGAAGTTTACCTGAATGTGGTCAAGCCCAGATTAGAAAATCCCACACTTAAAATCGTACTTAATGATGAAAAACTGAAAGCAGTTTTCCCTCTAAGATTAGTAACAAAGCAAGGATGCCCAGTATTGCCACTTCTGAATAGTACTGGCAGCTCTAGTTAGAGCAATAAGGAAAGAAAAAGAAATAAAAGCCATCCAAATTAAGAAGTTAGAAGTAAAACTGTTTTCAGATAACATGGTCTTACATGCAGAAAATTCTAAAGGCTCTACAAAAAAAAACTTTATTACTAATTAATGAGTACAGCATACAAAATCAACACATAACATATAAAAATTGTATAACTACATATTAACAATGAACCATCTGAAAAATAAATTAAGAAATCAATCCCTTTTACAATAGCATCTAAAGGAATAAACTACTTAGGTATAAACAAAACCAAAGAGATGAAAGACTTGTACACTTAAAACTACAAACCGTAGCTGAAAGACATTACAGGCACAAATAAATATAAAGACATTCAATGTTGCTGGATTGGAAGATCTACTATTACTAAAGATGATCATACTACTCAGGAATTGTCTTTCTTAATGATTACATTTCAGAGGCATGGCTCCCAGATCCTTGAGAAAGACATGGCTAAGTTGAAAAACTTGCCAGAATCTGAGAAAAGAATCGTATCTTAAAGGAGAAATGCTCAAAGAAAAAGGAGGTTGGTGGCTACAGTCAGGAAGAAATCTATCTAAAGTTTTTAGTCAAGCTGACAGGAATATTAAGGCCATCTTGTTCACTAAGTTTGGCTACAAATATAAAAAAGCCCAAAAGAACAGTAGATGATATTTCATTTTTTAGAAAAAGTTCAATTATCTCTCATACATAGATACGAATATTTGCAGTCCACAGTGAATGGCAGTTCTGTCCTATAAAATGTTTAAATGTACATCCCTTCTAGATCCAGATAATCATTCCTCAATTTCTAGGGGGTGACCATTTTCTCTATAGTTCAGCAGCTGTCCTATTCTCATTTTAGGCAGCAGAGAATGGAAAAAGTAAGGAGAAAGGATGACAGGAGAAAGGAAACAGTAATAAATATAAATGTCTTGCATTTACTCTCTCGAGGGAAGTTCCTAGAAGCTGCCATAGGACATATGTTTTTATATTATTTGCTCAGATAATTCTGTCACAGTACAACATTTTGGTCACCTAAATAGCAGTCACACTTTACTTTTTTTCCCGCAGATACAACACATTTGTTATCTCCTCAAAGAATGCAATCCCAATGTCCCATCCAGTTCAATGTTAGGAACTCTAGGGGATGTGTTATTCTTTATATCATGTCAGGTTGTTGTAGCAACTCATAGTACATTAACTTATGAATCAAGTGACAAATTCTCTGTCCCTATTCTAGTATCGAATGGAAGAGTGGGAATGGTATAAGTCTATTTGGAGTAATTTTAGATTTATAAAAAGTTGCAAAAATAGTACAAGGAGTTTCTTTATACCCTTCACTAAGCTTACAACAATATTAAAATCTTACATAATCATTGCAGAATTTTGTATTTGTGCAAAAGGAAACTAAATTTTTTTTAGAACATTCAAAATCTCTCACAATTGCCCTTTTGTTGCAGTTACAAGATCCAATCCAGGATCCCTTATTGCATCTAGTCATCATAGTCTTCTCTGATCTGGAACAGTTTCTTAGAGTATTTTTTGGGTGTGTGTGTGTGTGTGTGTGTGTGTGTGTGTGCACTAAAGTTCTGAAGAGTTTTGGTGATATAGTTTGTAGAATGTTCCTCACTTTCACTTTTATTGATTTTTTTTCTCATGTTGAGACTCGGGTAATGGATTTTATGGAAGAATATCACAGTGGCAAAGTGGTCTTCTCAGGACATCACATCATGTCAATGTGACTTACCACTTTTGTTGTTGATCTTGATCACTTGGTTAAGGTAATGTCTGGCAGGTTTCTCTACTGTCAGTTACTTGAACTTTTGAAACCTATCCTTTGGAAACTAGTCACTAAATCCAGCCCACATTCAAGTGTGTGATGGGGGCATTAAGCTGCACCTCTTGGAGGAAGTAGTATCTACATGCATTATTGGGAAATTTACTGAAAGGAAGATTTGTCTCTTCTCCATTTGTTTATGTATACAGTCCTTTATTCTTATCAGTATGGACACATTTATATTTATCATTACTTTAGATTATAATCTAATAAATGCTATATATTCTTGCTCAAATTTGTCCCACTTTGGACATTAAAAGCTCTTTCAGATTTGCTCCTGTCTCTCTTAAATGTCCCCCACCATTTTGTTTTTAAGTACTTCTTTACATTCCAGCAAAGAAGATTCTCCAGGTTCAGCTTATATTTTCCCTGCACCAACTCTAAAATTATGTTTCTTCCTAAAAAAATTACAAAAACAAACCTTGGTTCATTATGCCAGAGAATGTTATTTGGATGCTAATATCTGGGCACTAAGTATGCTTATTGCTTCTAAAGTGTCATTACCTCTGGGCCCTCTCCACCAACAGCTAGGAAATATATGTATAAACATTAACACACACACACACACACACATATATATATACACACACACATATTTATATGTTTTTCTATGTGTATATATTATAAATATAACAAACATAAATTTATGCTGATATTGTCAGATATATTTATAATGGAATAATATAACCCTATAAAGGGAACCAACAAGCATAAATTAAAAGCATAGTACTAGACAAAAAAGCACCGTAGGATATATTTATTATAAAACATAATTTGAAAACACATCCACGAATTCCTTGATTCTCATATCTATCTCCCCTAGAATATGGGATGGATTTAGAGACTGGCTTCTAATAAATAAAATAACAGAATGTAGTAGAAGTGACACGATGTGACATTAAAGGTAGGTTAGGAAAGGCACTGGATTGTCCAGCTGGCTCTCTCAGAATGCTCACTTTTGAAACCCAACTACTGTGCTGAAGGAAACCCATGTGAAGGACCATTTAAACAAACTCACATTGACAGACAGGGGTCCCCAATATTTTTGGCACCAGGGACCAGTGTCATGGAAGACAATTTTTCCACAGACAGAGGGTGGCGGGGGGGAGTGGTTCGAGATGAATCTGTTCCACCTGAGATGATCAGGCATTAGTTGGATTCTCACGAGGAGTGTGAAACTTAGATCCCTCCCATGTGCCCTTCACAAAAGGGTTCTCGCTCCTGTGAGACTCTAACAGGCTGCTGATCTGACAGGAGGCGGAGCTCAGGCGGTAATGCTCACTAGCCCACGGCTCACCCTGCTGGGCAGCCCAGGTCCTACCAGGCCACAGACTGGTGCCGGTCTAAAGCCTGTGGTTTAGGGACCCCTGTTTTATGTGATCCTGCCCTTGAGCTGTCCCAAATGATGAGAAATAGATCAGCGGTGAACTAATCCCACCCAGATATGCCCAAATCACAAATTCATTAGCAAAATAAATGGTATTGTTGTGCTTGAAGTCACAGTTTTAGGGGTGGTCTATTATACAGAAATAAATAACTGAATAATTGAAATGTGTATATGTTTTTCAGTAGGATGCAAAATGATACTATATATAGATTTATTACACATGTGTGGCAATAGTGTGTCAACATGAATGGGAATGATAAGCCAGAAGTTCCGAATGGTGGGAAATTATTGAGAAAGAATAAGAAGAATGGACTTGGGATCATCCAAAAAAGGTGTGGGCCCAGGCAGTTGTAACATTTTTATTATTTTTTGTTTGTTTGTTTTAGAGATGGGAGTCTTGCTACGTTGCCCAGGCTTGTCTTCAATTCCTGAGCTCAAGTGATCCTCTCACCTCAGTCTTTCAAGTAGCAGGGACCATATGTGAGCACCACAATGTCTGCTGGTTTTATTTAAATGTGACCTGCAAAAAACTAAAATTTGATAAAGCTAAATGGTGGGAATATAAGTTTCTGCTTTATTATCCAATATATTCTGGTACTGTTAGATTATGTCCTGATAAGAAAAATAATTAATTTGTCACCTAAAGTAAAAAAGACAGATTAAATTTCACAAAGGCAGCACAGTATAGTGAACAAAGGCTGAAGCTTGGAATTAGAAAACTTGGTTTTTCAATTTGGATTTTTATGGATGCTAATCATTTACTAGTAGCAATCATGTTACAGACAAACACTGGGGACCAAATAAGAATCAAAAGGTATCACTAGTTTTGTAATAGACAAAACTAAGACATCCATTTCAACAGAGCCTTGTATCTCTATCCCTGACTCTAGGCCTCAGAACTCCAGTGTTCCTGACGCCTACTGAAGCACAGGACAAAAGATGGAACCAATTAATAAGAACTGTTTGGACAGCTTACTGCATGCAGTTTCATAACCAACACTATGTTTGATTTCAGATTCTGCCACTCGCTAGTTTGTGACCTCAAACAAAATATTTAAACAGTCTAAGCCTCAAAGTTTTCAAATTTAGAAAAAGAGGGTATTTACATCTCCCTGTGGGGTTTTATAAGAATTTGAAATACGGTGCTTGACTGGGTGTGGTGGCTCACGCCTGTAATCCCAGCACTTTGGGAGGTGGAGGCTGGTGGATCATCTGAGGTCAGGAGTTCAAGACAAGCCTGGCCAACATGGTGAAACCTTTTCCCTACTAAAAATACAAAAATTAGCCAGGCTTGGTGGTGGGTGCCTATAATCCCAGCTATTATGGAGGTTGAGGCAGGAGAATCACTTGAACCCAGGAGGCGGAGGTTGCAGTGAGCTGAGATCAGGCCACTGCACTCTAGCCTGGGTGACAGAGTAAGATTCCATTTAAAAAAAAAAAAAAAAAAAGATAAAAGTGTTTATTTTTTAGGACAGGTTTATAAACAGACACCCAAAAACAAGCCATGGTTTTAAATACTGAAGGCAATCCCTCTTGGAGCAATTCCAAAGATACTTTGAATATTTACCAAACTAGAGGAATATCTGTTCATCTTATGGATGATTATTTTAAACTAATCCTACAAGCATATATGAATGCAAGATAAATGTAAATTATCATTATATAGAATAGCATAGGAATTATGATTAATTTTTAAATAATACAGCTTCAATATGCTCAAAAACACTATTTATATTGATTTTAACACAAAATAGATTGCCCACAATGATTTGTTTGACTTAAAATTATATATAACCCAATTAACTGGAATACAATAGTCTAATGTTCTTTAGAGTAAACATGAAAATTGATCACTCATTGCTAAGAACTAAACATTGTTGGAATTAAACTGGAGTAAAAATAGGGGATGATAGCTCCTCTGGATACATGTTTGGACAGTTTAGGATGAGTGGCCTTTCTGACCAGGACAATATGCCCGGTGATGATGAGGTCAGATGGCAATTTTCTCCTAATCAAAGGATATCTACTCATTCTTCTCCTTAAATCCAGGCCGAAGGAACATTTCTGTTACTGTGTTGACACAGAGAAAGCAAATTTTAATGAAAAGATTATGAGCTTTGTAAGTCAGATAGAGATTCTTAAGTCTGATCCCATCACTTCTCAATATGTGTGAACCCAAGGATACTAATGCCCACCTCATTATGTTGTTTTGGAACTTAAACGTAGTAATATATGTAAAAACACACAATACAAATTGGTGCTCAATTCACATTAGTTCATTTTTACTTTTCCAATTGATTTCAAGAAATATGCTATTATTGCTTGTCCAAGCTCAAAATAAGGTGAATTGTTATAGTATGCAAAGACACAAATTTTCCAAGTGTGGATTAATGCCAAGATGACTTAATTATACATAAAGATAGTTATGATCAGACTTATGATCAGCTACGTCTCTGATCTGAAAATCTCATTTATCCAAACCTTTGCACATAGTAATAAACAGTTTTATTCTCTCATTAAATTAGGAGAAAAGTTTCTAAACACCTCCTGGAAATTTGGGGGTACAAATATAAAGACCAACTAGAATATACCAGACTGGGAAATCGTGGGTTATAGTAAGATGGAAAACAACAGAGGATCACTTGGGGGCATCCTCTAATCTAATCACTGTGAGCGGATTACATGGGCATAGAGGGTATAGCAGGTATTATGTTCCTTATGCATTCATTCAGTCTGATGAGACACGGACACAGTGCAGACCATCTTTTGGAACAGCTCTGTCAACAAAATGGTGTCCAACAGACATTTTACACTGAAAAGATTCCTCCCACAGGAACTGTTAAGGTGCACTAGGGAATTTCCAGTGCTAGAAACCGTGGGGCTTTGGTTGATAATAATTAGTTCTTGGACTCATTTGCATGCCATGGGATAGAATTATTGCCAGACCCTTGTATTTATAGCTTCCCAGGCAAGAAATTTGAAAGTCCTGAAGGGAAGTGAATTTCAAAGTAAAATTGCTGCACTCCCTCATTGCAAATGAATAAGTGTGGAGGTAATCTCCAAAATGACAGAATAATTTACAGGAATATAGAAAGTCCCTATTAAGAAAGTATAGGGAACTTATAATTCTCTAAAAATGATATGGATATGGAACAATTAATGGATACAGAATCTTAAGAAACAAAAAGTAGCTAAAGTAGATAAAAATTCAGAATGAGTATGCTGTTCTATACTGGAAAATAGACTGGGAGTATTATAGAACAAAGAAAGGAAAAGACTCAAATTGCAAAACACAAATAGCAAAAGATTATCAGACTGAAAAGAAGGCACATAGCAAATGTGAACCATCAGGACCTAGTTTATGATCAGCCGAATTAAATCAATATGACACATCTCTAATACAACATGTCATTGAACACACAGCTCAGCTCTCTGTGTCCTTCTGTTGCTTGTGATAAGGGCAATCATCCTATTTCCCATTGTTCTTTAAAATATAAACATAGCTAAGACCAGAATCAACATGACCAAAAAGACTGCCAAAATGTGCTGATAGTTAACTAAGATGTTCCATAACTGTCACATTTAGATTCTCATTACACAAATAATCCCAAATAAAACCAATATGCATCTAAAGATTATGTCCAAATAATGTAACTACATGTACAAATATAAAATATTTTCATGTAAAAATATAAATGTAAAGTGTAAAAATACAAAATAATGTAATTATATAAAATAATTCATAAAATATAAAATCATTTGAACATGTTGAATATCTCCATTCCAAGTGATCTATAATTCCCTACTTATTCATTTATAACATTCATATTAAAAAGGTAGTATCTTCATTTCCCTTTAAGAATGTTCAGATTTTGCCTTTTAATGTCAGTCAGAGAATGGGAATTAACATGGGGTCAAAAATGTGAGAAAAGTATGACCAGTTTGTTGTTTATTTCTAATTTTGGTTTGAAATAAACTAGCAAAGAAATCTTCAATGACGTAGATATTATTTTCTTCAAACGGTGCTGTGCTTAGGTGTATCAGAATTGCTTCTGGGGAAAAATGGCTATGATATACAAATACGTGAGTTATACACTTGAAAATTTTTCCGAATAGAATCTTCAATCTAACCAAATTTGTCATAATTGGAATAGATATTATTTCGAAACCTGCTATTATTTCAGAAGCTGGAATGAATTTTCTTACTTCATTTTTGCTGCTATAACAGATATACCACAAACTGAGTGGATTATAGAAAAACAGAAGTGTATTTTCTCTCTGTCTGGAAGCTTGGAAATAAAAGACCAAGGTGCTGACAGGTTTGGTTGTCTGGTAAAGGCTGCTGTCTGTTTTCAAGATGGCATCTGATTGTTACATCCTCTGAAGGAAGGAATGCTGTGTTTTCACATAGCAGAAGGCAGGAGCACAAGATTGCCAAATGTTCCGTGAAGCCTCCGTTATAAGGGCCTTAATCCCACATAAGGGAGGAGCCCTTATAGCCCAGTCATCTCTTAAGGCTCACTTTGACCATTATCTATCACATTGGCCATTACATTTCAACACTTGAATTTTGAAGGTGACACATCCAAACTATAGCTACATTCTTTTTTTTTTTTTTTCTTTTTTTTTTTTTTTTTTTTGAGACAGAGTCTTGCTCTGTCGCCCAGGCTGGAGTGCAGTGGCTAGATCTCAGTTCACTGCAAGCTCCGCCTCCCGGGTTTACGCCATTCTCCTGCCTCAGCCTCCCAAGTAGCTGGGACTACAGGCGCACGCCACCACGCCCGGCTAGTTTTTTGTATTTTTTAGTAGAAACGGGGTTTCACCATGTTAGCCAGGATGGTTTCGATCTCCTGACCTCATGATCCACCCGTCTCGGCCTCCCAAAGTGCTGGGATTACAGGCTTAAGCCACCGCGCCCGGCCTATAGCTACATTCTTAATTAAAACATAACTTCTAGAAGGCAAGAATGTAATCCTACATTATTTTTTTCTTCCCGGTGTTATAGCATTCTTCTATCTGCATATTAGAAGATCAAAGATAGTGATTATTTGACAGAAATAATTCTTGTGATTTTAAGTATTGACTCTAGAAAATCGAAGTGGCCCAAATTTAACTGTTAGTATTTAACTGTTAGTATATTTTTACCTTCCACTCCTTCCTTTCTACCAACCACTTTTCATTTCACCTCTTTGCTTCCTTTTATTCTTTATTTTCTAACTATGTCTTTCTATAAAATAATTTTTAAAAATGACCCAATGACCTTTTTTTTTTTTTTAATTCCCACTGATGGCACTCACAGCTAACAGGGTTACTTAACACTGTCCTATTCCCTAGGAAACAGGGAAGTGATGTTGAATTGAGTAAGCTTCATCTGAAAAAATGGGTATTAACCCCTGGCCAGAATACAGGTGAAACAAAATTTGCTGATAATAATAGCTCTTTTTTTGCTCTAGTGTCGTTCACCATGTTTAATTAATCAGAGAATTCCTATTCATTGATATCAGTGTCTTTAGTACATCTTGCTACTATCATTTATCAATTTCATTTTAACATATAACTGAAGAAATTCATTTTTACCTAGGAATATAGTTTTTTAAAACAGGTAAATTTATTAGTTCTCTTGTTAAAAATTATTATCATTTGAAAGAAAACACTGGTTTTTTTTTTCCTCTCATGCAAACAGCCTATATGGGACTATATTAAACTAGATCTGTTTTAGTCTTTTATACTCTACCTGCTAGTATCTGTCCAAAGGGAAAAAAGGCACAATAAAAACTCAGAAGATTTTTCTGAGTTCAATGCTTCTTCACAAAGGGAGAATTTATAAGTATTCATCAATATAAATCATAGGACGATAATATAATTAAAGTCATTAAGAATGCACTTTGTAGAGCTCTACTCTAGCATTTCTTGGCTTTTAGACACTTATTAAATAAGAAGACACTTTGAAAGGGATGGAATTTCTGATGCATTTGAAATATTCAAGTTTTAAGGAATCTATTTTAGATAAAATGAGAACCCTTGCTGATCCTGGCCCACTTTTAAAGACACATTCGAATCCTAAGCTTTTGTTATATCTAAAATAGGTTGTTAAGTGATTTTCCTTTATATTTTCTCCTTTTCTGCCTGAAAGGACCCACATCTAAACACCGACATTGGTTTGTAATGGCATTTCTGGAAATACAGAGGACAGTTATAAATATTCTCACACTTTTTACTTACAAAATAGGTCTTGTGTGGCTTTTTCATCTTGTGTTTGTATATGCCAATATTCTAATTGTTCAAATGAGTACAATACACAAATGCCAATCAAATAAACTGAGTTGTGGATGCTAATCAAATGCAGTACTTGACATTCTGAGCTTCACATTTCCTCAGACATCAGTACAAATTTCTGGACATCATGCACTTGTTTCAATTTCACAATGAGAAACAAGAACATGCTGATCACAGGGAAATGGTCATCTTTCTGTTGAACTAAATTTACCTTCTCTTCCATTTCTTTACACCACTAACAATAGGCTTTTTAGTCCAACTGTGATAATACTTCTGCTGTGAACATACACTTTCCTGTAGGAAAGTAAAAACAGGCAATTGACCCTGGGGTGACTTAGAAGAAAATAAACATACACACACATGCAACTTACACAGAAATAGAAAACTTGTAATGATTAGCAAGGTGACTATACATATGTTAGAACACAAGTGTTATGAATGTCTATCAACATTAGATTTTTCTATTCTTGTTAATATCATTGTCACTTAACTAACGAGAAGAATCATCAAGCTTTTCAGAGAAAAAGAAAGGAGACCAGTAACTAAGAGTTAAGCTTTCTGAAGTAGAGTGTTCTTAAAGTAGCACTGTTACAATAGGAAACATAAATCAATACACTTTATTTGCCAATAACTTTCATGAGCAAAAATAATCATTTCACAATGAGAAATTTCCAAGGTCCAATAACACATTAAAAGTATTGTTATTTGTTATAATTGGCATTAAGAGCAATACAACTAACCTTCACCTACTTTTCTCAAGTAAGGTAAGTATGGAAAACATTCCTGTAATTGATTTCCACATATATTTTATAATAAAGCAGCTTATTTGATTAATGAAGTATTAGCCATTCTATGTAAATAAATAGAACTGTCTATGTCATTAGTAATGAAACTTATTTTGACCTTGAATGAAGTCTTACTGTACTCAGTGTTCTCGTTAATTTATAGATATTCTACATATCAGTATCTTTATATATCCCTGGATTTTGATATATTCTTGGATATAGGGAGTTGCGAACAAGAGATTCCACTCTTGGAAAAGTGAAAAAGTATAGTAATGAGAATAAACACAGTTCATAGGAATGCTGAAGAGAAACTCTCTTGGCTAGGCTTCCAAAAATGCCTTTTTGGAATACCACAGTGGTTCAGAGCCCTAAGAGGGTCGACATCATGATCTATGCCAAAAATTTACATGTCCCAAAAATATCCCTTCTCCTCTCATTACTCAAATATAAACCAAAGTATTATAAGAGTGTATCTGACTTTCTAAAACTAAATTAATCTGTAACTCTAGCTACACAGGGACCGAGAATAGTAAATTGTGTATCTGCAGTTTCTATATTCCAGTAAAAAAGGATTGAAATGACTTTTGAGAAAACCAGTTCACTTTCTTTAATTACATTTGAAAACCAAAATATGTATAGGTATGGGCTAAATCAATCAAAATTTAATCCCACTGAAGGCAATTTGGTTTTACCATGGACCACCACAATTTACTATGAAAGCATTGTTTTACATAATTTCCAGCTGAAAGGAATGAATGAATCATGAGAAATCCATCACCATTCATTGAAAAAAAAATAAAAAATCCTAAAATTGTGAATACTTCTCCTATTTATTGATGGAAAGTCAAAATGGTAATTTTCACTTATCAAATGTGAAAATCATGTCCATGAGACAGAGCACTAGTCAATCTGAAATTTATTGTATTTCATACAGGAGCTTAGACAATCATTTCTTGCATATCAACCCAAGCATACTGTGAGAGTTTTAAACAAGAATCTTAATAAAGCTATTATAGTTACGTTTTAAAGAAGTGGATTTGTTTAAATATATATTAAATTTTTATAAAAAAGTAAAACAGCAATCAGTGACAGAAAAACAAATTTTGAACATTTTATTATAATTTTAAATAATATACAGGTTGATGTTGAAGGGTGAAATGCTAGTTCTCATTTTGCTTATCTCTTCTCCAACCAGGGGGAAACTAGGGAAGTTTGAGGATATCTAGAATCCCGAGATGGCACTAATAGGGATATTGTAGAAATTAAATGCTTGGGTTTTACCAAGTTATTCATCTAGAGGATTGTGGCAGGGTGAGAAGTACAATCAGTTGAGTTTGTAGGTGGTTGAATAATCAAAGCCACATTTTTATTTTGATGTCAACCTAGGAGAAAATTGATGTGTGAGAAAGATACTAATCTTGAACATGAGGTATTAAATATTTCAGTTACAATAAAAAGGTTATTTTTACTGAAAGTTTAAAAGATACATTTGCATCTCATCCAGTTTTCAGAATTACACAATGAAATCTACAAATTTAGTACTACATTTTACAGATGAGGAAACTGAGTGTACAGAATGTTACTTGCCAAAGGTAAACAGACAATAACTGATAGGGTCAATATTTGAACTCATGCAATCTGATCAGCCTTTTACTACACTACTGCTAGAAAGTCAAATAAATATGTAGATGATGAGCTATATTAAATGCTATTGGTCAAATACGTATGCATACAGCTGACAGATGAATTAAAACTAAGATTAAAAAATAAAACAGGTATGTGAAACTTCTTTATTCAGTTTCTAGACTGCAACCACGCTGGTTTCCAATGTTGCCTTAGTAATTTTTAAATAATCCATAAAATCTGTACAACACAATGTTCACAACATATCCCTTTGAGAAAAGTTTACCGAATAGCATAAAAATTGTGTGATATAAAATCCAATTTCATTGGAGTCCATACATTTGTTAGACCATGCCCTTAATGACATGCTTAGTACCCCCCTACCCAGGCAGTGGTTCAGTAAATAAGTTACAGTTTCACCCACTGAGATGTTATTTTTACAGTGATAAAGTGTAATTCCATACATGTGATACCTGGTCATTATCTTATGTCCTGAGATTCGTACAGTAATATTGTAATGTTGGCATGGTTGACATTTTACCGATTCCCAAATATTAGTCTGAAAACTACCTCTCACCATAAAAGCTATGAGGTAACTATGCAGGATTTTCCTGGTGATACAGCTGTGGCTCCAAAAGTCTGAGAAAATCCTAACTCAGGCTTTCCCACAATCTGATATGATCTACATTAGACAAGCTGACCACTTGCCACCCTTGAGATGCTCTCCTGCAGAGGAGCTATAGAAGACTGGAGATGCCATATTTACTGAAAATTCTGTCCTTGTCATCTTACATCTTTTGCTGAAATGTCTATCTTATAAACCTAAGGCAGTAAGTAAAATTTCAAAAATCTTTTTCATTTTTAACTCCCCCACATTGGACTATTTATCACAAAGTAGATTTTTTTAAGCATCTAATTTATTGTACAAAAGATTGAGGAAAGGTCCCTGACTGTTTCTCTAGGATTAATTCTAAGCCCAGAAAAGATATCATTTCCAAAGAGACCCCAACCTCTTCCATGGGAAGGTTAATTAGAATTACTAAAGAACACCTCCACACTCTTACCTCTAACTCAAGTAAAGTAACACATGGCTCATGTATTATAAATTCCATCAATGCTTGCTGTGTTAACTGTAGTTACCAACACCAGCTGACTATAATGTAAAGCAATGGTTCTCAAACAAGCAGCACATTAAACTTACTGGAGGTCTTTAAAAATGTGGATGCCCTGAAACCTTCCCTAAAGCTATTCATTCAGTTCATGCGGAAGGGGACCCAGGCATTTGTGTTTTCAAAAGTTCCCCAGGTTTTCCTACTGCATTGCCAGGATTGAGATCACTAAGGTAAATGTTCAGAGATTGCCTTATCATTGCTGGGTCATCGTTCCAGGAACCAGGTGAATATTTTTAGGTTCATTTAATGAATTTCCCAAAGACTAAATTTACCATGGTTCACATTATTTTTTGAACTGTATCATTCCCTACCCAAAGCTTTTCCAAGCATCTGTCATTGATGACTATATCAATAATGCTATCAATTGTCAATGCTGTATATATCCTCCACTTACCCAACCTGCATTAAACTTTTTCTTCTAAAACCTTCTCACCATGTCCTCTGGTGAAAAATATTATCTTCAATAAAGAAGAATATTTTTCCCCATGATACCTTTTCTTTTAGAGTGGATTCCTAAGGTTATAAGTCTCTCTCCTCTCTAATTCTTCCTGTAAGAATTTCAAATTTATTGGTATTTTATTTTTAATTGTTATATTTTATTTTTAATTGTTATATGTTAGATTTAGAAACAAATGTCTTTGCATATTGATTTTTATATTTATAAGCTTCTGTTGCCTGTTTATATTTTCAAGTGAATTTTCTATTTTTTAAACAAATTAAACATTATTATTTTATATTCTGTGTTTGACCATCTCCCCATAACAAAGGTCTTCACTGGTTTGAGTCTACTAGTGCTATTTTTATTTTTCTGACTCTTACTCATAGTGCATTGTTTTCTTGTGTGTTTTGTAAATTTTGACCCTGCACTCTTGTTTTGGAATTCCAACTGCACAAATTATTTGAGGACCAGTTTGAAAGTGCATTCTTTTAGAGAGTGTTGTATTTAATTCTTCAGAACCTAGAGGCATTTTGAACAGTTTCAAGTTAAATTCTCTACTTAAGGAGTTTTTGTTTATATATGTTTTATAATATCAGTCACAGATTTGTGGGGGCAGATTTGTAGTTACTCCTTTGCAGGAATTTCATTTTTATCCATCTAGCATGGACATGGGAAAGAGGGATGGGCAAATTTATTTTTCTTCATTTACTCATACACAAGTGGGTAAATGAAATCACTTTCAGGGGTCTTCTGTCCATGAGAGGCTCCTATATACTTTATCTCCAGCCTATCTCAACATGATTCCACACTTGCAAAATTGAAGCTTATGAACAATAGCATTAAAATCCCCATTTTTACATTATTTTAGATCTCTGTAGTTTTCTTACTTTCCTCTCAGTCTGGTGACATTTTTTAAGTCTTCACTTTTTTAGAGGAGTTTAAGGTTCCCAGCAAAATTGTTCAGAAAGTACAGATATTTTCCATATACCCACTGTCTCCAAACATGGATAGATCCCTGTCAACATCCCCAAACTGGTACATTTATTATAATTGATGAACCTATATTGACATATGATAATCACCCAAAGTCCACAGTTTACATTAAGGTTCACTTTGGGTGTTATATATTCTATGGGTTTGATTAAACATATAATGACATATATCCATCATTATATTAATAGTATTATACAGAGTATTGCCCTAAAAATCCTCTGTTCTCTGCCTATCTATCCCTCCTTCCCCATGAACTCCTGGAAACCGCTGATCTTTTTACTGTCTTCAAAATTTTGCCTCTTCCAGAATATCATATAGTTAGAATGGTA
This sequence comes from Theropithecus gelada, assembly GCF_003255815.1. Taxonomy (NCBI): domain Eukaryota; kingdom Metazoa; phylum Chordata; class Mammalia; order Primates; family Cercopithecidae; genus Theropithecus; species Theropithecus gelada. The sequence goes on along the minus strand of NC_037679.1, from coordinate 32,123,541 downwards.
AAGTATGTTGCCTTTAGAGATTGACTTCTTTCACTTAATCATATGCATGTAAGATTCCTCTGTGTGTTTTCATGCTTGATAGCTCATTTCTTTTAGTACTGAATAACGTTCCATGGTCTGGACATACCACAATTTATTTTTCCACTCACCTGCTGAAAGACATTTTGGTTGCTACTGAGTTTTGGTAATTATGAATGAAGTTGCTATAAATATCATATTAACCTTGTTTTTTTAAGTTGTTTTCAGGGATAGAGATAGATTGACATAAATAATGCTATACTACCAGAAATGAAAACTTACAAAATTATTCATAGTTTGCTTTTCTGAGTATGTATATCCTGAGAAAAAAATAGTGGACACATTAGAGCCAGTGAAGACCTGTCATATGGAAAACAAAATATTTATTTTGTAATCTTAAAAAACAGAATTAGAATTCACAAGTTAAAAAAAAAAATCCTTGAGGTTCATGTACACAATGCTCATGATATTCTGTTTTCTATGAGATGGACAGCTATAAGTAATAGAGTTTAATGTCAATTCAATACTAAGACAAACATTCAAAAAATTGGTTTAAAAATGGAGGTAGTAAAACTACCTTCCACTGAGAATGTTTTAGAAAAGCTAAATAATTTCTTTGTAATTTAATATAGAACAACATATTATTTGGTGTTTGACTAGATTATAAATTATTTTTCACTCTAGTATGCAAAATGCATAAATCAATGATTTTTAAGTCATGTTAATTTAATAAAAAGTAATTTTAAAAATGACCACTTCTCTTCAGGTTCACATGATTGAAATGTTTTCCAAGTTAATTTCATCATTACAATCTGTAAATCAGGCATTTTTTCAGTTAAATGATTGTTAAGTAGAGTGATGTTTTCTAAATCTATCTTGATTCTGTTCAATGTGAAATTACTCTAGCAGACAAAAAAAATTGAACTTTATTTTTGTTATATATTTTCAAGTTCTCATGTGTTTCAACAATTATTAAGTTAAAGATTTCCATGTTTCCTTTTTTGTTTTGTTTTCTTTTGTTTTTTACTTCTAACTTGTGTATCAGAAAGGGTATCATCAGTAATTTAAAATAAAAGTACTTCAGTTCTATCACATTAATACTGAATATTTAGAGTTTGCTTATGTGGAGAAATTAGTATTCAGGTTTAACAACAGTATTGTAACCAATTGAACCCAAAATTATATCAAATTCTAAGTATAAATAAAGGCAGAGCATCAAAAACTAGCCCAAATTTACATGTGTATCTCTTAATAACCTTGCATAATTCATATTGTATCTATGAAATTGTCATTTTCTATAGAAGTTGCATAGCATTTGTTTCTTATAGACTTTTCATTTGTTTGCTTGTCTTTATGTTGTTATGTTTCAGGAAATCCCATTTCATGTTTCTTGCCACAATGTGTTCCTAGAAAACAAGTCATAAAATAATAGTATTATAATTGCACGTTGTGTTCCTGACCAAAAATTCAGCCTTGAATAAATCTTAGCCTGAAAAAAAATGGCATAAAGGTAAAAACATAAAAAATACAAATCTGTAATTATTTAAATAATAAAAAAGCTCTGATAATGTAAAATAAACATAAATGTCATGTGCTTATTGATTATGGGGGGAAATCCTATAGCAATGTTTAGATAGAACTATTCTAAAAATTTTACCTAAAACTAGAACTTAGCTAGAAGAGGCATCAAGCATTTACCTAGGAGTAATTTTTCTTTATGTTCTTAAAATGTAGGATATGTAGGAGATAATGATCCTGGTATCTTTAAAAAGGTTTATAAGGGTCTCTGAACCATAGTCGTTTTTTTCCCCCAAAATAAACTTCTCAGTGGCAGAAACTTTAAAAAAAAAAAAAAAAATCATTACTCTGACCTTGGAAGTAGAATTTAAGCAGTATATTTACTGCTTCTGGTTTTGTTTTACCCACTGAAAAGCATTTAAAATATGAGATGCTACCTTTTACCCATCTCCAGCAAGAAGGAAGCAGTTTTATTCATCATCTTCAAGATTTATTCTATGTACTGAGTTTTCACAACACTCCCTGATTCAAATGCTTAAATACTTATTTCCCTTTCTAGCATTTAACCTTTCCACCCGAAGGTAGTTCCATATGTCTTTGAATAAACCAAGAAGAAAGAGGAGGTTGAAATGACTTTTTATTTTTTTAAGTAATGTCCTACTGGGGATGAATTGATGACTTCATTATAGTGAAACCTAAAGGGATAAAGACTATATCCCAATAGCAGTTAATATCTACTGAAAACTGTTAGGCATCAGATACTGTGATAGGTACCGTAGGCATTTTATTTCCCATCCCCATGCCAACAGCTGCAAAATGTTTTTTATTATTTTTCTTTTAAGGATAAAGAAATCAGGGTACAGAGAATTTACATAATTTTTTCAAGATCACACACATAATGAATGAAAAACTGGACTTTGAACTGAGTCAGCCTGTCTTCTAAAATCTGCACTCTTTCCCCTCCCACACTGACTTTCTAGGAACCTAGAGAGTATTAGGGAAAGTTATTTGGGGTTTAATTCCCAGAAAAGCATATTTGATGGGTAATTTATTTTCACGCAATTTCACAAACATCTAATAAATGGGTATTTTGTGAACACTGTATTATGCTGATTGCATGCAGTATTCAAAAACTCTTTAAAATGACATTGCATGTTCAATATGCTTATAGTACAGAAACTAAATAAAAGAGTCCAATCTATCTGTGCCAATTCCATCCTAGTTTTGATGTATTTGTCAATTGTATACATCCTGATTCTGTTTTCAGAATCAGATAAAACCAATAAACATGAAGATTGTTAACCTTTTTCTTCCTGTAACATAGCAAACAACCTTGCTAAGGTGATTTCCACAGTCTGTTTTCCCATGAAGAAATTTTCAAAGAATCATTAAATAGATGAGTTTAGCTTCAGCTGCATTTTTAAAAACGTGATTTGATTTATTTTGCAACAAAACCACACAATGTGGAGGGAGTGGACTGTTGTTATATGATGCCAACCCTTCATTCACCAACCTACATGGCTTTCACAATTTTTACTAAGAATGTCTCTTGATGGGCATAATATTGAGTCACGGACACCACTGAGATTTCCCCCACTGAACTATAGCTACTAGATAAACTACCAAAGTGAACCAGTCTCAGTCCAGAGATTTTAGACATTAGCATTGTGTCCTTGGATACTTTTAAATACATTCTGGACGTTCCAACCAGCATTCTTACTCAAGTGTCTAACCAAAAAGCAAATCCAAAAGTGAAATAAACTTAATATATTTGTGGAGCTCTTTACCCCTAACTGAAGCAAATATGAAACTCTTTATTGAGCCATTAACTGAATTAGGTTTTGTGCTAGGTTCTTTTTATATATGTTTGGTGTTTCTTTCATAATTCAGCCAACTAGGTTAAGCAAGAAAGAATATCTAAGTATGTCTCAACCAACAGGTACAAAAACAACATAAATTTTTTTTTTCTGAACCAAACTTAAGACAACTGGTAAATAATTGAATTCAAACTTGCGAGATACAGGTGTGAGGAGAACTATTACATTGGCTTCACCTATGGCATTGCAGTAACTTGAAGATACTCTCGTGATACTAAACATCAATAATGAATTTCAGCAACTCATCCCTCAGGCACAATTATGTCTGACTCTCTCTTGATATTTTCCTAAAATGCTTTTCATTTGATTTTTTTTCACAATTCAGAGAACCAAAATGAATTATCTGTCTTCTCTCTCTTCTTCTCTCTTCTTTCTGTTCCTCTCTCTCTCTCTCTCTCACATACACATATACACACACACACACTCACATATGCACCTGCGCATGATAGCTCCAATCCCATTGTTTAAGAAAAAAAAAAAAACTTAATGTTACTGTGAGTTTTACTAGGTATACATTTCTCACTGTCACTTTCAAGTTCTATAATATAGCTGTCTTGGTCTATTTTGTGTTGCTATAACAGAATATTTAAGACTAGGTAACTTATAAATAAAAGAAGTTTATTTGATTCATGATTCTGGTGGCTGGAAAGTCAAAGACTGGGCAGCGCCAACTGATTAGGGCCTCATGCTGCTTCCATTCATGGCAAATATAGTAGTCGGGGGCAGTGGGTGCAAAAAGATCATGCTGTAAGAGAGGTAGTAAGAAAGAGAAACCAAAGAAGCCAGACTCTTTTTAACAACTCTCTTGCTCTTACAGAAACAAATCCATTTCCACACAACAGTGGGAACTCACTCACGCCTGAGGAAGGGCTTTATTCTATTCATAAGAGATCCTGACCTGTGGCCTAAACACGTCATACTAGGCCCCACCCCCCAATACTGCCACAGTGGGGATCAAATTTTAACAAGAGTTTTGTTGAGGGAAACCATATCTAAACCATAGAAATGTTCTTAATCTACCTTTACAACATTGCAACATAAATTTCTCCTCTAGAAATCCTGTTGACACTAAATTGAAATAATTTACTATGGTTAAAAGTAACCAATAACCTTCTATTCCTGTGGCTTGGTTAATACTATTCCTATATTGGGAAATGCAGTTGTTAAGGCTTTGTTAAGCCAAATGTGGTCCATAGACTAACGGCTTTGGCATTACCTGAAGGCAGATTGGAAACTCATCTCATGACCACTCCAGATCGATTGTATCAAAATATTCATGTTAATAATATTTGAGGTATGGCATATATACATTAAGGTATGAGTCATTTCAAATAATACTTTTTTTCTATGACATCTGACTGATGTGATAGTTTCCTCTTTTGTTCCTCATATTCAGAACTTAAGTCATCATTTTTTCAGTCTGTAAGTATTTATTAAGTTGCTACTATGTTTCAGGCAAAACTGAGGAGGGCTAGTGTTTAGACTGACACTGGTTAACTTTTGAGAGCTCATCTGGTGGCTGTAGCTCAACAAGGAAATTCCAGTGGTGTCTGGGACTCAATATGTGTATTTCCATCAGGAAATATTCTCAGTAGAATTTTACTAAGCCATGTAGGTTGCTAAATAAAGGGAACTTGGGGAGTTGGCCTAATATAACAACAGTCCACACATTTCACTTTGTGTTATTTGCAAATCAAATTTTTAAAAAGGAAAAGCTCTCATTTATAGAGGAGGAGTTGTAAAAATGCAAATAGTTTGAACTATCTGAAGGGTGAATTATAGATGGGAAAACAGTAGAAAATGGAACATATAATCAGAGGCCTAATTATTCAACTGAAAAAAAAAAAGACTATATATAATATATCCAAAAGGGTTAAATGCAACGCAATAATTGCCATTTTTTGGTAGATTATTTTCTTCAGAGATTCAAAAAGGAATTGCACAGTGAAAGTAAAGTTAATATTAAGAAGACTAGATAAGAGGTTGTTATAAAAATTCAAATAGAGAAGATTAGAAATTTGAACTAGAGAGTAATGGTAGACATCTATTCATTCGTTCAACAGGTATTTATCGAGATTCTTTGAAATACAGTGAATTGCAACCAAGACAATCTAGATAGTAAAGTTTGTCTCACAACTATTTCACTTAAACTTACAAGTTTACTAGCTACATGACAGGCCTTCTACATTTTTATAGGAAATAATTCTATCAAATTATTTGCCATGCATCGATCACCATATCTTCCAGACCCTTGTAATTGTTTGTCACCCACTGCCAGAATTCAAAGCCAATGTCACATATGGCACATGTTTTATTAAAGCAACTCTCAGTTTTGGTGCCTATTTTTCTACAGAGGCCCTCCATTCAGCTTATCAAGGTTCCCAATTCTGGGATTGCTCAGATTCCTCTCTGTTCCACAAGCGCAATTGCTGAGAGTCTTAGCCTGCCTTTGCAAGAGCTCTTCCAAGCAATGACAGGATAATAGTTTCTGAGTAATTCTCCCTTTATTCCATAAAGCATCCAGCATTATAAGTAGAAGACACTCAATAAATTTTTGTTGAAGCAAGCCAATACACTCATTATTGCATATTTCATTATTATACTCTTAGCTCCAAACAGGACAGATTGTCATTAGTGTTTGATGCAGCCTCATATTACAGTATGGTTAGTTGATTGTGCTTCATCAAGATATAGCTGAAATTAAGCATGTTTTATTCTGGAAAGTCACTGTCTTGTTTTCACATCAGGATGTCATTTTAGGGGTGAAAGCTATTTTTAGAAGTTCTTTTCCGTCGGTCCCTTAATTCAATCTTTCATGATATACATTAACTGAGAAAAAAATAAAAGACCACAATGAGCCAAAATAACTGATGGAAAAATAGTTTCAAGAAGCCCCCCTTCTCCTGAAGCTATTGCAAATGAGCCATTATGGGCAAGTTCTTAAGGAGTAGCTCTCAGGTAATAATGATTTTTTAGGTGAATTTCTGGTCTTACACATGAGAATGTAAGTAAATGTAATTGCTCTTCATCAGCGTATCAGATAGCTAGTTTTATACAGGAAATGAATTATGTTAAGAATGTTCCAAATGTAAGATATTGTTAGTAACTTTTGTTCCCCTCAAATCACCATGATTTGAGAACCATGATGGCTGTGGTTACATTAGTGTCACACTGGCAGCCATTTTCATTCTTTCTCTTGTAAGAATGTATCACATTATTATCACAATCAACTAACATTATCGTAATCAACCACATCATCATCTGTGCACACATGGTCACATGAAGATGAGTGACAGGTGTAAGTGCAGATTCTATGGAGAATGAGATAATTTTTCTCTAATAATTATTCTAATTCACAGGGCCTTTTATAAACTCCTAGGTTTGTGAACCACAGCTTTGTGTTCAGCAAACTGTGGGAGAAAATGCTTATTAAATAGATCATGGGTAATTTTCCACTGGGCATCTGAGTCACCTACCTAGATGTCATAAACATTAGACTGTGGAAAGCAGTTTCATGTGTTAGAAGTAAGATGTGACACTTTACATTCTAATCAGAATGAAGAAGCTCAAAGTTCCAAGTGGACATTTTACAATATAGGTAGAAAAGTCCTGTTCGAAGTATCCTTGTTTCTTAACAGTTTACTGTGCAGAGAACAGTGAGCTCTCTTTAAAAAGTCAACTTTTTAAGGATTTTTTAAATCAACTTTTTCATAGTGTTCTTTTTCCTCTTATGTTCTTATGATTATTTCATAAGCAGAAATAAATTAGTTCAATTGCTATTTTGATTTTGACTAGTTTCAAATGAATATGTAAATTACCATTTTTATTATTTTTTCATACTTGAATGTATCAAATACCTTAATATTTGGTTTTCTTAATACCTTTATTAAAGTTAATAACAGTTTTCTTAATACCTTTATTATAGAAAATTAAATTTCAGTCATGGTGTCTGAACCATCAGAATATATTTTCATAGATAAAGTACCAGTCCTTCTACATTAGTTGTCTATTGCTATATAATAAAACACCTCAAATTTCAGTGGCTTATAATAACTATTTATATGGCTTATGAATCAGCAGGTTAACTTGACAGCACTACTAATCTTAGCTTGGCTCACTCATGCATCTACAGTCAGCTCATGAGTCAACTTGGAATTGGCTGGTCTAGCAAGGTCTAGGCCAAGGCAATACAGCTCTACTTCATATAGCCTCTTACTCTCTAGCATGCCAATGCAGCTTATTCACATTGCACTGGGTAGTGTTCCAAGATAGTGAGCAGAAATGTTCAAGGCTCTTGAGGACTAGACTTGGAAATGGCATGTAACATCTTTTGCATTTTGCTGGCCAAACCAAGTTCCAAGACCAGTCCAGATATAAAAAGAGGGGAAAGAGACTCCACTTCTTGAGGAGAGAAGCAACAAGGTCAGCAAAAAGGCATATATAGGAAGAAATGACTGTGGCCTTTTCTGCAATCAACCACACCTCTATTAGTGACAACTTTGACATTTTGAATGTAAGCAAAATGAGCCTTGTGTATTTACAACTATGTTGCCAACATGTGGTAGTTGTAGATTGATCCTGTTTAGCAATTAGGTAACCCACTGTGAAGTTGAAGACTGACAAGATTACAGATATAATATGGGAGATTGCCCTTTTTGTGGAATGGGTTGAAAATTCCATGATTTATACGAAAATCCTTTCTGTACTAATAAACATGACAGGAAAGACACAGTAACAGAGAAAAATTTGAGCAGTGTCCTTCAAGTTCAGGCCTATTTTGATGGAGTTCATGTGATATAGTACCCTATGGATTATTATTTTTTTAAGTCAGTGGGGTCTCAGTACATAGACAGTACTTGAAGGAGATGAAAGCGAGGCAGAATGTTCTGTTCTTTAATGTAGGAAAAATTGTAATGTGCACACCTTCCATTTCAATAGAAAAACCCCATGCAAATGTAGTACTCCAAGCAGAACTAAGAGTCACTATAATACTGCCTAGTAATATTGCTTCTAAAAAGCTATCATAATGCATAGCTGGATTTCAGCAGTCTTGTTGCTCATGAATGTTCAAATTGCTGTGAAAACATATTTAGAATAATTATCTGTTTTAAGCTACAACAAAGATATTTTCTTTTTTTCCTAGTTAACTATGGAAATATGTACAAGTGGAAATATCACAATTTAGAAAGTGGAATAAAAACATCACCTGTGTTTTGAAAGTGAATAGTAGACTATGAAGTGAAACAGCAATTATAGATGACTATACATTAAAGGTATACACATTTTTTGGACCCAATCAAAAGTGGTATATTCCTTCAATCCTTTGGGAGAACAACTATTTGCATTGGTAGATAACTAGCGACCCCATATGAGGAATGCTGTGAACTAAGGTCAATAATTAAAAAAAAAAAAAAAAAAAAAATTCACGTGTATATCACTTTGCAAAGTGTGTTCATATAATTTGTATCATGTTATTCTCATCAACCTGTAAGGAATACAGAGCATTATAATTGCTTCATTTTACATGAAAACACTGAAGCTCAGAGAGATAGATGACTTGTCAAATGTCATACTGTTCATATATAGAAGACCATGGGAAATATGTGGGTTTTCTTATTACACATCTAGGACTTTTCTCCATACATTATAACTTTTTCATCACATAACTCCAAACACCAAGAGAAATGGAGATGTATCTGTGGTCCTTATTTAAATGAAGCCAGATTCCAAGTGTAGCAAACTGCAAGATGGTTTTTGAAGTCTAAAGGACCTCCTAGGGGAAACTCATGCTGGGAGATAGAGGCAGGAATGCTACATTTTATTCAACAAGATAATTTTACTTATTAAAGACCAAAAATAATTTTGAATGTGGTGTCCATCACTTAAAGCCATCTTAAGGTTAGCCTTGTGTATGTATGGATTCATGCCTGGTCCTTGGGAGAGAATGAGAGGGCTGTGATTAAGAAAATTTAAAAGAACATTTTTTTTTGAGACAGAGTTTTACTCTTGTTGCCCAGGCTAGAGTGCAATGCCATTATCTTGGCTCACTACACCCTCTGCCTCCAAAGTTCAAGTGATTCTCCTGCCTCAGCCCCCGAGTAGCTGGGATCACAGGTGTCCGCCCCCAAGCCCAGCTAATTTTTGTATTTTTAGTAGAGATGGGGTTTTGCCATGTTGGCCAGTCTGGTCTTGAACTCCTGATGTCAGGTGATACACCTGCCTCGGCCTCCCAAAGTGCTGGGATTACAGGTGTGAGATACAATATTTCAATACACTCTGTAAATTTTGCACAGTAACAACATTGCTGTAAGACCCCTTTTTCTGAAAGCAAACTAAAGGAGGGACAGGTATTCTTCCTCTCCCCACAGTACCAAACATCAACAGCTTTATACCAGTGTTGATTCTCACTTAATGAATGTATTAGTTCATTCTCACACTACTATAAAGAACTACCTGCGGATGGGTAATTTATAAAGGAAAGAAGTTTAATGGACTCATAGTTCTGCAGACTCTACAGGAGGCATGGCAAGGGAGGCCTCAGGAAACTTACAATTCATGGCAGAAGGTGAAGGGGAAGCCAACATATCTTACATGGCAGGAGCAGGAGGAAGAAGGTGAAGAGGGAAGTGCTACACACCTTTAACAAGCATACCTTATGAGAACTCACTCATTATCATGAGAACAGCAAGGGGAATATCTGCCCCCATGATCCAATCACCTGCCACCACATCCCTCCCCCAACATTAGTGATACAATTCAACATGACACAGACCCAAACCATACAGTGAGTGACTGCAGTGACTGTGACCTCTGTATTGGTGACTGGTAGGAGACTGATTTCTGGCTGTGTGGTGGCGATGACTAGTGGAATATCACGGTATGAGCAAAGCAAAAGACTGAGAAAGTGTCTTCATGAGCACAATGTGACCAAAATTTATACTTTGTCTGAGATATTTGTAATGAATATAACTATTTCTACTTCCTAAAATGAAACACAACTTGGCTCTTTGGTTGCTTTCACTATATAAGTTACTTTACCATATTCAAAGATACTCAGTATAGTCAAATGGTTTTCCAGAAAAATTCAAGTCCCTCTCCACTCCATAGTTTAGAAACTGTGAAGGAAAACAGTATTGCAAGGCTTTTCAACCATGTACATTCACCCCTTGCTACCATCTTTCCCCTTAGGATTTTGTGCATTTCAAAATCAGGGGAGAGAGATGGAATTCATCGATGGCCTCCTGGCAAGGAACTTTCTTTCCCTTGGCCCATGAACTTCTCTGACTCTCTGTACTTTATTGTCTGGTATATAACTTGGCTCACCTGATGTTCTGTACATATGCTGCCACTTGTTTTCATAACCTTGGATCTTTCCATTCTGTGTAGTTGGAGCTACCTTTACTCTATGACCTGCTAGCATAAACTCAAAATTTGTTATTGATTGTTTTTTTTTTTTTTTTTTTTTTTTTTGACACAAAGTCTCACTCTGTCACCCAGGCTGGAGTGCAATGGCACAATCATAGCTCACTGCAACGCCCTCCAGGGTTCTAGTGATTCTGCTACCTCAGTCTCCTGAGTACCCGAGTTTGTGCCATTCTCCTGGCTCAGGCTCCCGAGTAGCTGGGACTACAGGCACCCACCACCATGTCCGGCTAAGTTTTTGTATTTTTAGTAGAGACGGAATTTCGCCATGTTAGCCAGGCTGGTCTTGAACTCCTGACCTCAGGTGATCCGTCCGCCTCGGCCTCCCAAAGTGCTAGGATTACAGGCATGAGCCACCGTGCCTAGCCTGACTAGACTTCTTATACTTCCTAAATATCAAGACAACACAGGTGTTTGTACTGTCTTCGCTGCACCAGAATAAGGAGTTTAAGACACTATGTGAGTTTGCCTAGAGGCACCTACGTAGATGCACCCACAGAAGTTGGTCCCATATTGCTTCCAAGCCACAGGAGACACGGAGCCATGACAAATACAACATTTCTCTGGAAGGTTCGTAGTCTCCCAAGGACACAACCACAGAAATGAGGCACTAAACATAACCTGAGTGTTTCCACATTTTATATTAACTTCATAAGCCTTAAAAACTCAGGTTTTGCCAAAGCGATGACATCTTTTTCTAGATATTTTCTTCCTCTCCCCTTGAAGCCCTAAATGCTTCTGCTTAAACAGATGAAATATATAAAGTCGCTGGGAAATCTTAGTATATTATTTGAAATAAAACTGAATTGATTTATTCTTTTAAAAATAGATTATTCACATCATTATCAAATATAATTTATTCCTGAAGACTCATTTGGAGAGGTTGCCATAATTGTTCATTAAAAAGTTGGATAACTGAGCCAATAAAACTTGAGTCATTATTGCAAATGTGATGTCAGCTGTGCCTACAAGCAGACGAAGTCTAAGAAACTAGCTTGTAAAACTTTGCTGCATTGGGATGGATACATGACCCAAAAAGCTTATTTAGTCCAGTGATTTTCAGACTGCACCCCACAGTGAGATACAAGTCTGTTTCTAGGAAACCCACTTGACAATAGGAGCATTTGCATTGCTTTACATAATAGCATTTCAATTAAAATTTAATTCAAAGGAAATATTAATTCTTACAAAATATATAGATAGATGATACAATGACAAAGAGATAAAGAAGTAGATAGATAAACGAAAATATCTGTTTTAACCCATAAATTTCCTGACACACAAATTGATACTAGTTTATGGCAATATGCTGCTCATGGCCGAAAAGGAGGACTAACTTGATTTTCTTTTGTGGAACAATTACTGTTCTAAGCACAGCGCATGTTACTTTTACTTTTATTTATCACAGGAATCATTTGCAATGGTATTATGATCCCCATTTTAAAATGGAAACAGGCTCAGCAAGGTTAAGACACTAACTCAGAGTCAGAGAGCTTGAAAGATAGAAGTGCTTCCCAAATCAACTCTTGTATGTCTGAACTAAAAGTCCATACTTTCCCTCTGCACCTATTATCACCATGTTGCTTATAACATGGTACAGTGTTGTGTAGTACGGACACATTCACATTAGGTATAACATGTAGAAATATATGTAGATTCCACTTACTGCTACAATATCTGTGGTTCAAGAAAAGGGAATCTGTAATTTAAACTGGAAAATAAAAATCACCAAATCTTTTGTACTATAAAATTGTAATATGTATAGCTCTACTTTAAAAGTCTTAGTCTAATTCTTTAGTATTGACTAAAATTCTGTTAATTATAGCTGTTTTATGAAAAGATATAATCTTATACCTACTCTGCAAATATTCCACAACATGCATATTGGGGAAATAAAATGAATGTTGAAATAAACGTTGAAATGGAATGGTGAAAATTAACATTCATTATTTTATTCCCCAGACATGCAGAATTTGAGACAATGTATTGCCTAGTATTACAATACAACATGTAACTTTTTAAAAACAAAGATCTGATATGTATTTTCTTATTTTCTCATATCATTCAACGTTTTTGTATATTCAATATTCTTATATTATTCAGTATTCTTATATTAGTATATTATTCAAGGAGTAAATTATTTTTATAAATTTATTCTCTAAAATAATGCTACATTAATGTAAGTCAATGACATTTATTTCATTATATGATCCATTTCATTTCAGAAGACATTGTGGCTGAAGACTTAGCCAAAATTTGTTAGGAATAGAAGGAACATTAATGAAATAGAAAATCAAATAAAAAACTGACTATGTACTATCAACAATGAATCATAAAGAGACATCCAAGATGAAAACAGTAAATAAATCAGTCATGAGAGGGGCAGCTGCACTGTAATTAAGAATTGAAAGCACAGGATTTGACAGCAAGTCTAAGTCCCAGATGTACCCTTTACCGACAAGCTTATCAAGTAATTTAATTTCCGGAATTCTTCATTTTCATATCTTTAAAACAAGGATAATAATGTTTATTTCCTATAGCTATTATCAGTATTAAAGAAAATTGCATATAAAAACATGTTTAAGATATATAGTTGACCTTAAGCAATGCAGAAGTTAGGGATGCTGAATTCCCATGCAGAAGGAGAAGCAGGACAGGAGTCACATTTGATGTAATTTTCATTACAAAAAATACACACAAAAGTGGACCCATGCAATTCAAACCCATATTGTTTAAGGGTCAACTGAAGAATGTGTTTTAATCCCTTTTCTAATGCTTATAATAATACCTAAAACTGGGTAATTTATAAAGAAAAAAAGTATTTCTTACAGCTACGAAGACTAAGAAGATCAAAGTTGAAGGAGCACCTCTGGTGAGAGCCTTCATTCTTTTGGGGACTCTGAAGTTTCTCAGGCACTGGGTATCACACGGCAAGGGTGCTGAGCATGCTAATATGCTATGCTCAGGTCTCCCTCTTCTTTTAAAGTCACCAGTTCCTCTCCTATGGTAACCCATCTATCCATTAACCCTTTAAACCATTAATCCATTAATGGATTATTTCATTCATGAGTGCAGAGCCCTCATGATCCAGTCACCTGTTAAAGTTCCCACCTATCAATAGTACCATATTGGGAATTATGTCTGAAAATGAGTTTTGGAGGAGACATTCAAACTATGCAGAATACTATATTCAAAGTTATAATTGTTAAAAGTCATTTTTCTATTTCAGATTAAACTGGTTTAACCAGATTGCATAGCTGCCAGACCAAATACTCACAGTCATTGTAATGAGAGGCATTGTAATGTATTAGCTAGACTATGTCTGTGCCAAAAAAGAAGAGAAGTAAGGAGGAGTCAGTCGGGATGAGCACTCCAATTATACACCTTTCCTTAAACACAGGCCCAGAGATTTTCCAGGAACTACTCCTTGTTTTCCAGTCAGCACACTTGAAACTCTCCAAATATATATGTCATCTTTTATATGTTTTATAATGGAATTGCCTCCTACTAATGGAATTTGCTAATCCATTATAAATCCCTTTCTTAGGAATTGTTTTTGTTCTAGACATTGTTTTAGGTGATAAGGTTGGACGTTGAAAAAAACTAGAAATTTTTCATGGAAATTATGCTCAATACATAACAAGCAGTAAACAAACAAATAAAGAAACAAGCAGATATCAATGAAAATAAGACAAGGTGACATGATAGCAATTACGGCTGGCAGTTTAGCAGTAGTTAGGAGCTAGTGTTTAGAAATCTGCCTCGAAGACAGCCCCAATTTCCATGTGGTAAGCTGACCATATTGGGGAATTGATTTCCGTGCTCTGATTCTCAGTTTCTCTACATATAAATTAGAAACAAGAATGTTAACTATTTCAAAGGGCTATTGAGACTATTAAATGCAATGTTATATACAACATATTTAGAACAGAGCTTGAAACATACTTTAGATTAAGTAGTCAGTGCAGACTTATCCAACAAAGTAATACTTAGGGTAAGACTTGAATAAGAAACAGTACATGGCTTTAAAAAGGTTTGAGTAGAACATCTAGGGCAGAAGAAATAGCTCGTAAAAAGGCTCTTATCTAGAAACCAAGTTTGAGTTTTTAGGAAAAAAAAGGAAGGTCATTTGTATCTGAAGCATGGTGATCAAGTGTTTGAGTGGGAGGGTGCTACACCTTGTGAGCTCTTGATGGAGCTTGGATTCATTCTGGGTTTCATGAGTTGTTTTCAGAAGAATTTAACTGAAAAGTGAAAGATGTGTTGGGCATAAGAGGATGCTGTAGTACTTAGTTGTCATGATAATGGCTTGCAGCAGAATCATAGCTGTGTGATGGAGGAAATTAGGTAGATTCCTGAGCAGAAGGAAAAGGTGCCAAAATGGAGAAGAAGGAGTTGTGAGAGAAGAAAGAAGAAAAACACTGTAAAACATGGTGTCCCCATACACATAAGAAGAATATATTTCAAGAAGGAGAAAAAATTCAACTCTGTCAAATGTTGCTGAGATATTGAGTAAAATGAAGACAGCGAAGTGACAGTTCATTACTTGATGATGGTCACTGAAAACCTTGAGCAAAATAGTTTTAGAGAAATTCTGTAGATAAAAGACTGGGTAGGGCAAGGAGACAGAATGGTAGACTATGATGTGAAACAGCAATTATAGACAACTATTCTGAGAAGTTATACTCTGAAAAATGGACTAAGTGGAGAAGATTGTAGGATCAAAGAGATTTTGGCACTTTGTTTTGTTTTGGTTTGGTTTTGGTTGTGCTGATTATTATTGTTTTTGATATGGAAAATATTATTAGAGCATCAGCCTTTATTTTCTAAAATTATTTGTAATTTTTGGTCAGTAAAGACACATACAAACACATTTCACCTATCCACACACTTCTAACTGTCTATTTTCCAGGTTGTTAATGAGTTTGAGCCTTTTAAATACTTAAATGTTTTCTATAATTTCCAGAAGTTGAGGCCAGGAAGAGGAAGCAAGCATGTGTGTTCACTATTTCACTGTCTTGACTTACTCTTGTATTTGTAATTATCAAAATATCAGAATTAAGATGTCAGTGGTGCCTGGAGCTCACCTCACTTCAATGTGTTTAATTAGAGAAAATAAAGGCCAAATCAAAAGGTTATAAAAGTGACATTATGCCTGTCACTTTCCTTTGTGTCTATTTCAACTATTTCGTTATTTCAATGTTGTTTTCAGTGTTGATCTCTATTAAATGATCACGTATATGTCCAAATATGCATATACTCAAATAATTCAGTAATGTGGATCATACTGAGGTTGAATTAAACACATTCCCTCAATATATCTACCCTCCAGTTTCCCAGTGCTCAGGAGCTTACAGCTCCATTGTACACTCGCACCTGATATGGCATTTCAATAGTGCATAGCACTTCTAAAGTGTCACACTGAGAAAATAACATCATCTAAGAAATGTTATTTTTAAAAATGTTTTATTTTCGTGAGGAAATAATCATAAAAATCCAAACTGAGATTCATACAGCAGAACAACTGCTTTGGTCTCTATAAAAATGTCAATGTTATACAGACAAATAGAAGGCTGATCTGTTCTGGACTGAAAGAGATAAGATAGAGGTGACAATGAAACAACGTATAACTGCTTTTTGATCTTGAGTTTAAAAAATGCTTAAAAAGGACAGCATTCAGATAATTAGGGATATGTGAATATCACATAATTTGAACTATGTAATAGATAACAATATTATATCAATATTACATTCCCCTAGTGTTATAATTATTATTGTGGTTATTAAAAGAATGCTTGTGTTTTTAGGAGCCAGATTCAGAACTATTTATATGACTTACTTTGTTTTTCTGCAATGCTTCAGAAGAGACTAACGGGTTGACAGAGAGAGAAGAATAAAATAAACAAAAGGAGCAAAATCTTACATTTGGTACGTCTAGGTAAGATAAGTTTTTATATTATAATTTTTCAATTTTTTGAGATTTATACATTTTTCTAAGACTCTAAATAAAAATATAAATGACATAGACATAAATAATCCATTCTTATGTTACTATCCATATTTAGAAATCTAATCTGGACACAAATGTATATAGTATTCACTGTGTGAAAACTAAACTAAACTATAGTTTAGTTTTGCTAACAAGATTCCAAAATCTGTGTGGGCAGGAAATAAGTTATATCCCTCTTTATCAATGCACTAAGCTCTAGAAAAAAAAAATAATTGCAGAAAACAGAAACTCGATAAATGTTTATTAACACAAAACCCATAAAAATGCTAAAAGCATTGACGAAGCTGCTAAACAAAAGCACTTAAAACTTTCTGATGGAATAAATATGGTCTATACAAGTTTTTTGCAATTTTGGAAACTATATCTTAAGCCAGATATATCATAAAGGATCCAGCCCAGATATCAAATCATCATCACAGCCTTAGAAATAACATGAATGATGAGCAATTTTATACCAGTCATAACCAGGCTGCTGTTGAACATTGTTCAACAAACAAGTATAAAGAAATCTTTGACTTACAAATAATATCATAGAAAATATATCAATACAAACCATCAAAATCCAAATACTTTCAAAGTTAAATTCATCATTTTAGCTGCATAAAAATGAACTATTTCATTTTCAGAGGATACAAGAATCCACAAAAATATGTAATGTCAAGCCTTTTTGTTGTCAGTAAATAAACTCCTGAGGATTTTAAAGGGCTTGAAAGATTAGGTATCATCAATTTGTAACTTTTCCTTTTTGTTGCTTTGAAAGAACTATTTATACAAGTCCATTTTGTACACTTTATAAAGAACCCTCTCTAGTCTCTCTCAAAGAACCCTTCATTGTGTGAGAAGGTTGGAAAAGGTTAGAACCAATCAGCAGAATTGACTTCAATACCTATCATCTCTGTCTTCTTCCACTTTTAAGACTCTAAAAAATAATCAAGATAAAAATCGTATTCTTGTGCTTTCAATAGGCAAATTTTCTGTGATTCTCCTCTTAATGTTACAACATGTAAAGTATGTGAAATTAATCAGAGCGTTCCATTCATTCATGGTAAGAAAATAAAGGTATAAAATATACAGTGACAATTTGTGTGGAACCATGAATTTTTATTTTGCCAAGTTTCATAGAATTCCTCATCATTCTTTGTAGAGTGTCTCATCTCCCCTCAATACCACCCTCTCCCAGCATGACCCCCAACTATCATTACAATCAGTAAATGAATATTGGATAAAAAATAAGTCAGGTTCCTCAGCACCAAAGGAAAATTGGAAAATATACTCTTTCTCAAAATGAAAATGTATCTTTACATCTTATGAAATAGTTTCCTTTGATATTTTGTTTTAATTTAGCAAGCTGCTGTTGTTACTTTTATTGTGCAACTCTATCTTTTAGAAGCTATGTACACTGTATATTAACCCCCTGCTAAGATCAGGCTTAAACAAAGCTGTAAAAATGGGGGTGGGAAGGCAGCAATCGAAGCTATGCTTAAATATGCAATTTTAGAAAACTGTACTAGAAAATATGATACATAGGTGAAAATTTGTTTAAAATATACTTCTCCAACAAAAATACTTATAGTGACCTAGGATTAATACTCAACACAGGAAGGAAAAGTGTATTAGTCTGTGTTGCTATAAAGAAATACATGACCTGGGTAATTTTTAAAGAAAATACATTTATTTGGCTTATGGTTCTGCAAGCTGTACAAGCATGGTACCAGCATCTTCTCCTGGTGAGGCCTCAGGAAGCCCACAATTATGGTAGAAGGCAAAAGGGAAGCTGGCATATCACATGGCAAGAAGGAGCAAGAGAGGGGGGAGGTGACAGGCCCTTTTAAACAACCAGATCTCACGTGAACTTACAGAGTGAAAACTCACTCATTATCCTGAGGACAGCACTAAGGCACCCTTATCACCCAAACACCTCTAACTAGGCTCACCTCTAACCTTGGAGATCACATTTCAACATGAGATTTGGAGGTTACAAAAATATCCAAACTATATCACAAAGTTTTTCTTCCTACTTATATTATCTATTAAGATTCTCAAGAGCATACACTGGATCATAATTTCTTTTTATTTCATTGTAGAGTTCTTTCATATATTTAAATGTTAAAAATATTTATTTTTAAAATTATCTTTACTTCCTATTTTTATTCCATGTATCCTTTCACTATCCATACCTTAAAAAATCTAACACCTCAGCCTTCATACAGACATTAGCCCCTTTTTGATGCTTCAAGACTTTTAATTATGTATCCTTTAAAATCTTGACCCATTTCTTTTTATTTTACCATTTAAAATACTGTTTTAAGGCCGGACGCTGTGGCTCACAGCTGTAACCGCACCACTTTGAGAGCCGAAGTGGGCAGATCTTGAGGTCAAGAGATCAAGACCTTCCTGATCAGCGTCGTGAAACCCCACGTCTACCAAAAAAACAAAAGCTAGCTGGTTGTGGTGGTGCACACCTGTAGTCCGAACTACTCAGGGGGCTGAGGGAGGAGAATAGCTTGAACCTGGGAGGCTGAGATTGCAGTGAGCTGGGATGGCGGCACTGCACTCCAGCCTGGTGACAAAATGAGACCCCATCTCAAAAAAAAAAAAAAACAAAAAAAAAAACACACTATTTTATTTTATTTTAACTGATGCTCCTACATCAACTGAACTAAATTCAACAGACAACTAAGTAGGGGGACAAACTAATAACTCTCCTATAATGCAGACATGTTCACTGTTGTTGAAAATGTAAAAACTCACTTACTTATGCTTATTATTTCTTCTCACATTTTTTTTTTTTTTGAGGCGGAGTCTCGCTCTGCCGCCCAGGCTGGAGTGCAGTGGCCGGATCTCAGCTCACTGCAAGCTCCTCCTCTCGGGTTTACGCCATTCTCCTGCCTCAGCCTCCCGAGCAGCTGGGACTACAGGCGCCCGCCACCTCGCCCGGCTAGTTTTTTGTATTTTTTAGTAGAGACGGGGTTTCACCGTGTTAGCCAGGATGGTCTCGATCTTCTGACCTCGTGATCCGCCCGTCTCGGCCTCCCAAAGTGCTGGGATTACAGGCTTGAGCCACCGCGCCCGGCCTCTTCTCACTTTTCAAATAGCAGAATGCTTTATATCAAGCATGCTTAGGTTTTTCTGTCTAATAGGAGCCAGCAGGATGAGAATAAAAATTTCAATTACCCAATTGCTGCTAAACAAATCATATATACCAAAGTAAACAATATAATCAATAATATAATCAATTTATTCTTACACTATATATCTGAGTGTTTAATATATTTTAATTTATCCTTATTTCTTTAAATGGGGTTACACTTTTATTTTCTAATAACTAAACTGAAATTGTATATGGACAAATTTTCCAGATTTGATCTATACTAGTCTTCACATTCCACATATAACTAAATTGGTATCTCCAACATAAACTCTAAAATTTAGCATAAATTCATTAAGTGTCTTCTTGATTATCTATTGGTTTACATATTTCTTTACTCAGCTTTTAACATATACATGTCTTTTGTAAAGAGTTTAACTGCACATACACATCTACACACCCTTTGCTAGAGAAGATTTGAATTTAGGCATAGTATCACTCTACTGTTGTCCTGGAGAGACCCACAAAGCATTTTAACTGTACATGCAGATTTTGAATATCTTTATAACACTGCCATGGAAATCCCCAATCTGCTTTTGCATCTGTGAAAATGAAGAGTTTCATCAACAAAAAAAATGGACTATGAAGATAGTGCAAGCCTTTTATTCTTATGAGTCCCTTTCTAGTATCTGATGTTATTGCAGTAGGGACTGCTTAGGACAAAGAAAAACTAGGCCAAGTTTAGAACCAGCCAGTTTACTATTTCCCTTTAGGTTCATTGATGTACCATTTTCAGTAATAAACCTTTATTCCTTGATTTGGCAACTCAAAGTCATGAAATTAAAATGACGAAGGAAAACATATTGCAGGCTGTTTATCTTTGTAAGGTAGATGCTTTAGAAATATCAGTTATGTGTTTAAACCAAGAAAAGTAACAAAACAATACAATTCTTAATTACTATTGGCTTAATTCTGGAATTTATATTTATTGATAATATTTTTAGTAACACAGTTAGAATATATAGAAATTCACTGTAGACACAGAATTATTGAGAGAGAATCAGTAGCCAGGAATTTCTATTAAAATAATACAAGGATCCTTGCTTCAGACCACATAATGTTTTTTGTTTGTTTGTTTGTTTGTTTGTTTTTGCCATGCATACAACTCTTTCCAATCCTTTCACTCTTTCCCAAATTTAGACTATCTGCTTAAAACTCCACTTCATTGCAGAAAAAACTGCAAAAGTTATGTGCTATTCTTATATCTCAGAAACACATATACTGATTTCCAGTTTTAGCTCCAACACATAAAGAGCTAAAAAGTAATTATTCCCATTCTTACAAGAAAAAAAGCTGAAGAGATTCAAAATCAGTATGTTTTTTTGAATTCATGATAGAACTGAAGTCACAGGGTGAACTGCCACCCCAAAATCTGGAAATACAGGCAAACACAGAGAGTCACAGCTAATATTTACTTGCCAGAAACAGAAGCAAATAAAAACATAAACTGTACAAACACACAAACGGCAAAATTGACAAAGTGCTGCAGGCTGATTGTGGGCTATTATGAGAGTGAGAATTTTGAGGGATACAACCTTGCAGTGGGGAGAAGCCGCAAACTTTTATGGTTTTTACCTTAAGGAATTCCACTAGGTTCTCAAGAGGAAGAACCAAGAGAAATCCCTCAGGGCTCTAAGGGAAAGGAAAGAATAATCATTGTGAAATATGACCAGAGCATTCCCCAGAACACAGAGGAAAAGAATTTACCACAGTCCTATCCCACCCGAGAGAAGGGTATTTCTCAGACTTCATCCCTCTCTAGCCTTCCAGTCTCACCTAAAGAAAGGGAAAAAAAGCTTCACATTTGTGAAGGCTGAGTTCCAGGGACATAGGCTCACTATAAATCTGAGTTTTAGTCAGATTACGAAACAATCACTCTTCTCCACATGTTAGCCCTGCACCAGCAGGACTCTAGTATAATAACAATGGATAATAGCTGAAGGAGCTGAAAGAAAAAGACTCTACATAAGGACTTAGGGAATTTCAAAGACAAAATGAAAAAAAAGAGAAGGAAAAAGAAAATAGTATTAATATTTGAAGCCTCTGACACTTACAGCTTTACAAAATATTAAACACAGTTCTAATTCTTGCCAGATTAACACATAACCTCACACTAAAGACATATTTACCTCAGTTCCTATTATCCAATATATTAGGCAAAAATTACAAGTTACATCAAAGGCAAGAAAAAGCACACCTGAAGAGCTAAGGCAACATATGAACCAGGTTCAAAAAATGACACAGATTTTGGAATTATCAGAGTAATCAAAGTAACTGTGATGAATATATTAAGGGCTCTAATAAAAAAAAGCAGACAAAGTGTAAGAATATATTGGTAACACAACAGAAATTAAACCACACATTTACAGCCATCTGGTCTTTGACCAGACAAAAACAAGCAATGGGGAAAGGATTCCCTATTTAACAAATGGCGTTGGGAAAACTGGCTAGCCATATGCAAAAAACTGAAACTGGGCTCCTTCCTTACACCTTATATAAAAATTAACTAAATATGGATTAAAGACTTAAACATAAGACCTAAAACCATAAAAACCCTAGACAATAATATTCAGGACATAGGCATGGGCAAAGACTTCATGACTAAAACTCCAAATGCAATGGCAACAAAAGCCAAAATTGACAAATGGGATCTAATTAAACCAAAGAGCTTCTGCACAGCAAAAGAAACTATCATCAGAGTGAACGGGCAACCTACAGAATGGTAGAAAATTTTCACAATCTGTCTGTCTGACAAAGGGCTAATATCCAGTATCTACAAAGAGCTTAAAAAATTTACCAAAAAAAAGGCGGGTGGAGGGGAGGGCAAAGGATATGATCAGACACTTCTCAAAAGGAAAAAAAAGTCCATCATTACTGGTCATTAGAGAAATGCAAATCAAAACCACAATGAGATACCATCTCATGTCAGTTAAAATGACAATCATTAAAAAGTCAGGAAACAACAGATGCTGGAGAGGATTTGGAGAAATAGAAACACTTTTACACTGCTGGTGGGAGTGTAAATTAGTTCAACCATTGTGAAAGACAGTGTGGCGATTCCTCATGAATCTAGAATCAGAGATAACATTTAACCCAGCAATACCATTACTGGGTATATACTCAAAGGATTATAAATCATTCTACTATAAAGACACATGCACACATATGTTTATTGCAACACTATCCACAATAACAAAGACTTGGATGTTGGGAGCAAGCCCTCCAAAATCTGGCCATAAACTGACCCCAAAACTGGCCATAAACAAAATCTCTGAGCCCTATAACATGTTCATAATGGCCCTAACGCCCAAGCTGGAAGGCTGTGGGTTTACGGGAATGAGGGCAAGGAACACCTGGCCAGCCCAGGGTGGAAAACCACTTAAAGGCATTCTTTTTTTTTTTTTTTTTTTTTTTAAGTATACTTTAAGTTCTAGAGTACATGTGCACAACGTGCAGGTTTGTTACATACGTATACATGTGCCATGTTGGTGTGCTGCACCCATTAACTCGTCATTTACATTAGGTATATCTCCTAATGCTATCCCTCCCCGCTCCCCACAATAGGCCCTGGTGTGTGATAGCCACAAACAATAGCATGAGCAATCTGTGCCTTAAGAACACGCTCCTGCTGCAGTTAACTAGCCCAACCTATTCCTTTAATTTGGCCCATTCCTTCGTTTCCCATAAGGGATACTTTTAGCTAACTTGACATCTATAGAAACAATGCTAATGACTGGTTTGCTGTTAATAAATACGTGGGTAAATCTCTGTTTGGGGCTCTCAGCTCTGAAGGCTATGAGACCCTTGATTTCCTACTTCACACCTCTATATTTCTGTGTATGTGTGTCTTTAATTCCTCTAGCACCACCAGGTTAGGGTCTCCCCAACCAAGCTGGTCTTAGCACTTTGAACCAACCCAAATGATGATAAACTGTATAAAGAAAATGTGGCACATATACACCATGGAATACTATGCAGTCATGAAAAAAAGGATAATTTCATGTCCTTTGCAGGGACATGGATGAAGCTGGAAACCATCATTCTCAGCAAACAAACACAGGAACAGAAAATCAAACACTGCATGTTCTCACTCATATATTGGAGTTGAACCATAAAAACACATGGACACAGGGAGGGGAACATCACATATCAGGGCCTGTTGGGAGGTGGGGGGCCTAGGGGAGGGATAGCATTAGGATAAATACCCAGTGTAGGGTAGGTTGATGGGTGCAGCAAACACATGTATGCATGGCATGTGTACACCTATGTAACAAACATGCATGTTCTGCATATGTAAACTAGAACTTAAAGTACAATAAAAAATGAAATAAAAAAATTAGAAAATAATATATTGCTATTGTAAACAGATAATTGAAGACTCTAAGGAAATAATCAAAACTAAATGCTATAAATTTTTTTAAAAAAGGTAACAGAAATTAAGAACGCTTTTAGTAGGTTCATCAGAAGACTGGATATGACTAAATAGAGAATCAATGAGCATTAAGATAGTTTAATAAAAACATTCCAAATTTAAATACAAATGGAAAAATAATAAAAACAAGGGAACAGAAAATGTAAAAACTGTGGATAATTACAGAAATTTTAATGTGTGTTTAATTGAAAATATACATGCATTGATTGGAACATCAGTAAGACAACGAGAGAAAGAGAATATGAGTGGAGTACAAGAAATATTTGAGGTAGTAATGGCTATGATTTTCCAAAATTAATAAATTATATCAAACCACAGATTCAAGAAAGATAGAAGAGCAAACATGATAAATACCAAAACATCTACACTTAGACATATATTTAAACTGAAAATTATAAAAGAGAAAGGGAAAGTCTTGACAGAAACAAGAGAAAAGAAAAAATATAAAACTTTCCTCTAAAAGACCAAGAATATAAATTACAGTAGACTTCCTGGAGAAGATGGCAGATAAGAGTCAGGGTTAACATGTGTCTCCCATTTGGATGGATAGAGCAGTTAGTAGAGATTCACACTGCAAACTTTTGTTCCAAGAACTACTGCAGGACTGTACCAGGAAAACTGAAGGAATTCACTGATCCTTTGAAGGAAACAGCATGCCCTGAAAACTCAGTGAGACAGGCGAAAAACTCCCAACACAAAAGACAAAAACTACTGGGAGTTTTATAGCTCCACCCATCACCTGGGAAACCAGAATACTTACCCTGACAAACTTAGGGCAAGCTCAAATCCCACTGCTAACACTACAGCTAGTACTTTCTTAAAAGCACTACCTCCTGGCTGGAGGCTAACCAACTCAGGCCATTACAGCAACTCATGTCAGAATAACCCTGTTCCCAGGAAGGAGAAAACAACAATTAGTATTGCTGCCTGCAACATACTGGCTAATCAGAGCTCCTGAGTCTGTCCACGTAAAAATTTCACTGCTAGCACAACCAGCGTTCAAGAAAGCCAGCACATGAAGCCTGTTTACAACTAAGGATACCCACAGAGTCTACATCCCTCCCTGGACACCTCCACCAGAGCGGGTGCTGGTATCCATGGCTAGGAGACCTAAAGACTGGTCATATCACTGGACTGTTTGCATACATTCCCCAGCACCAGTCCCGTGCCTGCTAGGCCCTCTGGATGGCTAGACCCAAAAGACAATAACAACCACTGCAATCAGACTTAGAGAAAGCCCCATCCCTAAAGGAAGGGGGAGAGTATCACATCGAGGGATCACCCTGTGGAATAAAAGAATCTGAACAGCAGGTCTTGAGTTCCAGGTCTCTTTGCAGGAGTAGAGACATCATTACAATACTGGGTGCAGTAGGGAAATTCTGCATCTATACCCTAACAGGCAGACAGCTTCTGTGATTATGGAGGTCTTTGGAGAAGGGGTCCTTGTTCCCCCTGGCACTGCACTGCTGATACAGCTGGGGCTTCCTCCACAGGAAAGTGACATAGAGGTACCTATAGATAGCCTTCCTGGAACAACCCAGGGTAAGTGCAGCCCCACAAGAGGACCACTCCCCAGATTCAGGCCTGCACAAGAGGCAGAATCACAATTTTTCCCTACTTGGAACATCAACATTCCTATAGATGAAAAGAGGTGCCTGTCTAATCTGAATAGATTGAAACATTACGATAGACATGAGGCTGTGAGATGAATAGCTTTCCTGCTGACCTGGTAGGGCAGTTGAAGTAGTTCTCATTCTTCATCCTGATAAAACCTCACCATATGTAATTGAGAGCTCTGCCAGCCACCATCACCAAGGCTGAGACCTTGGCCCACCTTTGGGTATTACATCTACCTACCTGCCTCAGCCACAACTGATGCCTACCCAGGGATACTTCCCTTATTGGCCGGAAACGCGAATCATCAACTCAGTAAATAAAAGACTGGGAAAATAAATAAATACCATGAGAGAAGGAGAGGAACTTCAAGAGATTCCTGCCATTCCAACTCCATATCAGTCAGTGAACTCACCCACACACCAAGAATATGACAATTACAACCAGCATCAGAGAAAGCCAACACACAAAGACTCTCTATAACTAAGTAACAGAGTCTTCACTCCTATAAGCACCAAGAATCAAACTAGGCTAATATAAACATTAAAGTCTGGTCCCTATGAGGGAAAAATAAATAAATTAAAAAAAAAATCCCACCAAAAATAAATTCAAGAACAACTTGAAGAAATAATCCACCGAAATGAGAAGGAATCAGAAAAGTAATTCTGGTAGTATGACAAAATAGGGTTTTATAACATCCCCAAATGATCATACTAGCTTCCAGCAGTAAATTCAAACCAAGAAGAAATCTCTGAATTGCCAGATAAATAATTCAGAAGGTTGGATGGATTGTTAAGCTTAATTATTAAAATACTCAAGGACATCTGAGAGAAAGATGAAAACTAATTTAAAGAAATTTTTAAAAACAATTAAAAACATGGATGAAAAATTTTCCAGAGAAATAGATATAACAAAAAAATACAGTCACAATTTCTGGAACTCAAAGACAAACTTAGGGAAATACAATGCAGTTGAAACTTTGAACAATAGACTAGAATAAGTAGAAGAAAGAACTGCAGAGCTCAAAGACAAGGCTTTTGAACTAACTTAATCAGACAAAAAACAAAACAAAAACAAAAACAACAAAAACATTTAAATGAGCAAAGCCTCTAAGAAATTTGGGATTATGTTAAATGGACAAACCTAAGAGTAATTGGTGTTCCTGGAGAAGAAGATAAATTTAAAAGTTTGGAAAATTTATTTGAGGGAATAATTGAGGAAAACTCCCCTGTCCTTGCTAGAGACCCAGACATCCAAATACAAGAAGCTCAGTGAACTCCTTGGAAATTCATTACAAAAATATTGCCTCATCACATAGTCGTCAGATTGTCTGAAGTCAAGACAAAGGACAGAATTTTAAGAGCTCTGAGAAAAAGCATTAGGTAACTTATAAAGGAACATCTGTCAGATGAATAGCTGATTTATCAGCAGAAACCTGACAAGTCAGAAGGAACTGGGATCCTATCTTTAGCCTCCTTAAATGAAATAATTGTCAGTCAAGGATTTTGTATCCAGCAAAACAAAGATTCACAAATGGAGGAGAGAGAAAGTCTTTTTCAGACACATGAATGCCGAGAGAATTTACTACTACCAAACAAGTACTACAAGAAATGCAAAAGGGGTTCTAAATCTTGAAACAAAACCTCAAAATATATCAAAATAAAATCTCCTTAAAGGTTCTGTTCACAAAGCCTATAAAACAATAGCACAATGAGAAATACAAGGCACTTATGCAACAATTAACATGATGAAAAGAATAGGAAAGCACATCTCAGTACTAAAGTTGAATGTAAATAGTCCAAATGCTCCACTTAAAAAATACAGATTGGCAGAATGGGTAAAAACTCCACCAACCATCTGCTGTCTTACCTAACATATAAGGACTTACATAAACTTAAGGTAAAGGGGTAGAAAAACATATCCCATACAAATGGAAACTAAAAGCAAGCAGGAGGAGGTATTCTTATATCAGACAAAATAGACTTTAAAGAAACAACAGTATTAAAAAAAAGACAAAGAAGGGCATTATATAATGATAAAAATGATTAGTTGAACAGGAAAATAACACAATCCTAAATATTTATGTACCTAACACTGGAGCTCACAAATTTATAAAACAATTACTACTAGACCTGAGAAATGAGGTAGAGGTAGACAGCAACGCAGCAATAGTGGGGGACTTCAGTACTCCACTGATAGCACTAGACAGGACATTAAGACAGAAAGTCAACAAAGAAACAATGGACTTAACGGTGGAGCACTGTGGCTCATGCCTGTAATCCTAACACTTTGGGAGCCTTGAGGCAGGTGGATCCCATGTGTTCAGGAGTTCAAGACCACCCTGACCAGCATGGTGAAACCCCATCTCTACTATAATGAAAATACAAAAATTAACCAGGCATGGTGGCACACGCCTATGGTCCCTGCTACTTGAGAGGCTGAGGAATGACAATGGCTTGAACCTGGAAGGCAGAGGTTGCAGTGAGCCAAGATCGTGCCACTACACTCTAGCCTGGGTGACAAAGTGAGACTGTGTTTCAAAAAAAAAAAAAAAGAAAGGAAACTATACCTTAAAGCAAATGGACTTAAGAGGTATTTATAGAACATTCTGCTTAAAAACTGCAGAAATATACACTCTTTTCACCACCATCTGGAACATTCCCCAAGATAGGCCACATGAAAGACTACAAAACAAGTCTCAATAAATTTAAGAAAATCAAACTCATATCAAGTATCATCTCAGACCACAGTGAAATAAAACTGGAAATTAATTCCAAAGGAACCCTCAAAACTACACAAATACATGGAAATTAAACAACCTACCCTTGACTGATCTTTGGGTTAACAATGAAATCAAGATGGAAGTTTAAAAATTCTTTGAACTGAATGAAAATAATGACAAAACTTATCAAACCTCTGTGACACAGCAAAAGCAGTGCTAGGAGGAAAGTTCATAGCATTAAATGTCTACAGTAAAAAGTCCTGAAAAGCGCAAATAGACAACCTAATGTCACACCTCAAGGAACTAAAGAAACAAAACCAAACCAAACTTAACCCAGCAGAAGAAAAGAAATAACAAAGATCAGAACACAGCTAAATGAAATTAAAACAACAACAAAATAAACAAATGAAACAGAAAGCTAGTTCTTTGAGATGCTAAACAAAATTGATAGACCATTACCGAGATCGACACGTAAAGGAGAGAGAAGATACAAATAAACTCAATAAAAACTGAAACAGGAGGCCAGGCACGGTGGCTCATGCTTATAATCCCAGCACTTTGGGAGGCTGAGGCAGGCAGATCACCTGAGGTCAGGAGTTTGAGGCTACCCTCGGCAACATGGTGAAACCCTGTCTCTACTGAAATATAAAATATTAGCTGATCGTGGTGGTGCTCACCTGTAGTTCCAGCTACTAGGGAAGCTGAGGCACGAGCATCGCTTGACCCTGGGAGGTGGAGGTTGCAGTGAGCGGAGATTGTGCCAGTACGCTTCAGCTTGGGCTACGGAGTGAGACTCCATCTCATAAAAAAAAAAAAAGAAAAGAAAAGAAACAGGAGATATTACAACAAACACTATAGAAATACAAAAGATCATTCAACACTACTATCACACCTTTACATGTACAAATTAGAAAATATAGAGGACATCAAAAATCCCTGGAAATATGCAACCCTCTTAGGTTAATTTGGAAAGAAATAGAAATTCTGAACAGACCAATAACAAGTAGCAAGATTGAAACAGTAACAAAGAAAATGCCAACAACAACAACAAAAAATCAGGACCAGATGGATTCATGGCTAAAATCTATCAGACATTTACAGAAGAATTGCTGCTGATGCTATTGAATCTTTTTCAAAAGATATAGAAGAATCCTCCCTAAATCATTCTGTGAAGCCAGTTTCACCTTAATACCAAAACCAGGAAAGGACTTAACAAACAACAACAACAACAACAACAACAACTACAGACCAATATCCCCGAGGAACACAGATGCAAAAATCCTCAACAAAACACTAACTAACAGCATATCAAAAGTACAAAACATCATCATCAAGTAGGTTTCATACAGGGATGCAGAAATGGTTTAACATACACAGGTCAATAAATGTGACACATCACATAAACAGAATTTAAAAAGAAAATCACATGATCATCTCAATAGACACAGAAAAATGCACTGGACAAAATCCAGCATCTCTTTGTAATAAAACCCTCAGCAAAACTGACATTGAAGAAACATACCTCAAAATAATACAAGCCATATATGACAAACCCACTGCCAATATCATACTAAATGGAGAAGAGTTGACAGAATTCCTCCTGAAAACTGAAACAAGACAAAGATGTCCACTGTCACTTCTTCTATTCAACATAGTACTGGAAGTCCTGACCAGAGCAATCAGACAAGAAAAAGAAATAAGGGTATCCAAATTGTAAAAGAGGAAATCAAACTGTAACTCTTCACTGGTGATAGAATTGTATACCAGAAAGCACTAAAGTCTCATGCAAAAAGCTCCTAAATCTGATAAATGAATCCAGTAAAGTTTCTGGACACAAAAATCAATGCACACAAATCAGGAGCTTCTGCTGTATACTAACAATGACCAAGCTGGGAATCAAATCAAGAACTCAGTTCTAGCCAGGCACAGTGGCTCACTCCTGTAATCCCAGCACTTTGGAAGGCCGAGGCGAGCGGATCACTTGAGGTCAGGAGTTCAAGAACAGTCTGGCCAACATGCTGAAACCCTGTCTCTACTAAAATATAAAAATTAGCAGGGTGTGTTAGTGTAAGCCTTTAATCCCAGCTACTTGGTGGCTCAGGCAGGAGAATTGCTTGAATCCCAGAGGTTGAGGTTGCAGTGAGCCGAGATTATGCCACTGCACTCCAGCCTGGGTGACACAGCAATTCTCCATCTCAAATAAAATAATAAAAGAAAAGAACTCAGTCTCTTTTGCAACAGCTGAAAAAAAAAAATAATAAAAAAATAATAATAATAAATAAAACTAAGGAATATACTTAACCAAGGAGGTGAAAGATCTCTACAAGAAAAACTACAAAACACCGCTGAAAGGAATTACAGATGACACTAACAAATTGTACTAGTATAAAAATATGCTTGCAGTCCAGTGGAACAAAATAGAGAACCCAGAATTAAAGCCAAATACTTATAGCCAACTGACATTTGACAAAGCATACAAAAACATAAAATGGGTAAATGACACCCTACTCAACAAATGGTGCAGGGATAATTGGCAAGCCACATGCTGGATACTCATCTCTTACCTTACACAAAAATCAACTCAAGATAAATCAAGGACTTAAATCTAATATCTGAAACCATAAAAATACTATAAGAATATTAAAAAAACTCTTCTAGACATTGGCTCAGGCAAAGACTTCATGACAAAGAATCCAAAAGCAAATGCAACAATAAGAAAAATAAATAAAAGGAACATGATTAAAAAGCTTCTGCATAGCAAAAGAAATAATCAGCAGAGTAAAAAGACAACCCACAGAGTGGGAGAAAATATTTTCAAACTGTCTCTCATACAAAGGACTAATACGCAGAATCTACAAGGAACTCAAACAAATAAGCAAGAAAAAAGCTAATAACCCCATCAAAAAGTGGGCAAAGGACATGACAATTCTCCAAAGAAGATGCACAAATGGCCAACAAATATATGAAAACATTTTCAGCATCACTCATTATCAGGGAATTGAAATTAAAACCATAATGAGATATCACCTTACTCCTGCAAGAATGGCCATAATTTAAAAATTTAAAAATAAAAAAATAATAGATGTTGGCATGGATATGGTGAAAAGGGAACACTTTTACACTGCTGGTGGGAATGCAAACTAGTAAAACCACTATAAAAAACAGTATGGAGGCTCCTTAAAGAATTTAAAGTAGAACTTCAATTTGAACCCAGAAATACCAGCATTGAGGTATCCACCTAAAGGAAAAGTAAGTTATTATATGAAAAGGATACTTGCACATGCATGTTAATAGCAGCACAATTCACAATTGCAAAAATACAGAGCCAACCTAAATGTCCATTGACCAATGAGTGGATAAAGAAAATATAGTATATATACACCATGGAATACAACTCAGCCATTAAAAAAAATGAAATAATGACATTTGCAGCAACTTGGATGGAATTGGAAACCATTATTCCAAGTGAAGTAACTCAGGAATGGGAAACCAAATACAGCACATTCTCACTTACATTGGTAACTAAGCTATGAGACTGCAAAGGCATAGGAATGACATAATGGACTTTGGGGACTGAGGAAGAAGGATGGGATGGGGGTGAGGGATGGGATGGGAGACTACACATTAGGTACAGTGTACACTCCTTGGGTGACAGGTGCACCAAAATCTCAGAAATTGCCATTAAAGAACTTATCCATATAACTAAAACTACCTGTTCCTCAAAAACTTTTGAAATAAATTTTTTTAAAAAAGAAATAAAAAGAATTCTAGTAGACTTCCTGTTAGAAAGCAAACAAGAAGAGTGAAGTGAAATATTTAAATTGCTGAAAGAAATAAGCTATCAATTTAGCTTTCTATATGCAGTAAAATTATTTAAACTGAAGGAAAAATACAAATGATCAACAAATTCTCTAAGGATCCTCTTAGACAAACAAAAATTAAGGATTCCACAAAAACTAAGGGAATTCATTGCCAACACACCTGACCTACAAGAAATGTAAGAACAAGAAGTTATTTGGAGAGAAGGAAAACGATATTCCAATCCATAATTTTAAGAAAAAGCCTTGGAGAAAGAATAAGGAAAAGTAAAATGCAATCTTTTACTTTTTTCAATCTTCACTGATATATTTTTTGACAATTATAATAGTAGCCATGCACTGAATTATAGCATATAGATTAGTAAAATGAATGACAGCAATGATATAAACGATGGGAGGGAGGAATTGGGAATACTCTAAGTTATCTGCACCATTCGTGAAGTGGTATAGTATTACTTGAAAGTGGACTTAGATTAGTTAAACATGTATATGACAAATTCTAGCGTAACCACTACCAAAATTTATAAAGAAATGTAATTGATACGGGATATGAGAGAAAATGAAATGCTCAATTATAGCCAGAGAAGCGGAAAAAAGATTAGAAAAAAGCAACAAAGAAAAAACACCACATAAAGAAATAGTTACAAATATGGCAGATAAGGATCCAACATAAAAATAATCACTTTGAGTGTGAATTGTCTAAATATACTAATTAAAAGATAGAAATAATCAGATTAGAGGGGAAAAAGAAAAACAACACCATGAGGTTTATGAAAAATTCACTTAAATATAAAAACTCAAATATGTTAGAAGAAACGAGATGCCAAAAAATACACCATGCTAACACTAATTTTAAAAGGGCCTATATTGATTTCAGACAAAGCAGACTTTACAACAAGCAAAAGAATCAAGAATAAAGAAGGGCATTACATAAAAATAAAAAGGTTATTTCCTCAAGAGGACACTGAACAATCTTTAATGTATTTGTACCTAACAACAGAGTATCAACACGTGAAGCAAAAACTGATTAACTGCCAAAAGAAATAGATTAATCCAATATTTTATTTGGATACCTCTTTACTCCTCTGTAAGTAACAGGTAGATAGATAGAGCAGACAGAAAATTAGTAAATATACGGTTTACCTAAACAACACTGTCAGTTAACTCAATCCAGTTAACATTTACAGAATACTCCATCCAACAACAGAATATATTCTTCTCAAGCTCATATAAAGCACTCATCAATGAATAGAAATTTATACAAAGTATATTCTCGAACCACAGTAGAATCAAACTAGAAATCAATAACAAACAATCGCTTAAAAATTCTCAAATATTGGAAATTAAACAATATTTTTGTAAGTAATGTTTTGGTCAAATAAGTCTCAAGTGATATTTTAAAATGCGTTGAACTAAATGAAAATAAAAGTACAACTTATTAAAATGTGTGCGTAATAGCATTACTTTGACAGAAATTAAAGTATGTATATTAGAACATATGGTACATCTTAAATTAATAACCTAAACTTATGCTTGAGAAGACTAGCAAAGAAAGGGCAATATTAGCCTAAAGCAAATAGAAACAAAAAGAAATAATATAAACTTCATCAGAATTCAATAAAATTGTAAACTAAAAAATCAATAGGGTAAATCCCACACACACACAAAAAAGCTAGTTCTTTGAATGATCAATAACATTGACAAATTTCTAGCCAGGTAGGCCAACCAAAAGTAAGAGCGAGAAGACACAAATTGTTGACTACAGAGAGAAAAAGAGATCGCCACAATGTACCACCTGAATATTAAAAGAATAATAAAAAATACTATAAACACCTCTATGCCCACAAATTTTGTAACTTCGGCAAAATAGACCACTTTTTAAAAAGATGCGAACTACTCAGATAAACACAAAGAGAAATAAGTAACCTAAGTGACCACTATCATTAAAAATATTAAATAATTGGCCTACATCATTAAATAAAATTAAGGAAATTAAATAATTGGCCTATATTATTAAAGAAGTTAAATAATTAATAACCTAAGGAAAAAAAAAAAAAAAAAAAGCAGTAGACCCAGATAATTTCACTGGTAAAATCTACCAGTAAATTCTCTTTAATAAATAAATGATAGCAATTTACCAACATATCTTCCAGAGGATCAGAGGGAACACTTCTAACTCATTCTATGGGGCTACCATCACCAAAATAACAGAACTAGATAAACATTTAACAGGAGGAAAATTGCATACCAGTATCTGTTTTAATAACAGATAGGTGCAAAACCCTCAATACAATATTAGCAAATCTTATCCAGCAATCTATAAAAGAATTGTACACCACAGTTATAACAGATTTAGTCCAGATATACACAGCTAGTTCAACTACAAAATCACTACAGTCCACCATATCAATAGGCTCAAGAAGAAAAAATTGGTAGAGAAAAATCATTTGAAAAAATCCAGCAGGCCCGGTGGCTCACGCCTGTAATCCCAGCACTTTGGGAGGTCGAGGTGGGCAGATCATGAGGTTAGGAGATTGAGACCCTGGTGAAACCCCGTCTCTACTAAAAATACAAAAAATTAGCCGGGCGTGGTGGCGGGTGCCTGTAGTCCCAGCTACTCAGGAGGCTGAGGCAGGAGAATGGCGTGAACCCAGGAGGCGGAGCTTGCAGTGAGCCGAGATCGTGCCACTGCACTCCGGCCTGGGTGACAGAGCGAGACTTCGTCTCAAAGAGGGGGAAAAAAAAAAGAAAAAATCCAATTTATTTATCATAAAATATCTTAGCAAATAAAAATAGAACTTTTTCAACTTGATAAATATATACAAAAACCCTAAAACTAATGTTATATTTAATGGTGAGAATCCGAATGGTCTTCTCTGAAGATCATGGACAACGTAAATATATCCTCTCTCACCGGTCTTATTCAACTGTATAGTGGGAGCTATACAGTTAAAAAATAAAAAGCTAACAGGAAAAAATAAAAGTTATACAGACTGAGAGGAAGAAAAAGAAAAACTGTTTCACTTAGCAGATAACATGATTGTCTATGAAGAAAATCCCCCCAAAATAAACAAACCAAAAAACTTCAGGAAATAATAAGTTTATACAGCATGGTCACAAGATACAAGTTCAACATACAAATGCAATTGCTTTCATATAAACCAGCAGTGACTATTTGGAACTTGAGATTAATTTTTTTTAAAGGCACAATTTACAATAAGCATTCCAAAAAAATAAAATACATGCACATTCATTAAAATATATATAGAATCTATATATAGAAAACCATAAAATCCGGATAAAATAAATTTAACAATAAATAAATGCAGATATATTTTGTATTTATGGATTGGAAGACTCAATATTGTTAAAATACTAATTTTTTACATCTTGGGCTATAGATTTAACACAATCCTTGTCAAATTCCCAGTAAGTTATTTGTAGTTTTTGAAAAATTGATTCTAAAATTAAAGGGAGAAAAAAAATCTAGAAGATCCAGCACAATATTAAGAACAAATTTGAAAACCTCACGTTACCTGATTTCATGATTTGCTATAAAGCTGTGGTAATCAAGAGCATATATGATGGAATGATGGAATGAAATAGAAAGTCCAGCAATACGACTCACATAAATATAAACTGATGCTAGACAGTGCCCCTAAAAAAGGCAATTCAACAGAAGTTTCCAGTATAAGTGGACCTATAATATGCAAAGAAAAGAATCTAGACACAGACCCGACACCCTTTACAAAAATTAACTCAAAATGTACCTTACACCTAAATGTAAAATGGAAAGCGATAAAGCTTCGAGAGAATCTGGGTGACCTGGGTTTGCCAATACATTTTTATATAAATACAGCTAAAAGCATGATTCACAAAGAAAATATTGATAAGTTGAACTTCAAGTAAATAAAAAATGTCTTCTCCGTGAAAGAGACAGTGGAGAGAATAAAAAAACAGGCTGAAACCTGGGAGAAAATGGTTGCAAAAGACATATCTGATAAAAGACTTATATTCCAAATAAACAAAAAACTGAAACCTCAACCATAAGAATGCAAACATCCTAATTTGAAAGTGGGCAAAAAAATTACAAAGCCACCTGGCCAAAAAAGATATAGAGTACTAACAGCAAAAATGATGGCAAAAGTAACTCCACAGTCCCATTCATCCACAGAAACATCAAAAAATTAAGTAAAACGGTCGGAATC
Source organism: Theropithecus gelada (assembly GCF_003255815.1). NCBI lineage: Eukaryota > Metazoa > Chordata > Mammalia > Primates > Cercopithecidae > Theropithecus > Theropithecus gelada. The sequence goes on along the minus strand of NC_037679.1, from coordinate 32,086,754 downwards.
AATATTGTCAAAACGCTAAAGAATAGTCAAAGCTTTACAGCAATCAAGTGAATGCTGAAAGAAGCAAAAGGCAACTGTAAAGTAATAAGAAAACTTGACAGCATTTTTACTAGTCCTTATTACACTCCCCTACTCAATTCAGAGCTGATCTTGAAGATGGCATCCCGTAGTCCAAATATGGAACACTGTTCTCTGTTTATAGAAAGAGTAGATCAGAATTTGTTTTTAAAGAATTGTGTTTGTCTGTTTTGACCTATTTAAAAGTGGCCTGAAGGCCCAACACAAGTAACATGTCTTTATTTTCTCTTACTCAGAATTACTCAAAACAGAATCACCCATCATTTCTCAAAAACATTGTAAAGCACATAAACAACTTGCTGCCATCTGGGGCAAAATATTATATTTAAGGCAGAAAAAAATAAAATAAAATAAAATGTATCAAAAGCCTAAGAGGAAAAGCTGGGGGGAGTATTTTTGAGGGAAATTGTGACATCCAATAGGGCAAGGCTATTTGGAAAGCCATGCATATGTGCATGCTCAGGGCAGAATTCATACTCAGAAAGGCCTTAGAAAACCCTAAATTTTGGTCTCTGGTTCATCTATAGTCAGCGCAAACAGGAAGTGAAAGCTAAGATAGAGTTGTAAACTGGCTGCCTGGCTAAGTTTTGAAAGAGTGCTGCAGCACAGAAATAAGCTACAAAAATGGCAATTTCCTTCCTTCTTTCCTTCCTTCCTTCCTTCATTCCTTCCTTCCTTCCTTTCTTCCTTCCTTCCTTCCCTCCTTCCTTCCTTCTTTCCTTCTTTCCTTCCTTCTTTCCTTCCTTCCTTTCTTCCTTCCTTCCTTCCTTCCTTCCTCTTCTTCTTCCTTCTTCTCTTCATCTCTCTTCTTTCTTTCTTTCTCTTTCTTTTTCTTTCTTTCTTTCTTTTCTTTCTTCTTTCCTTTCTTTCTTCTTTCCTTTCTTTTGTTTCCTTTCTTTCTTCTTCATTTTAGTTATGTTGTATTCCTTTATTATTCAGTGAGAAATATTTTCTAATCTTTCATGTGATTTTTCTCATTAATATAAGAGGTATTCAGGTTAATTTCTAAATATTTTGGAACTCACTTAATATGTTACTCTTACTGATCTCTAATTTAATATCATTGAGGACAAGAAAAAAATTTTGTATGCTTTAATCCTTTAAATATATCGAGATATGTTTGTGTTTTGTGCCCCACCATATAATATATGTACAGGTGTAGTTTACCAACTCTAATACTGCTATAGTATACTAACAATATACTAACACCATTAGAATTAGCATACTAATATCTACTATTAGAACTAATATATATAGTCTAGCATACTAATAGTACTAACATACTAATATTGCTAGTATACTAATACTATGTAATTGTATATAATTGTATTAGTATTGGTATACCTATACTAATGCTATTATACTATTAGTATTATAATATACTATTAGTATACTATACTATACTAATAGTATAATATTACTAGTTTAGATATACTAATATATAGGTATACTATTGTATACTAGGTATATAGGTATACTTACATAGTATACTAATAGTATATGTTTAATACTAATAGTATAATAGGATTAGTATAGGTATACTAATACTAATAAAATTATAATACTGCTACGATAATATGTATTGTATACAAATAATACTAATAGTATAGTAGAATTAGTATAGGTATACTATTAGTATAGTATAATAGGATTAGTATAGGATACTACTAGTATAATAGTATTAGTATAGGTATACTAATACTAATACAATTCTAATACTGCTATAGTATCAGAGTTGCTAACTTATATATGTGTACATATATTCTATGGTGGGCCATAAAACACAACTCAATATAGAATTGAACAATTAAGTTAAAGGATGGTGAATAGAGGGGATCCAGGCTTCTCACTTTCGGAGTGAGAATTTACAGATAAGCAATGTGATGAGACCAGAGCAATTGATGTGGTAGTGGGTTACAGTTGAAGACATCAACAGACATTCATATTTAACTTATAAAGAGACAGTTCCAAATACATACATATATAAAGATATTTGTATATACAAGAGTTAGTATATACACAAATATTTCCTTGCTCTGTCAGCTGAGAGGGCCTAGAAGAAATGTCACACCTCAGTAGGGATAAACAACTCACTTTGCACCCAGATATTGGTTTCTGATATCATTCTCCATGAAAAATAACCAGGGCTTCTTGGACAAAAAAGTGGCTAACATTGGGAATGAGGTAGGAAATACAGAAAGAAAGAAAAAAAGGGAACACATAAAGCAAGTGACAGAAATACAGAAGAGGAGTCTGCAGTATTCTGCTCCAGAAAATAAGAAAGTGCAGAAAAGAAAGGAAAAAGGGGAACACAAAAAGCAAGTGAAACAACTTGCAATGACCATAGTGAGAACAATTTGAACAAGAAAATATATAAAATGATATTAGATGTAACTCAAAGTTTAAATATATATCAATGATCATACTGATAAAAATAATTGATTGAATAAATAAGATGGGAAGGGAGGACAAATCTCAGGAGGAAACGTGAAACTATTGACTCCTTAAGTGTGAGCTTCACATATGGACTTTCTTCAAAAGAGTACAGAATTTAAAGTGAGAAATAAGAAGAGTAACTTCATAGTGGAGAAACCTGACAAATGCTTTCTCCTCCAGGTGATCAAGGTCAACATCAATAGTACTAAGTCAAATTGATATTGTATGTCCTTGGTTTGATGAGATGAGAAGGGCACTTTGCTTCTATGATCTTCCTTCCAAAAACCTATAACCTGTTAAAAAACATCAGACATATCTCAATAGAGGAACATTCTGAAACATACATGACCAACACTTCTCAAAATTATCAAGATTATGAAAAACAAGGAAAGTTTAAGAAACTGTCACAACCAAGAGTTATAGACAGCTAAGCGTGATGTGGTGTCCTGGTTGGGGATCCTAGAACGGGATCCTTCCATTAGATAAAAACTAAGAAAATCTGATTAAAGCATGGGCTTAACTACAACTCTTTTCACTGTAACAACTATAGCATACTAATGTAAGATACTAATAACAGGGGTAACTAGGTTTGGGATATATGCAAACACTCCATACTATCTTCATAATTTTTATGTAAATCCAAAACTGATTTATTTACCTTATTTATATTATTCTCATTACATTTAGAGACTGGGTCTTGCTCTGTTGCCCAGACTAGACTGCAGTGGCACGATCATAACTGAATGCAGCCATGAACTCCTGGGTTTAAGCCATCCTCCTGTCTCACCCTGTTGAGTAGGTAGGACTACAGGCACATGCCACCATGCCCCAGCTAATTTTTATCATTTTTCTGTAAAGACAGGGTCTCACTAAGTAGCCCAGGCTGGCCTCCAATTCCTGGCCTCAAGCAATCCTCCCACCTCAGCCTCCCAAATTGCTAGGATTAGAGGCATGAGCCACTGCACCCAGCCCCTAAACTGCTTTAAAAATAAAGTTCGTTTTTAAAAAATATATAAGCTTCCATCCCCCTCAATAAACACAATCTCACACACACACTTTTTCCATGTGAAGGAGTGTGAAGATCAGGAGAGCTCCTCAGCACTAAGCAACAGAGGTTCTTGAGGGGAAAGTATGTAGAAGCAGCATCTATACAAAATATAATCATCCAATGATTATATTCCATGACTGGGTTGAATGGCCATGATCATGCTGTGCATATTTAAGACTAGAAAGTGTTCATTATTAGGGTTTGTTATTTTCTACCCCAAAAGTGGTGGGCACCACAGAAGGACCTAGACATTTAGAAATTCTAAACAGATATTATTCTGACCTTTATTTCTGTTCACATCCCTGCAGATACTAATGTGTTCACTTCTCCCTTGCTACTCACAATTCGGTGTTCATACAGTTCTTCTTGAGCCTGATGACACCAGAAGCCTCAGGACCTATGATTAATTCAGTAAAACAAGCCATATTCTTCATTGGTCAAGCCGAACAACTTGAATGACCTGTGATGAACCCCTGCTGCTACCACAACAGTAGCTCTGAGATAGATTGATAAGATCTTTCTATAGCCCTGAATTCCTCATCCATGCTTTAAATGTAGTTATTCTGCATAAATGTCTATAAAGAGAAGATTAGTTGTAAAATGCTTTTATTTGCATATGCAATAAGTTATCTACAAATTGGCTGATGGCACCTGTCAAGTAGGCGGGAGATGTTTTATACAACAATAGGAGGACTTCTACTTCCAGTTAGAATTTTGAAAGTAATAATGTTGGGCAAACTCTAAAACTGGAAATAAGCTGAATAAACCACCCAACAATAAAAAAGTGCAGAGAGTTAAGAATGCAAAGAAATCTAAATGAGCTAATATCCAGACAGTAACAAGCCCTTTCTATAAGAAAACATATCACCACTGTGTGTATTCCTGGTGAAGAACAAGAAGAAATAATTGATTGAGGAAAGAATAAACCAGACAAATGTGTATCAAACTTTTAATGGCTACATGTGAGCTAATATGATGAATTAGAATCCCAAAGAGCCCCAGCCACAGGGCAACTTGTATTCACCTACCAATTCTCTTCATAGACTCCAATCACTAGACTTCCTGTCTCACCAAAGGGAGTTGGGGGAAATATGATCAACAGAGTTCAGGGTTTTGAGGAAATAGACTAAAAACTCTGCACTAGAACAGGAGTAGAAGGAAAGGGGAACAAAATGCATGCTACTTCAGAAACACTTCTGAAGATCATAGCTTGGAGACACAGGCACACTAAACAAATTCAGGAGTAGTTCGCCAAAGACTGAGTTAGAAAGGTAAAGAAACTGAGAGGACCTCCTTGAAGCATGTAGGGCCTTCCCCTAGGACAAAGCAACACCTGACTGAAGAATGGAGTTGGGACAAAATATCTGAGAGAAATTTCTATAAAAGTCTAAATCAACAGCTACAGAAAGCACGGAGCCCACATACATAAATATATATATTTTAAAAGACTAATAACCATTTAGAACAAAATAATAAAATGAATTGTGAGGTTTCTGCATGTGGAATGGTGTAATATATGACAGGAGCAAAAAGGGAGGAAAGGGTAAAAGAAACAATACTATTGAAAGGCTTATCCATTTGCCATGAAGTCACATAATATTATTTAAAGGTAGATTATGATGACATAGACATTTTATACTTTATAACAATGACTAAAATATAAAATAGAAAAGTATAGCTAATAATCCAATAGAGGGATATAGCAGTAGGTACCCAAGTATTATTGTATTCTCCCCTGTTATCTTGGGGATTCCCTACAATAAAATGCAATGCTAAAAAATGCCTGACTCTGAAAAGAAGTCAGGAAAGGAAGAATAGAGAAACAAAGAATAGACAGAACAAATGTAAAACAAATACCAAGATAGTAGACTTAAATATGAACATATCCATTATGAAACTAAATGTAAATGGACCAAACACTCTAAATAAAGGCAGAGATTATCAGATTAGATGAAAAATAACAAAAACACCTATATTTTACATACAAGAAATACTGTAGACTTCTGGTTTCAGTTCTGACATGTAAAGAGCCACTCCTATACTTAAAACCAGAAAAAGTTAGAAAAACTGAAAATCAGGGACTTTTTTGGATCCATAATAAAATTGGAGATCATAGGGCAAACCACCGTCCTTCAATCCAGAAAATCAGGCACATCTGAAAAGATACAGCGCGATCTGCCTACCTGAAGCAGAAACTACTGAAGCCAGAAACTGGCAGAAACACTGGGAATTGGGATACATTGTAGGAGGCTTATTATGGACTAGTTAGAGAGTAAGAAACTCCTAGAAGACAAAGTCTTGGGGTGGAATGGGGGACAAACTTTCCTAAATTTCCTCTCCATGATTTCCACCAGTTTCTCACTTTGACAATCCACAAGAAATCCCCCCTGTTTACTGTCATGGAAGGGCAAGAGTAGCCCTTGGGTACAATCGTCACAATATTTCCCCTAATCTTTTAGGCAAAGGACTTAGCCACAGTGCAAACTTCAAACTTTAGAAGAGAATTTTTCCTCCCTATTCCAGTCACTAGACTTCCTGTCTCACCAAAGGGAGTTGGGGGAAACATGGTCAACAGAGTTCAGGGTCTTGAGGAAACAGACTGAAAATTCTGCACTAGAACAGGAGTAGAAGGAAGGGGAATAAAAGCTACGCTATTTCAGAAACACTTGTGAAGATCATACCTTGGAGATACAGACCCACTAAACAGCAGATTAATGAGAAGATTACAAAATTGTCCCCTTCCCTTTACATTTGAGCATTATGCCAACAGGGATCCAGTGTAATGACAGTGCATTACAGCTGAATAAGATGCAAAACATAGACTTTCTGAAGAAGAGTAATAGGGAAGCCCAAAGATAACAGGGAAAAACACAATAACGCTTGGGTACCTACTGCTGTATCCAACATTAAACACGGGCTAACTTTTAGTCAGATTAACATAAATCCTCACACTAAGGGCATATTGACTGTTTCCACCAGCTTCTCACAGTGAGATTTCCAGGATTTCCATCAGCTTCTCACAGTGATAATCGAAGAGACATCTTCCAGGTGACCCAGGCAGGGAAGGGAAAGAGTAGCCTAATGCAACATACCTGGTGTTCAACAACATTTACAAGTCATGCCAAAAGAGAAGTAAAAACACACTCTGGAGAAAGAAAACAGAGTTTCATCAGAACCACACTGAGATAAGAAACAGATATTGGAATCATCAAACAGGGAATTTAAAATAACTGTGATTAATATGTTAAGGGCTCTAATGCCACAAATGTATAACAAGCAAGAACAGATGGGTAATGTAAGCAGGGAGAAGGAAGCTGTAAGAAAGAGTCAAGAGGAAATGCTAGAAATAGAAAAACACAGACACAGAATTAAAGTATGCTTTCAATGAACTCACCAAAAAACTGGACATGGCCAAGGAAAGAATCAGTGCACTTGAAAATAAAACAATAGAAAACTCCCAACCGAAATGCAAAGAGAAACAAGAATAGAAAACAAAATAGTACAGGGCATCCCAAAATTGTGAGACAATACTGAAAGATATAACATATATGAAATTGGAATGCCATAAAGAGAAAAAGAAACATTTAAAGTAACAATGACCAAAAACTTTCTAAAATTAGTGACAGACACCAGACTGCAAATTCAGGAAGTTAGCACCAAGCAAGCAAGATAAATACCACCCACTCCCAACCAGAAGAAAAAAAAAAAAAAAAAAAACCTCAAAAAACAAACATACGCACACACAGGCATATTACATTCAAATCATCAAAGTTCAGAAAACAAGAAACATTTTAAATACAAGATATAGATTGAATGTAAAAGAGCACATATATATCCATTTCTATATCTATATACACCATAAATACGGTAAGCACATGAAAGTCAACATGGTTATATTATTATCAGGCAAATTAAGGAGTATAATCAGAAGTAGAGGCATTTCATAATGATAAAAAGTCAAATTATTATAGACATACTAATGTACCTAAAACAGAGTATGTGAACCTAATAACAAAGATTCAAATTCATGAAGCGAAAATAGAACTAAAGAAACAGACAAGTCCATAATTGCATTGGAAGTTTTAATATCCTCCTCTCAGTAATTGATAGAACAATGAAAGAAATGCTATTTATGATAAAGAATATTTGAAAAACACTGTCAACATCCTGTACCTAATTTATATTTATAGAAAACAACACCTATCAGAATCATAATATACATTTCTTAACTGCACATATATTATATGGTGGGCTCTAAAACACATCGCAATAAATTTCAAAGGACTGAAAAATATAAAGCCTTGCTTTCTGACTACAAATGGTGTTAAATTAGATTTCTAATTAAATTAC